>NW_015627897.1:822014-827831 GCF_001515625.1 Sinocyclocheilus rhinocerous | reverse complement strand
AAAAAACTCATTTTGAGAAAACGGCCTTTAAAAATATGTATTGTAATCGAAATCTATTGACACAAATAGATAAAGTGCTATAAAAGAAACACTTAACAGTGTCTTTTGGATGTTTTCTTTCCACTAGTCTGAAAAAACACTTTATGAAAAGCCCAAAAGCCCAAAATCTCAAAATTGACAGGTGCATGAAAAAACAGGGCTTTTGCCTGCAGTGTCTCTCCCCCTTGAGTTACTATCCAAACAATATATGAAATAAGCTTTCAAACTGATTTAATTGAAGTATAACCCCCTCCTAATGAGCTGTGCTTCATGGCTGCAGTGGTTCAGCACACCCTCCATGCAGCAGCAGAGACGGACGCTGTGCGGGGACGCCATCTGTTTCCTGTTCATCACACCCTTAGCGAGTCTGTCAGGCTGGCTGTGTGTGCAGGGAGCCATGGATCTGTACTACAGCAACGGCATGGAGGCCGTGGGACTCATTGTTCTCACACTCACACTCTTCACTATTTACCTCTTCTGGACTGTTGTGAGTTCACTCTTGTTTTCAGTGCAGCAAAAGAAAGTGCAATGACATTTTATACCTGCAGTGTTTCTGATTTGGGAGACAAAAACGGTCTTGAAAACACACATGAATTAGCTGTATGACACCCAGGATAAATGAAGAAAAAGTTCACAAGTTTTTGAAAACACTTACCTCATAAGAGATTGGCATGATCAGCTATCTATTCGGATTGAATCTGGACTATGTTGAACAACAAATCTGTAAAAGAGTGATTAAAAAGTCAAATGATGATAAAATGGTACTAACTTTTCCACACAATCTTCTTTTTTAACCGCAGGTATCCCTACGTTATCACATTCACCTCTTCAGGACTTGGAATGAGACGAATCCCAGCATCCGGCTACAGATTCCCCGTCCTGTGAAGACACATCAGAGACCAAAACATCTGACAATGCACTTCTTGTGCAAATACAAGCGTAAGGAGACCATGGTGTAGTGCCTGAAACATCATCAGGAAGAAAACAGAAAACTCGTGACGTCCTGACTTTGTGTGAGCCCTGATTTCGAGTCACACTCAGATCTGGAATGATATTCTGATCTGGGACTCACACGCTGAACTGAAGAGATGTCCTAATTTGGAGTGAAACCCCAATTTTGAGAGATTTGGAGTTACACTCTGATTTGGAGCGGATGGTTT
Source organism: Sinocyclocheilus rhinocerous (assembly GCF_001515625.1). Classification (NCBI taxonomy): domain Eukaryota; kingdom Metazoa; phylum Chordata; class Actinopteri; order Cypriniformes; family Cyprinidae; genus Sinocyclocheilus; species Sinocyclocheilus rhinocerous. The sequence goes on along the minus strand of NW_015627897.1, from coordinate 826,632 downwards.
CATCTGAACTTCTGTTTTAAATAATGGAAGAAAAGAACACGTCTTCTTAAATAAACCAGAGAACAATGTTTTTGATATGATAACAATTGAGCTATTTATACCTGCAGGTTTTACCTTACAAAACTTGCTTCATAATTATTCAATTATATAGTATATGTCTAGAAGAACATACAGTGGCTGTGACTAGGCAAGACAATCATACAGATTAGCAGATCATTTCATTACTGTTTGCTTTATCATGGAAACACTTAAAACGGGTTTCTTCCATGAAAACATGACAAATGTGAACATTTAATCATCTTTTAATCATTTGACGTTGTAGCTGAATTGAAAAGCCTAAAACGAATCCTGTGTACATTGTGTGCATTGTAAATGTCACATCAGAAAATCCAACATGAGAAAATATACACTACCATTTTTGAAAGAAATTAATACTTTTATTCAGCAAGGATGCATTACAATGATCAAAAGTGACAGTAAAGCCATTTATTTCTATTCATAAAAAAATCCTGAGTATTTTTTTTATCACAGTTTCCACAAAAATATGATGTAGCACAACTGTTTTCAACATTGATAATAATACTAATAAATGCTTCTTGAGCAGCAGATCAGCCTATTAGAATGATTTCTGAAGGATCATGTGACACTGAAGACTGGAGTAATGATGCTGAAAATTCAGCTTTAATCACAGGAATAAATTACATTTTAAAATATATTCAAATAGAAAACATCTATTTTAAATGATAAAATATAATAAAAAATATGACTATTTTACTGTATTTTTGATTAAATAAACAGGTGTGCATAGGAGTCTTTTTTTCATATCCCAAACTTTTTCGGTGGTGTAAAGTTTTATTTGAACTAATTCATACAAATTTGCCACCAGTTGCCACAATCTAAAATAGTTATGAATTGTCCGTTTAATTCAACAGCAAATTTCAGGTGAGTGGGTTGAATATCTCTTTCAGTATGAAGAAGAAATGTTTGACTCTCTCTGTCTGTCTGCATTTCTCACTGTAAAAATATTAAATCATGGCAACTTATGTTTTTACAATACTTTAACTCATCAAAATAAGTTTAACTTTAATAATAAGTAACTTTTTTAATTATATGAAATTCAACTTGATTTTTAAAGTCAGTTTAATGTATTTTAAGTTAAAATGATTCATACAACCAAGTTGATTATACTTAAAAAATTTAAGGCAACAACTAAACATAAGTTTTTAAGTTGAAATAGGTGGAATTTTTTTATACAGTGTGTTATGATTTGATTCCTATTGGGAAAGTGAGGAAAAAAGCAAATAAAAACAGGTTTTACTTACATTTTCTGTCTCTGCCGGTACAAATAACCTGAGGCTGTTTCTCATTCAGAGAGATGATGCATGATCGTGCTGATGTAGTGAACTAGGCTGGATAGTTTTCCTCACTTCAACACCACCAGAATACAAATAGCTCCATCCAGAGAGGCGAATGGGTCTGCAGTCAGTAAAACAGCACTATGTGTTAGTATTCATGCTTTGAGATGATTTACAAGCAGGTAGTCCAATGTTAGGCTAATGTGCACAAAATAGGAAAAGACATACAAGTAGTAGACTTATGCTATAGGCTAGATTCGAGAGGAGAACAGCACAGGTTTTACCCATTGGCAAAATGAGTAGCAGTAAATCATACTGCTAACTATTCTAGTTAACAAGAACAGTGCTTAAAAGAGAGATAAAGGGAATCATGCATCACTGCTATTGCACTCATTGTCCTATAATTGCATCATTTGCACAGTAACAGCTCAGAGTCTAGAGAAACATTTTTCTTTTTTAGACATTTTAAGAAAAACCAAGAATAGAAACAACTATGTTTGTTACTAAACTGCTAAATATTGTTGTCTTTTGTGTTATTATTTACATGAACATCTGCAGTAAATAGATAAATCAGTCACCTGTCCTTATGTTCAGCCTGCAGCCACCGAAAATCTTTACTTGACATCTCCATTGCCTCCTTGAAATAGATGGTGTCGATATGAATAAGCTTGAGTCATTTATCGTGTTCCTGGGAACTACCAACTTTAAAAATTGCCAAGAAGTGTCAACAGAGAGCGCTTATCCTGAGACATTAAAATAGTAATACAGCTTCCCAATTCACATAGTCCTCCTAAATAAAATGCAACAGCACAACATCCAGGTTACAGAAGTAAAAATACAATTTGTTTTTTTCCCCATATAGGCTAATTCTATGTATAAATCTTTCAAAGCAGTCCTTCAACTGCTGCAGGCAACTTATTTATATATATATAGTTTTCCCATTTGTATTGGCCATTTAATTCGATTGTCATTTGCTTTATGAGTAGAGTAGTTCATTCCCTCATAAAAACGTTTAAGGACAAAGTACCTTTTTCTTTTTTTATGTAAAAACTGTGCTTTCATGCTTTAGGCTAAATCAAGGTTTGTAAAGTTGTTTTTCATCTTGTTTTGGTTCATGGCTTAGTGAAGAATTCTGAAAATCCCTATGGAGAAAATAAATGGAAAATTACTAACAGATCCAAGGCCGCTGAAAAACCCCCACACAAATGTTGATTTCATGCAGAGTTGATGGTACTGTCCATCTGAGCCGTCTATGAATAGAGGCCTATATGCCTGAATAGTAGTCTAGCTACCCATTGCTAAATCTTATTGGATTGTTTAATCTAGTTTAAAATGACCCTCATTTTTTTATGTAATCTGGACAACTTTAAAGGTGCTAGGCTATAGCCTTGCCTATGATTTCTCAGCGATGTGGCACGTGATCGTTGCATCTCAGACCAAAACAAACTTGCCATACATTCACTTTCCGTTCATCCACACAAAAATCACATTTTTTTTCTGTGAGGGGTAGGTTTGGGGGGAGAGTTAAGGTAAGAGGATAGAAATCCAGTTTGTAGCCTACAGTATACAAATTATTATGTCTATGGAATGTCCCCATAAAACATGGCAACGAGTGTGTGTGTGTGTGAGTGTAAATATCATATAGCACCTTTAACATCATTTTGTTAATGCATGAAAAAGATGTGAAAATTCATTGAAGCAGGTTAAAGTATTTAAATTTTTTATATTCTATTGTCAAATGCATTAAAAGAATTACAACATATAATTTGTTAAAATGTAGTGCTGTCAAATCGATTAATCATGTAGGCTATATCTTTAATATAGGCCTAGGCTACATGTAGACTGTGTGTGTGTGTGTGTGTGTGTGTGTGTGTGTATAGCCTACACACACACACACACACACACACACACACATATTATGTAAACACAAACTTTTATTTTGGATGCGATTAGCCGCGATTAATCGATTTGACAGTTGACAGCACTTTTGAAATATAAACATATTTAAATGTTATTGTAGATCTGGAAGGAAACGTGCTGCTGGCCGACTGTCACACAACGCCCCCGTCTGGATGGTAAAGTAATAACAATATCTAACGAACAATACACTGGGATCCAAAACACATCACTGGGCATCTGGCATTCATGATCTAAATCTGCAGTGAAAGTTTTAGAATTTTCAATAGATCTAAAAAAGAGGGCAGTTATGATGACTATTCCTAGGTCACTAATAAAAATAAGTATAATGTTCACTTTGTACAAACTTGTGGAGTTCATGCAGCTTGAGTGTTGCTGTTAAAACAGATGATCAAATCTAATCCATTCTGAAATTTGGTTATTTTAAAAATTAAACTTTTAATTCATATTGTTATGCTGATTATATGATCTGTGATAGAAAAAAATGCATTAAATTAGCAAAAATAGAAGCATTCTCATTAATGTTCTCAGACATTTGCATCCCACTAAACATTATGCCATTATGTGTGACAGATGTCTATTGTCAAATACATGATTTAGCATCTATATTTGAAATTTGTTTATGAAATGTAAATAACTGCTAGTTTTTGAAAAAAAAAAAAAAATCTTAACGTTTGAGAAAACTGTTGAATGAAAACCGTTGCATAATTTTCTTCAACAGCAGGTGGAGATAAAAGTCCATGAATCCACTGAACAGCATGAGAACTCATTCCTTCTGTACTCAGAAAGGAAGCACGCAGCCAGAAATGACCACGAATATTTCTCATGCATCTCATGGTTAAATATTATTATTTTTGTATTTTGCTGTTCAAACTCTAAAATCTAAATGCACAGTTGTTTCTGACCCATTCAGATTATAGGCCACCTTTTTTTTTTTTTTTTAAATGTGACACTTAAGTACTTTAAATTTCTTTCATCATAAAATCTGCTGCTGGATTTATGTGGAATAATAATGAACCCTGTAGATCCAAGAGCTAATATTCCCTTTAAAAGAATGAAAAGCTTTGCCCTTCTGCTGCTCACTTTGACTTGAACCAGGGCAGGTGAAAGAATATCAAAGCCTCTCACTGCCAAACGCTACTCTACACTTCATAATAAACAGATAAGCTGTGCCCCAACAAGCTCTTTGATCACTGGCAGGCGCATATAGAATGATAAAATCGTTCTCTGGAATCGATCCAAAGGGTTTGATAATGTTGAGGAAGTATTCGAACACTTAAAAAAATAAAAAAAAGGAATTTTATACATACACACACACACACACACACACACACACACGTATAGGC
>NW_015627897.1:818656-821678 GCF_001515625.1 Sinocyclocheilus rhinocerous | reverse complement strand
CTTAAAAAAATAAAAAAAAAGAATATTATACATACACACACACACACACACACACACACACACACACGTATAGGCCTATATCAACAAGTGTTTTAGTGATTTGCATTTTATTTATTTATTTTTGTAGACTAGTAGTGGATCTTGAACATATATATTTTTTATATTTTAACAAGGCTACTTCTCATTAGCTTTAGGGGCATGTTATCAGGTTATGTTTTAAATGTTATAAATGTAGGCTATAATTATTTAAACAACAGTGGGTTGGTATACTTTATACAAAAGGGGGGTGCATGTTAAACGCGACGCGTGATCAAGTCGCGTCGCGTCCGGTGTGGGACGCCTAGCGGACTATCAGCTCAGCACTAACTTCTGTCAGCTCAGTGTTCAGTACGCAGCCCTGCGCTGAGGATATCGGAGAAACTCGCAGTCATTCGCGCTGCATTCAGCCTTTCTATCATCCGACTGACCGCTGCGTGACGGACGCACGCCATTCAAATCAACATCACCGAGGCTCGCGCGGTGGTTATTGATTACTGGTGCGGCGCCGCGTTTAATGGATTAAAATGTGAATCTATGAGTTACTTTGCAGCAAAGGTAAGAGCTGATCGTATAAATGCACGTCTTTGCGTACCTTTGCACTGAATAAGACGAGTAATAACAGCAGATCTGTCGGTTTTTATTTTCAGATGTTTTATAATACGAGTCATTTATAAAGCAACTTTGATTTGTCTGACATAACCTGTATGTGCATTTGGTCAGTTGCTCTATCTCTTTGCAGCATCTCATAATGCACTAATCTGATCAAATAAAAGCAGTGTCATGTGAATATTGGTATATATATGACATGCACTGCTGCACAGAAACGATTCACAGAAACCTATTACACTGCATTCCTACTGCTGTTGCATTATGAATGGGGAGTACCTGAGAAAGAGGCTTTTTTTCACTGCCAGAAACCTCATACCAGACTAGATAGTGTAATTAAGTCAATCAGGAGCACCACTGCCTGACACTTTCAATTTAAAATCAACAGTCTCATCAGACGTAAAAAATTGAGCATCATTGCCACAGCAGCAGCAGCTCTTGCATGATGATCTGTGGTTGAACGCATCTCTGTCTGTCTCTCCTCAGGCTGATATCTGACTGACATCATTCACCAGGCAGCTCTGGAACAGGATTTTAAAGATGGACTTCTGGGTTTTGCCAGTATGTCGGATCAGCTTGATGTTGACACTGATGTCATCCACTGGTTGGGTATGATAAATGTCAAACATTGTTTTCGTGAAGTTAGTTATCGCTCACCTGAATGCAATCAATCGGATCAGATTCTCTACACTGTAATTTTCTTGGCTACTGGCTGCTGTACTTTTAGTCATTTTTGCAGTATTGGCTCTACAATTACATTCCAAAGACTTAAACTACTTCAGTCTGTGTGCATTGAATTTATTTAATACACGAGTTTCACAATTTGAGTTGAATTACTGAAATAAATGAACTTTTCCACGACATTCTAATTTATTGAGATGCACCTGTATAGTTCATATTTAAACAAATTGCACTGTGATATCATAATGAGCAGGCCGGGTTATTTCTGTGATGTTGCAGCATTGTTTAGCTGACAATATTTTGAAACTCATTTGCTAACATGCTATATTGCCACATAAACTGTAGTGCACATTGCAAGTTGTAATCAGACTTCAACCATTACGCTTTTTTGCATTTTTTTCATGATGGTGACATCACACGAGAGTTTATGGGTTTTTCACTATGGCCATTTGAGCCTTTTTCGAATTCCACAGTGCAGTGTGATCTGATCATTTGTAAAGTAATTTGTTGTCCTCTGACAGAAAATTATGTTGATTTTACAGTAAAAGTTAGAATTTTGTGTTTTATTGTAAGAAATCACTGTGAAAGAACTGGCAATAGAGTAGAGTGCATGACAATTTGAAGAAGTACACAGAGAACAGCCTTCAGAATAACCTAGATATTTTCTTAAAATACTACATGAAATGTATTACTTATGCTTTTGATATTTATTTTGTAAAACTGGTGTGTAATTATAATTGTGCACCCATGCATTACAAATAACACCATCAAGTCATTTTTTATTTATATGACTTTTTAAAAAATAGTAATTGTTTAAAAACAAAAATTGTTTAAAAACAAAAATTGCCCCCTCAAATTATTTGGTAAACATCTAAAAACAATGTTTAATTTATATCTAACATTTTGTATTTTGTTTTAGTCAGTTTTAGTGATTTAGAGTTAGTTTAGTGAATTTTAGTGACCAATGCAGACTGATGAATCATTTCGTATTTGACCATTTTGAGATTAATATTTAATCTTAAATTAATATTTAATTTAATTTAAATAATATTTAGTGAGTTGACTAAATTTAGCAGTTGTATACATTTTTAGATGTTTTACTTTTAGACATTCAAAGTTTGGGGTTGGTGTGATTTTTAAAAATGTTTTAAAAAAAAGTTTCTTATGCACCAAAGCTGCATTTTGATCAAAAATACAGTAAAAATATTAATGTTGTAAAATATTGCGAATTTTCAGCATCATTACTCCAGTCTTCAGAAATAATTTTAATATGATTTGCTGATTGAGAAATATTTCTTATTATTATCAATGTTGAAAATGGTTCTGCTGCTTAATATTTGTGTGAAAACTGTGATTTTCTGTCATTTAAATTAAAGTGCTTGTAATATATCAGCCATCAGCTGAGGGTGGCTTTGGATATCATATCTGCATCAGCCATTAAAACCTCATATAGGCTGACCAGTAGTTTTATTGTTTGTACTTTTTTATTGAGTGAACACTGTTTTGCAACGCAGATCAATTTGTCGCAGATCACACACACACACACACACACACACACACACACACACGCATGTTGTGTATTCATCACGTTATGGGGACATTCCATAGGCGTAATGGTTTTTATACTGTACAAACTGTATGTGCTACTGCCCTACACCAACCCTACCCCTAAACCTACCCCTTACAGGAAACTTTG
>NW_015627897.1:813438-817276 GCF_001515625.1 Sinocyclocheilus rhinocerous | reverse complement strand
TGTCCTACACCAACCCTACCCCTAAACCTACCCCTTACAGGAAACTTTGTGCTATTTTACTTTCTCAAAAAAACTCATTCTGTATGATTTATAAGCTTGTTTCCTCATGGGGACCTCAAAAATGTCCCCACAAGGTCAAAATTTACTGGTATTACTATACTTGTGGGGACATTTGGTCCCCATAACGTGATGAATACCAGGTGCACACAAACAAACACACACACACACACACACAGCAACAGTCAAGCCCAAATCGGCTCTCTCCTCTAACCTCTCAAGTCGGCTCATAGTCATGCGCTCCATCACAGGTCCGGAGGGAACCGTTAAACGTTGCCTTCTTTTTTTGTAAGAAACAGGTTATATATAGAGGGCTGGTGTGGATGTTAATGGAAGAGCTGGCATGGATGTGGATGCCAGCCTAATCCTGTACAATAGGGCCACTCGATAACAGCAATTTACACCACAGCGCTGCCACCTAAAGTGGCCAAATCTCTTTGTCCTGTGCGCCGGTACATGAATAACAACAGCTGAAACCCAAGTCCTGCCTTTGTGGGATTCCGAACGAAATGCCAGTGGAAAGACGGAGGAGAGAGCAGGTAGCAGGTAGTGGCATTAGTGCAGCAGTGCACTCTGGGATAGAGTTACAGCCGGCCACGTCGAGTCCCTTTTCCATGCACGCACCATTTGGCTAGTGTCATTCATTCCCTAGTTTGTATGCGAGCTGACGGACAGCAGCAGCGCTCTCTTTTACGCCGTTTTAAACCACGTCAGAATTTATCATTTCCATTTCGTTGACTGAAGCAGGTGACTGTGGCCATCCATCTTGGACAGAACAGGTTTCTGCTGGAGTCTAAATTGAAATTTGATGTGCATTTATCCAGAGTGTCCATTAAAGCTCTTTGCAGTAATCTTTCAGAATAATATTTGTTCTATGGGCTAAACACTTCGGCTTGATTTATGCGCACGTGGGAGCCGCCGCTGGGACTCCTTAAGAAGCTGTGAGTTTCAGCACTGAAAGCGAAGTGGAGTCTAACAGGTGATTTCACTACTCTTTTCCCACATCTCCTATTTTCCTGCTTTTCCTATTAGAGAGCGGCTCTGCTCTTTCACCTCCCTCTGGCAGCGCGCTCCTCCTGCTAGACGCGCTCTCACACACATACACATCTTTCTCATGAAAGGACTTTGCAGGGTCAGATTGTGTTAGATGTGGGATTCGGTGGGTAGACGTATTTCATTTTGCCTTTTGTTCAGCCTGATAAAATGATAAAATTCACAAGGTCTCGGCTAAATCGGAGTATGAAGTTCTGTCAGTGTTTTATATCTGTGTCTAGTATTAGGCCAGAAACATATTTTAGAAAATACATATTTTAGAATTTTTTTCTGTCTATCTGTCCGTCCATCATCTATCAATCTATCTAGATTGATAGATGATACGACGCTCTATCTATCTATCTATCTATCTATCTATCTATCTGTCTGTCTGTCTGTCTGTCTGTCTATCTATCTGTCTACTCTATCTATCTGTCTATCTATCTGTCTGTCTGTCTGTCTGTCTAAAATGTCTAAAATGTGTTGAGTACAGCATGGTTTTGGTCTTAGCTAAACTGCAGTGCTTTCAGCCCTCGTATTCTTCAATAGTTTGCTGCACTTTGGCAGCAGGTTCTTATTAAGATCTTAAATTCACTTGTTTGGATAATCCAGCACCTAACACTTCATCTCAGCGGAGCAACCTTTATTCTGCAGGGACAGAAAGCATGCACTTCTTCTCCCAGAGAAATGTAACATTTAAGAAGAAGCTCTGAGGTTAAATGAGTACATAGTCAACAATTACGGGCCAGAGTAGATTTTTAAATAGCAATTCTTGCTTGGCTTATAGCGTAGATTATGACAAGCAGATGTTGCACTAACCTTGTGCCTGATTGCTTTTTATTGCATTGTGTTTTCAAGGGTACTGATATTCTCAAGTTTTCAATTGAAGCCATTTGTGCCCTCTTTTTCAATGTCACCATCTCTTCCATTTCGATTGCTTTCCATTTTTTATTTTTTTTATTCCCAATTTACAGATTCAGAAACATTATTGAAGGGTTGCATTGTAGGCGGACGAACAAATGAGCCTTTTGTTGTCTCTGCCTTTCATAGATGGGAAATGCATAACAATGCGCTCTTTCTATCACATTGTGAAGTTTTTAAATCATTTTTTGGGATAGTTTTCAGCACTTGTTATTGACAGAGACCATAGAAAGACGACCGGAAATTATACAGCAGTGAGAGGAGGAATGAGAATGGGTTGAATTCATTCAAACCTTAGAGGTTGCTTTTTCATTGCAAACAAATGAGGTGTGTTATGCTGCCTACCTTTTGGAACATCCTCCGTGTTGATGATGCCTTAAAATGCACACTAGCTTGGAACAAAGCCAGGATGGTAAACAGTGTAAGAGACGTGTTCATCAACACACAAACCAACAGAACAACAGCTCAATCTCCCATGTCATTTCTGGCTAGCGCTCAACAGATACTGTGTTTGCGTGTGTGGATATTTAAATGAGTGAGCATGCTGTGTTGGAGGAGAGTGTGAAGTTTTCCGTGGAGTTGTGTCAGGCAGCAGTATGAAAGCTTTGCTCGCTCACTGCTGTTGTATCGTGGGTCCAAAGACACTACGGCTGCAGCTCCAGCCTGTTTGAACAGCTGACGCCTAAAGCAGAGACAAAAAACCTGGCTCCAGACAGCCTCATCGCTGAGAGCCGGGAATAGGTTGTGGATGTTTTAGTATGTGTTTCAAGTGTGCACTTGTATGTCTGTATATTTGTTCTTTATGGATGAACAAGAAGGCTACAGGGCCCCCACAATATTTGCACACTTAAGCCATACTTAAAAATGTCTGAATGTTATTGCATTGCATAAAATCTAAAATGAAGTTAGATCGTTTTTTTGTAAGAAAGACAGCACAAGCATACTATAACAGTTCGTAGTTCGGGAAGAAGGAGGCGGGAACCGGCGAACATTAAAAGACTTTAATAAAATAAACAAACACAAAATGAAAGTAAAGCGGCAGCCCCTCTCGGACGACTGCCGCACACAAAACACAAAATAAAATCCAGGCCTGGTCCTCTCTCGTCCAACACTGTCGTCACTCCTCCTTTTATCCTTCCGGAGCTCCTCCGTGGGACTCGAGACCGGTGAGTGGCGCAGGTGTCGCGCATTAGCATTTACTCCACCGGCCTCGCGTTCCCACGGCTCTCGGCCCCGCCCCACTCGTCACATACCCCCATCGCCCCTCGCAGGCCGGGGGGTACCCACGAGACTGTGCTCTACTCCCCTCCCTCCCCCTCCGGGGGAGCCAATCACGGCGGCCGTAGCATACCTGGGGGTAAGGACAGACAGAAGAGGCGAGAGAAAAGGAGACGGAAGGATGAGGAGAGACAGAGACGAGAGAGGGGAGAGAGGGAAAAATAAATAAAAATCTTGTTCCGGTTCCCAGACACACTGCCGCTCGGCCCTCCACCAGGGGGGTACTCACGAGACTGCGCTCTACTCCCCCCCTCCGGGGGAGCCGATCACGGCGGCCGCGGCGTACCTGGGGGTAAGGACAGACAGACGAGGCGAGAGAAAAGGAGACGGAAGGATGAGGAGAGACAGAGACGAGAGAGGGGAGAGAGGGAAAAAAAAAATCTTGTTCCGGTTCCCCGACACACTGCCGCTCGGCCCTCCACCAGCTGGGTAAATTCTTCCGCGATGCCAGGCGGCGGCACTGGATAGCCCTCGGTGGACGGCCCGACAGTCCTCCGCCGCCCGGTGGACGGCGACAGCTCCTCCGGGTTCGGGCAGCCGGCAGGAGTCC
>NW_015627897.1:801345-813398 GCF_001515625.1 Sinocyclocheilus rhinocerous | reverse complement strand
TGATGCCTGGCGGTGGCACTGGATAGCCCTCGGTGGACGGCCTCCGGGTTCGGGCAGCCGGCAGGAGTCCACCGTTCCCTGCTCCTCCCCATCATGGCGGATGGCAGCAGGCTCTGGCCTCAGGCAAACGGCGGCGACTCCTCCTCTCCCTCACGGACGGCAGCCGCCCCTCCACGGCCCAGGCGACCGGCAGTAAGTTCGTCCGCCCCGTTACTCCACCGGCCTCGCTCCGTTCCCACGGCTCTCGGCCCCACCCCTCTCATCACACATACATTCCAAGCAAAACATTTTATAAATATATCTGAGGAAAACTGAATAAAATGACTAAAAATATCATCCATCAAAAATTTCCAAAACACAAGAAAATATCAAATAAAAAGTAAAGTTCTGAAAAATGCATTATTTGTTTGAACATGCCACTTGCTTTGATATTTTGCTTCAGACATTTTTCATGAATTGTTAAATAATTTTTAAATTAATTTTAAATTTCATTTAAAAATTATGTATACACAAATACATTCATAATATCTATATATGTATATAAAATATATATAATATAAATTAGAAACAAAAATACATTACTAAATGTTATATATAAATGGTATACAGTGGGTACGGAAAGTATTCAGACCCCCTTAAATTTTTCACTCTTTGTTATATTGCAGCCATTTGCTAAAATCATTTAAGTTAATTTTTTTTCCTCATTAATGTACACACAGCACCCCATATTGACAGAAAAGCAAAGATGTCAACAATTCTGTGTTTTTCTGTCAAGGGTGGGTGCTGTGTGTACATTAATGAGGAAAAAAAATTAACTAAAATGATTTTAGCAAATGGCTGCAATATAACAAAGAGTGAAAAATTTAAGGGGGTCTGAATACTTTCCGTACCCACTGTATATATTTAATTGTATTTTTTTTTTCAAATTTTACTTAATTTCAGTATATCTATTGCTTTATAGTTTTATTATCTTTTAAATGTATTATTATGGGTTTTGCAATATTAATTTTAGTGGTTTACATGTCTTAGATTTTAAACGTGATCTGAACATGCATCATGAAATAATTCTAGCTCAATGAAGATATATGTATATCATATGGAACCTGTTAAAAATGCTCATTTTTTTCAAATAGCATATATATAATTAATTAATGATGCGTCCTTTTATTCCAAATGTTTATATTCATTAAAAATGGCAGGGTACGTGCTAACAGAGGCTTTGACCTCCACAGGAAAGTGTTGCGTCATGGAAGGGTGATTTTACAAGTTTGCTAGGTAGCAAAAAAATTTGAATTTTGAGGCATTCAAGATCTCTTCATAGGGGCTGACAGATTTTAAACTCATTTTTGCTGCTTTGTACTCTCATTGATGAGGCAAAATCATGTGGCTTTCATGTGTTTTACAGCTTCACAATATCTGCTAATGATTCAAAGGGTGTTAATGTTTTGATTTATTGGTCCATGCAGGGCCATAAATACACAGCTGCTTTTAATTGCAGTTTTACAGATAAAGCCTTAAATCAATGCAGCGCATAAATACGTTACTCTGAGACAGTCAACCCCTAAGTGCAGGATAATCATTCTGCCTTAAATCACTGAATACCAAATATTGTTTTGCATCTTTAAATTCATGCATGATGTAAATCCGGATGCAATTCCTGTAGGCCTGGTTTGCTCCATGAAAATGAAAGCATATATTTGGCCTATTATGTTACAGCTGTTGGGTTTAACTCATGCATGAGTTTGCAGATTGCATATGTAATTCTGTTTTACCAGTCACGCATGAGTTTAAACATTTATCTGTAGACAACTTTATTCATCAAACATCTTTTTACTGAAGGTGTCATCTAAGTGCTTGAGTTCTTTGAATCCATTCTGCAGATTTTCCCCCAGAATAAAGACTGAAAATGCAGAAGAAAGTGTGCCGATTGTGTCTGAGCCTCCATCAGTTATGTGAAAGGGTAAAAGAGCTCTTATCTGTATGTTTTGACATATACGGCTCGTTATGAATTCTCTCTCTCTCAATCTATGGTGGGTCGAGTTGAACTGAAAGGCTCATTCATACACAGTTACTGTGTTGGCCATTCACTCCAACCAGCTGTAAACAGACTCGCTGCCTTTTTACAGTCGCCGCACTGCTAATCTGTTGGATGGGACCCCCTCTCTCTCTCTCTCTCTCTCTCTCTCTCTCTCCTTCACTCTCTGACATGGCAAATAGGCTCTTGACTCTAAGCCCTGGCACATATTTCATGATTCCATTAATGGGCTCAGTCAGCTTTGATAGAGAATGTGACATTATGTTTAGTTCAGGACCTTAAAGGAAAAGTTCACCCAAAAATGACAATTTTATCATAATTTACTCATGTCTATGCTGTTTCAAGCCTCACATTATTTTCATTCTTCAAAGAAACACAGAAAGCGCAGAAATGCAAGGAAAATGGATGATGATTTATACCGTCAAGCTCCAAGAGGGACAAAAAAGTACCATGCAAGTATCATTAAATTTCAAGTCTTCTGAAGTCGCCCTCTCTTTTGCAGTCTGATTTACTGTTATTCTTTATTTAAAAGGTTGCTATTTAAAAATTAAAGGTTTCAAAAGGGGGTTTTCGTTGTGATGCCATATAGAAGAACCATTGTTGGTTCCACAAAGAACCTTTCTGTGAAAAAAAATATTTTTCTTAGTTTTTCATTGTCATTTAAATAATCTAAAGATCCTTTTGATTCCATGGATGTTAAAGGTTCTTCATGGAACCAAAGATTCCAAAAAGAACTTTTATTTTTAAGAGTGTGTCGTGACACACAAGATAAAATGCTGTTAAACCTGATGTGTGTGCATCTAAAGAGACACTTTTTTTAAATTTAAAGTTATTTGCATTTTCTACTTTTATAATTTTAATGTTTAATCTACTTTTTATTACTTTTGTTGATTTTTATCATTGGAATGTATACATCACCATCCACTTTCAGTGTTTCAAAAAACAGCAGCTTGGCTATTCTGCCTAGTGTCTCATTTTGAGTTTCAAAGAAAAATGAAAGTAATATGAGATTGAAACCATATGAGGGCGAGTAAATGGTTACAAAATGTTAATTTGGGGGTGAACTATTTCTTTGAATGTCTAGGACAATTAATTTGAAAAGTAATCTTTTTAGATTTGAGCCTCCGCAAACGTTAATTGTGGCTCAGCTTGTAGGTTCTGCCTCATTTCACAAATCTCTAGTTGTTGAAAGGACTGTGATATCCGACTGCCACCAGATCCTTTGCAGTTTAACGGTAAGATAACTGGTTTGCCACATCCCAGTATTTTTTTAGTGTACTATTACAGTGTTTATCTCTAATTAGCTTTTATTTTTTATGTTTTCAGTTTTCATTTTAATTTTAGTTTATGATTTGGTAATTTTGTAGTTCTTTTGTCATTTTTTATTATTAAAATGTATTTTTGTTTCAGTTTCAGTTTTATATTTATTTGATAAAACTTACACTTATTCTATTTTCAAATATTTGCGAAGGCAAATATTTAATAAAATAAAAACAATTTTTAAATAGTTTTAATTACAGTTAACAATAACTACACTGCTATCCATACTGATCTCAAGTGTAGCAACCATTACAGTCTCTTTGGGGAATGTCATTTTCGAAATTCTTCAACCCACTTTCTGGGAAAGATTTTTTTGGAAGTTAAAATACTCTTTTCTGTCAGATTTAATGTGCATGGTCCACTATAAGTAAGTTATTTGTGGAATGATTCCCTGAAAAGTGAACTCTGTTTCTTTGAGCATCACAACCAATATCTGTTTGGGCCAATGAAACATGGAGTGAGTGTTTGAGAAATCTGTTTAAAAACTAATTTATTGCTAAACTTATTGCTAGTGCCAGATTAATTACATACAGCATTATTAGTAGCTTCATGTTGGTGAGGTGTAAAGAAAAAGTTCAACAGAATTATTATATTTGTGGGTCAAATTGATCCTAACTGGTTTTAATACAATTCACCAAAAATCACATTATGAAAAAAGGTAATTAGTAACATTTGAACATAGCAAACAGATCAACGAAGTATTATATTATAACAAAATTATGACTTTATAAAAATGCAATACAAAAGTTTCAAAAATACGATAAACTGAATACAACATATTTAACGTATTCTAACTGTATTTGATATTTTCATTTTCTGAATTATCTGTATATACTGCATACAGTAACAACATTTTAAACAACTCTTTAAACATGTTATTGCATGTTTGCACTATGGAAATGAATTTTTATTCAAGTGTAAAACAGGATCTTCTGGTCACCCTAAGTTAAAATACTTGCAAATATATATATATTTCTCAGATCGATAATGACGGTGAAGCATGTAATATCTGCACAGTAAGCATTATTACTGCAGAAAAATGACTGTTTTCAAATAGGTTTTCAAAAGACTCCACCAGTAAATATTTACATGCACAATCTTACTTTTATTATAAATAATAATGCAACAAACAAAGGTCATGCAGATGCATTAAACTATGTTCTTTTGTCAGTTAAAGCTCATAAATCACTTTAATCTGTTAAATCAAAAGCAGATCTGGTATGCAACAGCATTTTTTTTTCATCCAATCAATTCCTGATGGATGAATTCAAGTCCCGCGTTGAGTATTCACATACAAGGAAGTAAAATAAGTTTCAAATGCCATTTCATGTTGAGTTTGAGCATAATGAAGTTGAAACAGGGAATATATATTCTGCCTCACCCCCCACTTTATTTAGGATGGTATGGACAAGTGTGAGTTATGGATGCTAGGACCATTAAATGCTTAGCGGTAAATCCCGAGCTTCCTGCTGAGCCAAGGCTGAACGTTTCCCACAGGCAGACTCTGTGGATGCAGGATTTTTTTTCGAGAGGACGGGGACTTTTTTTGTTGGTATTAGAGGTGGAGGAGGCAGGGTTAAGAGTTAGCGAGGTGGAGTGGTGTTAAGCTGATGTGTTAAGGGGTGTGATTAGAAACAGAAGAGGTTTGGCCAGTGGCGAGCCGGCCTGGAGTCAAATGTGTCAGTGCTGGTGCTTGTAGGGGAGGGTGATAAGAAGCGTTAACTGTTAAGGAGGTTAAGAGCAGACGAGGTGGGGTCACAGACTAGAGTAAATATAACAGTGGAAGGCAGAATTATCTTAGGGCTGCTTCCAGACTCAGACATATTTCAGAAATGGAAATAATTTAACGTGATTAACTGTGAAATATTGCAACAATGTGTACAGTTTGTACCCTCATAAATATCTCAATTGTCGAGACTTCGCCTTGACAGGCCAATATGAGCACATGTTTTTTGTTTTGGTGAAAAGATTATTGCTCTGTTCCAAAACCTTGGACTGCCTTGCTAGTGTTCAGTCTGAAATGCAACATTGTAAGTGAAAGATTTGGAACATAACGTTCTTGTGTCATACAGATAGCGTTCAGGAGGATCAGGTCACTAGTGATTTCAACAGAGTTTGAATTTTAGCATATGTTGCTAATCAAATGATGTGGAACTCTAATAAGCAGAAACACACATAGTACAGGCAAATATTTGTGACCTGCTCCATCATTTTGAATCGCTTCTGAGTTCCTGAAAGATTCCAGATAAGACTTTATTTAACAAAACTATGACATCTATTTAAACATACATGAAGGAAAAAATATAATGCATATACACTATACCCTTCAAAAGTTTCAGGTCAGTAAAGTATACGGGTTTTTTTTATTTCAAAGGAAATTAATACTTTTATTCAGCAAGGATGGATTAAATTGATAAAAAGTGACAGTATAAAGACCTTTATAATGTCACAAAAGTTTTCTGTTTAAAAAAACGCTGTTTCTTTGAACATGCTGTTAATCAAAGAATCCTAAAGAAAAACAAAAACAAATAAAGTTTCCACAAAAATATTAATCGGCAAAAGCTTTTTTATTTTTTGCTGAAGCTTTGGATCACAGGAATAAATTACATTTTAAGACATATTGAAATATAAAAACGTTGTTTAAAATGTAAATAATATTGCACAATATTTCTGTTTTTACTGTATTTTTAATCAAATAAATGCCCCCTTGGTGAACAAAACATTAAAAATAAAAATTATTCCAAACTTTTGACCTGTAGACTAATTTAACCTTTTTACTGACTTTTGTGATACACTTGACATAATTTGAAAACTGAGACTTACAATACGTCAGTACCTCATAATAATGATGAGCCGTTTTTTGATACCTTTGGGCACTGAATTATTTTTATAATCAACATTAATTATATTCTCGCCACTATTTTTTCCCCATTCAGGCAGCTCACTAAGTTTTGGAACAGAGCCCATGTCACCTCAAAACAAATATCCTATACTATGGTAATCTGTTCTATGTCCAGGTACCCAAATAGATCAGGAACAGCTGTTAGCAGATCCTCATGTTTACTCAATTCCCATTCTCAAGGTCTGCCAGATCCGTCTCAGAATTCCTCAACAGGATTTTCCCCAAACACGTCACCCGAGCTCTGCGAACACGGCTCACGGGGTGGTCATCAATGCTGGCGGGAACTGTTGACTTTAGGGTTATTGTCTTATAACCTCTTTTTATTGTTTAGTCAGAACCTCAGCAGTGCACAGAAGCCATCAATTAAGCTGGATTATTGGCTGGTTGTGGAGTCAATTATGGTAGCCTGTTTCCGCCACTGGATAAAAAAGGTAATTGCAACTTTTTATTTCACAATTCTGACTTTTTTTTCCCCTCCCAATTGCGAGTTTACATCTTGCAATTCTGACTTTCTTCTCAGAATTGCATGATATGAATTTGCAATTTTTATTTTTTTCATAGAATTGCGAGATATAAACTCACAGTTGTCACTTATAAAGTGAGAATTTCGTAATAAAGTCACAAATGTGTTTATAAAGTCAGAATTGCGAGACATAAACTTGCAATTCTGAGATATAAAGAAAACATATAAAGTTTATATCTCGCAATTCTGACTTTATAACTGCGAGTTTTAAAGTCAAAATTGTGAGATATAAACTTGCGATTTTGATAAAAAGTCAATCTTTTTTCCTCAGAATTGGACTTTATAACTTGCAATGCTGAGCTTATAGTCCACAATTCTAAAAAGTCAGAATTGCGAGAAAAATATCAGAATTACGAGAAAAAAGTGAGAATTGCGAGATATAAACTTGCAATTGCGAGTTTATATCCCACAATTCTGACTTTATAACTCATAATTGCAAGTTTATATCTCACAATTCTGAGAAAATAAGTGAGAATTGAGATATATAAACTCGAAATTGCAAGAAAGTCAGAATTGCAAGATATAAACTTGCTATTGCGAGAAGAGTTCATAATTAGAGAAAAAGGTCATAATTCAGATAAAAAGTTGCCTTTTTATTTTTTATTCAGTGGCAGAAACAGGCTTCTATAGTAGTTGATGGCTCACTCTGGTGTGCTTTTGGAAACTTACTAACATTCAACTTATAGAAATGAATGGATGTATTTGATTAGTGCTCAAAAATGGTTAGTTCCTCCTCCAGTGGTCTGCTCTTGTTTACACATCTCAGTGAGCAGCAGCTGATGCCATCAAGTGCCTCCTAATTGTTTTAGGAAGCAAGTTGTGCGTAATTGCCTTGTAAGTATGTAAGTTTATGTATGTTTAGATAGGTGAATGAGTGTTTGGCAACTGCCAAGCTGTACCTTAGTTACCCAGAAACACTTGCTGACTTGCTGCAGGCACATTTGTCACATGTGTCGGGTTGATAAAAGTGTTACCATGACATGAACCTCCATCCTCTTGAGCTCTTGCTTATTAAAGTGCCTTCAGAAGATAACAGAGATCAACAGACAGCTGGAACAAGCCAAAAAAGGACAATCTTGCTGTAAGACTAATGACAGTGTCAAAATAAGGATGGCTGGTACTAGAGGTGTGTGACAATATTGTAATTGCTGTTTTAACAATGTAGAAACGGACAATATCAGGTATTACACTCATTTAGCAAAAAATGGACAAAACACAAAATATATATGGGGCAAAAATACCTCAGTATGTGTTTTTGTCTTATATTTCTATATGATATAGTTAGGCAATATCACATGAGCAAGCCTGCCGTTTTTCCCAAATATCAGCATGATTGAAAATGTAATTGTATTGTTTTTATACAACAGTTCAATAAACAGCTATGTTGTGAGTTGTTCTCCAAAAACACCCGGTGATGTTTCGTTCCCGAATGAATGAATCAAATATTCAGTTATTCACTCATAAAGACAGTCACTTGCTTCATTCCTGAATGAATCAGCCATTTGAACAAATTGAATTGAATGAATGACTCAATGACACCTAAATGCTGCTTCAGATGCAGCAAAAATGGATTTGGTCAATACTGATTTCATTTGATTGGTAGAAGCTCATAGTGCCGAATTATTTGAATTGAATTTATTAATTTAATGTAAGAATTTAATAGAAAACATGAAGCATACAGGGCAAAATGTACTAAACATTCTTAAACTAATATTTACAGAACATTCTTAATATTTGATACATTCTGACAACGTTGCGTTCCCCTAGCGTTTCCGACGCAGCTCGAGTTCCCGAAGGGGAACTTGATGAACATTATGATGTTAATTTTACTTGAATGTTTTAAGAGAGTTTTTTGTCATCTTAAAATAATGTTATAATCACAGCAAGAAAACTGGACATTTTAATGTTTTTTATGTTTAAAATAACATATTTTGGTTGAAAATAAAGTTAGTAGAATGTTGTAAGAAACATTTTTATAACCTTTAAGCAACGTTATATTCATAACAAGAAAACTGGACATTTCATCATTTTAGAAACATTTTGAAAGTGTTCCCACAACGTTTTTATTAATTTGTTTAATTAGTTACTTGTTATGCACTATACGGTCCCACTTTATATTAAGTGGCCTTAACTACTATGTACTTACATCAAAAATAAGTACAATGTACTTATTGTGTTCACATTGTATTGCAAAACACTTTTGCTGCTATTGAGGTAGGATATGGGTAAGGTTAGGGACAGGTTTGGTGGTATGGGTAGGTTTAAGGGTGGGTTAAGGTGTAAGGGATGGGTCAACAGTGTAATTATAAATGTAATTACAGAAATTAATTACAGAAGTAGTTACATGCAGGTATTTTTAAAATATAAGTACAATGTAAAAACATGTATGTACACAATAAGTGCATTGTACCAAATGATTAATTTAAATGTAAGTACATAGTTAAGGCCACTTAATATAAAGTGGGACCCACTATACTTGTGTAAATGCCAAACCTTAATGTGAAACTGCATATATTTAATTATATTGCAGCTTGTGTTGTTTGACAAACCTTATTGCCATATTGATTTTATTTTTATATATTGTGTAGCCCTAATTAAGCGAACAACTCTATTCTCTTTTCGAATCTACATTTGACTATTGCTCAATAGAATTGAGTACCTGTGAGATGGACATTCATGGGTTGGAGGTAAGAACTTGAGGACGACATGTCAGGAACTTGAGGACAACGTGAACAAAAGTGTTTTTGTGCTGCATGACTTCTGAGTGATGGAAGGCCTGCTTTCATAATGAGATCAAAGATCTGGCACCATCATCTAACACCTGCATTTGCTAAAACATTCAGCCTGAGGGTAGTACCAGCAGAACGGACCAGCGCCA
This sequence comes from Sinocyclocheilus rhinocerous, assembly GCF_001515625.1. Lineage (NCBI taxonomy): Eukaryota > Metazoa > Chordata > Actinopteri > Cypriniformes > Cyprinidae > Sinocyclocheilus > Sinocyclocheilus rhinocerous. The sequence continues at coordinate 803,740 of NW_015627897.1, read as the reverse complement.
GTGGCTAATGAAAGCACACAATGAACTCTATTAACTTTGTATTTTGGTATTTTAGACTTTAAATTTTGCAAGTTGCCAATAGTTTGTCAATAGTTTGTATTCCAGTTGAGTGGGATGTTGTGGACCGATGTGCATAATGTTGCAGAATCACGGCACTTTGGTTGGCAATAGCCTGAAGTTTGTAACTCTGGGTTGCTTTTTGTTCCCAAGAATGAGCCACATTTCTGTTCTATTAATACCTGCATACCAACCGCTTCTGGTACGAGAAAAACAGTCATCAAGAACATCAAAGTATGGCCATAGGGAGCAAGTTCAACTCTGCAGGGTAGTTTTGCTTTTGCTGATTGGAATATGTTCAAAGAGGCTGCTACATGCTGAGATTACACTGATGAATATGCATTATCCATCAGCAGGTGGGTAGATGATGTTGTCACCAGAACTATCGGCGCACGTCACTAATAAAGGCTCTGGTGTATACAGACTCTCCTGGTCCAGTGTTTACAGCACCGCTTTTCAGTGGTGAAGCATAGTTGCTGTCTTGCTGGAGATTCAGTATCAGGCAAAAGAAGTAAACAGTTGTGACTGTGAGCTTGCAGTCTGAACCAAATGTTCCCTTAGCCAGTTCACGAGTAATTGATTCATATTCTTTTAATGAATCACTCAAAAATAATTCAGCATCTGACTCACTTTTTGAATTCCAAGTTCCAAATTCCAAGTCTAAAATGAAGCAAGTTTTAAATGTAGTTGATATGTTCATATGTATGTATGTAAACTACTGTTCAAAAGATTGGGGTCGATAAGATGTCTGCATTTGTTTGATCAAAAATACAGTAATATTTTGAAATATTATTACAATGTAAAATAACTGTTTTCTATTTGAATATATTTTAAAATGTAATTTATTCCTGTGCTGCAAAGCTGAATTTTCAGCAGCATTACACCAGTCTTCAGTGTCACATGATCCTACACAAATATGCTGATTGGCTGCTCAAGTAACTTTTTTTATTATTATTTTATATTAAAAACAATTGTTCTTTGGAAATTGTGAAACTTTTTTTTGAAGATTCTTTGATAAGTAGAAAGTTCAAAAGAACAGCATTTCAAAAATCTTTTTTTTAACATAAAAGTCTTTATTGTCACTTTTGATGAATTCAATGCATCCTTGCTAAATAAAAGTATTAATTTCTTTACAAAGAAAATCTATATATATTTAATGCATTCATATTTATATTTATAAATATATATCCTCCACTGCACTGCTGCAAAATCATAATTCTGTCGAAAACGCTGGCCTGGTCAGTATTCTTCAGCATGTTGGCCATGATATATTGAGTTCAGAGAGATCTAAATTTGAATTGTGCTGTGAAAAAAAAAAGTTGGTAGGTTTCTTTTATGACTCACTACGCGACTACATTTCTATAGCTTCTGCCAATAGTAACTGACTGTTGTAAAAAAATACTCTGAAAGCTTTTATTTGATGTCAGGGACATTATATTATCGTCTTACAAGAGGCATGTGACCCAAATTGTTGTTGATGCTTTTTCCAAAGGATTTAAAGCCAGGATGCTTTTACCACCCCATAGACACTGCTCAGGGTAAATGATGAATCTTCATTGTCCCACTGACTTCAGAGCTGAGGAATGTTCGAGTGACCAGATGTTAACCTGGCCCTGTTTTAACGAAGCGCTCTTTCTGGAAGTTATGATCAAGGATTAGGTCTTCCTCTGACTGTACTGATCCTTGGAACCAAGCGCTAAAAGTCAAAAGCTTATCTAGGGTTAGTCCGGTCTGAGAAAAGGCACTGGCCTGCTGCCATAAACCCAGAGACCAGCCAGAGTTTTCTCCACATTGCTGAGTAGACTCGCTCTGACAGCGCTGTGACATTCCTTCGCTCAAAGCCGAGCCTTTCGCTTCCAATCTTTGAAGTTAGAACTCACGGCGCAGCCCTCGACTTATTGCTTTACTTATTTGGCACTTATGCCCTGCTGAGACAATGTATCTACAGTTCCCTAATAGAGTGCCTGATGAAACATCTTCTGGCACATAAAAACACGCACACCTGTGCCGGCTCTTGGAAATGCCAGTGGAAGTGAGCGGAGCCTTTAGTAATGAGCTTGTATGTGGCTCTAAGTTGAAGGAAACCCAGTACGGTTACTCACACGCTGCCTGATATTCAAGTCGAATCAAAATCAGGGTAAATTACGGAAAAGGTTAAAGGGATACTCCACCCCAAAATGAAAATTTTGTCATTAATCACTTACCCTCATGTCGTTCCAAACCCGTAAAAGCTTCGTTCGTCTTCGGAACACAATTGAAGATATTTTGGATGAAAACCAGGAGGCTTGTGACTGTCCCATTGACTGCCAAGTAAATAACACTGTCAAGGCCCAGAAAA
>NW_015627897.1:793229-801241 GCF_001515625.1 Sinocyclocheilus rhinocerous | reverse complement strand
GACATGGGGGTAAGTGATTAATGACAAAATTTTCATTTTGGGGTGGAGTAACCCTTTAAGGGCCATTCACAGCTAGGAAGATAGTGCTAAGCATAAAGTTTAATTAAACATTCTATCTGTTGAGTGCTGCCCCTTTAAGAACATTGTTTCAGTGGACTCATGTGATCGCTGAGAGAGAAGGCACAGTAGAGAGAGAGGGCTGACAGAGAAAGGCCATGTTGTTCTGCTGTAGCTTGTTGAATTTCTAATGATTTCACATGAAAGTATGATTTAAACTATATATTCCCAGCGTGGTGAGTAATGTTTCGTTGTTTAAGTAATCTGAGGTGACTGATATATCGCTATATAGATCGCTATTTGCGATTAGCGCCATTGCGCCTAAACGGTTAATATTATACGCTTTTGTTTGCCGTTTGTGTAGACATATGTTGTTTATTATGTTACTTGTTTAACTATTCGTGCAATATGTTGCATTTAGTTAGTAAACAAAGTTTAACGTAAGTCTGTGACACGAGAGATTGTTCCAGAAATTTGTATTGTATCACATGTGATAATACTTCATGCAAATGTGATATGTGAAACATTGCTAAATATTAATTGTGAACTGTTTGTGTTTACAGTTTGACCGCACACGTATGCACATAAATGTACAAGAATTCTAAACTACAAGTAAACAACAACAACTACCAAAATGTGTACGGTGTGAGTTCTGCACTAGTGGAATAAAGGACAAAATCAAGTTCCAAGTTAATGTTATCATTTCACGGGTAACATTAAAGTCAAACACGAGGAAGAAAGAAAGTTAATAACAACATGGACCAAGAAACAGAAGAAAGTTCTACCCCAGATCAACAACAAAGGGGTCTCAAGCGTCAACGTGGAGGTGCAAAGGCTGCTGTGACACGCTTGATGACACAGATTACAACTGCTATGAACTGTAATCAGCCCAAAGAGGTAGAGATTAAACTTGCTGCTTTGGATGAGGCTGTTATGCGGTTTCATGAGATTCATGACATGTACCATAAAACATTAGAAGATGATGATGACCTTGATGCTTCTAAGGGCTATTTAACGTCAGTCCTGCGGGATGTGCAAGACTTACAGCACACAGTCTTAAGCTGGCTTGAAGACTTTAAGCCATCAATGGAATCTTCGGATGCATCAAACTTCCAAGAGGAACAGCAAATGCTTGATGAAGCTGTTGAACCGCAAATGTCTCCTGTAGACCAACTATCTACCCAGTTTCAAGAGCTACAGAATCTAAGACAGAAAGAAAATAAAGAGTTCTCTGTGCTTTTAGCTCAACAAGAAGAACGTCTGCGTGCAGAGTTTAAACTACAACTTCAGCAAGCTGAGTTTGAAATGGATGGACTAAAAGGCTTACTGAAACTCAAAGATGCTGAGATGGAGGAAAATCGGCAAAAGGCTGAGTTAATGACAATAAACAAAGATTTCTCAACTCCTGTCTCAGGTAACCCATCCCTTAACTTTCGTCCATCATTCTCAGCAGGAAATGAGAATTCTTTATGTCAACTACTAGAGCTGTCAAGGCAACAGTATCAGTCACACATTGATTCCATGCACTTACCACATGTTGACATCATCAAGTTCGATGGAGGACCCTTAAAGTATTGGCAGTTGATCAGATTGTTTTCCTCAGTGATTGACAAAGAGACAGTGCCAGATCAAGAAAAACTCACTCGTCTGCATCAGTACACTGTCGGTCAAGCTAGAGATGCTATCTCACACTGCTTGTACAACCCTGACTCTAGCCTGGGCTATGCAGAAGCCATGGCTATTCTGAAAAGACGTTTTGGCAATCCATATGCAATATCACAAGCATGGGTCGACAAAGTGCTCAATCACAAAGACATTAAAGATAACAAGCAGTTGCAAAGCTTTGCAGACATTCTGTGTAGCTGTCGAGACACTCTAAAGGCAATGAAGTGTGAGGATGAGCTAAATGGTGGACACACTTTGCTACAGATTATAGAAAATCTGCCTGAAGACCTAAAGAAAAGATGTCTCACAATAAATTATGAGATTATCAAATCTGGACGTTTACCAAAGTTGGACGACATAGTCAGTCTTGTTGAATCTGAAGCCGCTAAGAGAGCTGATCCTATCTTTGGGAATCTTCTTACGCCTGCCAGTCGAAATTCTCCAGCGAGTTCTAAATCAAATGCTAAGTCAAGCTTCAATAAGATAAGGCAGACATTCGCAACAGTGTCAGTTACTAATGAATCCACCACATCGTCTGCACCATAGACAACTTCAAGATTTAAATCTTAAAGTCCAAAGTGCACTGACGGACACTTCCTGAACCAGTGTAAAGACTTCAGAGCTTTGTCTGTTCAAGAGCGTTTGGCCTTTGTCCAGCGAAAGCAACTTTGCCTGAACTGCTTTATGAAGGGTCATCGCAGCACAATCTGTTCTCGCAGCTGGGTATGCAAGGTGCCTGGATGCGGGAAAAAGCACAACAGTTGGCTACACTCTGCCATCATAGCTTCTAACAACGACAAAAGCCAATCTACTAATCAAGCTACTGAAGATGAGCCAGCTGTCGACCCGCCACAAACCATTCAAGCACATGCCACCAGAAAATGCATTGAAGTTAGTAAAAAGAAGATCGCACTTCCCATTCTGCCTGTAGTGGTTTCAGACAGACACAAACGATTCTCTATGAATGTTTTTGCTTTGCTTGACAGTGGCTCCAATGGGACCTTTGCTTCTAAGAAGCTAGTTCATGCTCTTAAACTGGAATCACGCAAAATGAACATTAAACTGAACACTATGGAGACCAAAAACCTCAACGTAGTCACCTTAGCAGTGGATCTACAAGTTGAAGATGCTCAACAAAGGAACTCTTTCCTGATGAAAGGAGTGCTCTGTCAGGAACACCTGAACATAAGTCTTAAAAATTAGAAATTTTTAACAGCTTAGAAATTGCGGATGAAATCAGTTTACCTGATGCTGATCTAGCTGATGACATTCACCTGCTAATAGGTCTAGACCAACCAGACATACTTGCTCCTCGTGACACATGCTGTGGTGAGTCTGGCGAACCATATGCAATTCTGACTGGCCTGGGATGGACACTCCATGGACCAGTAGCTGATGGCTCTACATCTGTTTCGGCCAATTTTATACGAGCTGACCATTCTCTACAACAAGCTGTTGAAAGATTTTGGAAATTGGATGATCCAATGCATGTGAACAATGACTCGCTGTCAGTAGTCGATGAGCAAGTTGTGGCCCTATGGAACAAACAAGCAGTCCAAGAGGAAGGTCATTACACACTTCCTATCCCGTTCAAAGAACATCCACCACGACTGCCCAATAACTACACGATGGCCAAGCATCGATTAGACCTTCTAGGAAAGAGGCTAAAGAAGGACCCAACTTTGCTTCACAAGTATACAGAGGGTGTTAGAGACTCTTTGTGCAACGAATATGCAGAAGAGGTCGTCGACATTAACAGAAAAGATGGCTGCGTGTTTCCTGCCACATCATCCAGTACTACATCCACGTAAGCCAGAGAAGGTTCGTATCGTCTTTGATTGTGCAGCACGGTACCAAGGTTCTTCATTAAATGACCACATTCATCAAGGCCCAGACCTTACCAATAAGCTGCTAGGAGTCCTTCTCAAGTTCAGACAAGAACCCATTGCTCTGAATGCGGACATCGAGAGCATGTTTTATCAGGTCCGAGTGCCATCTGATGAAAGAGATATGCTTCGCTTCCTGTGGTGGGAAGATAACAACCCGAACAAACCACCTAAGCATTATCGTATGACGGCTCATCTGTTTGGAGGTGTCTGGAGTCCTAGTGCTGCCAATTTTGCCTTGCAACGAGTGGCAGAGGACAATCGTGGAAACTTCTCTGACGACACAGTGGAAACGGTGAAGCGAAATTTCTACGTCGACGATTGCCTTAAGTCGTTACCAACAGAGGAGGCCACCATTAAACTTGCTTCCAAACTCCGGGAACTGCTCACCTGTGGAGGCTTTAGATTAACCAAGTGGTTAAGCAATTCTAAGGAAGTGATGAAATCAATACCAGCTGATGATTGGGCAAAATCGTTACATGAGGTAAACCTTGACCAAGAGGATTTGCCATTTGAACGAACACTGGGCGTCCTTTGGGATGTAGAACAAGATTGCTTCACATTTGATGTCAAGTCAGTGGATAAGCCTGTAACAAAGAGAGGAGTATTGAGCACTACCAGTTCCATCTATGATCCTTTAGGATTTGCAAGCCCTTTCGTGCTCAAAGCTAAAGCAATCTTTCAAGAGTTGTGCCGCATGAAAGTCGACTGGGACGAGGAGTTACCAATGGACACAGATGGTTGAACGACTTGCCTCTGTTGTCAGCACTGACAATTCCAAGATGCCTTAGACCAACATCCACTAGTTGTTTGTTACCGACCCAGCTCCATCACTTTTCCGATGCTTCGGAACTGGCTTATGGTGCTGTTTCATATATCAGGATTGGCGACACCAGCAGGCTGGTGATGTCAAAGGCCAGACTTGCTCCAATCAAGCCAGTTAGCATACCATGACTGGAGCTACTAGCAGCAGTTGTTGCTACGGAGCTGGATCAGCATATCAAGCGACACTTAGAGATTCCAATTGAAAATACTTTCTTTTGGACGGACAGTACTATTGTACTTCAGTACATTAAAAACAATCATTGTCGTTTCCAGACATTTGTCGCCAACCGTATATGAAAAATACATGAACGCTCAGAATCATGCCAGTGGAGACATATTGATTCTGCCTCTAACCCAGCGGATGACGTTTCTCGAGGGATGACTATGAGAGAGCTTTTGGCAAGTGAACGATGGGTATCTGGTCCACACTTTCTTAGACACGATGAGGAACATTGGCCTGCTCAACCTATTATAAATGACTTGCCGGACGAAGCAGAGATCAAACGAGGCAAAGAAGTCTATGCAGCTACCATAACACCAAACCATGCAATGAATAATGCAGTGGACAGACTACTGGAACGATACTCCAGTTGGCATCGTTTGAAAAGAGCTACTGCTATCTTGTTGCGTCTCAAGGCTTTGTTACGCAAGAAAGTAAGTGTGCATCTTACTGACCCCATCACTGTTGGTGAGCTCCAGCAAGCAGAGTTAGCAATTTTCAATTACATACAAGCTGCAACTTTCAGATCTACTCAAGCCAAACCCAGTTCTCTTCTCAAACTTAAACCCTTTAGGGATGAAAATGATCAACTCCTTCGTGTCGGAGGCAGACTAATGAATGCCCCAATTCCTTACGAGGCTAAACATCCAGTGATCCTACCTAACAATCATCACGTCACCCAGCTGATTATTCGTCACTACCATCTTCGTTTGGGTCATGCAGGTCCAGAACGAGTTCTTACAGAAATTCGTCAGCATTTCTGGATTTTAAAGGGACGTGCTGTCATTACCCAAACTCTCAAGTCATGCCTACAGTGTCGCAAATTAATAGCTAAGTTACAAGCCCAGCAAATGGCAGACTTACCTGACTCTAGAGTGACACTGTGTGGTAGATATGTGGGGGCGTGTTAGAACGAGCCGTTTTAGGGGGGCGTGGCAGAGCCTTAACTTTGATAAAGAATATCTCTTTGGTTTTGAGACTTTAGTCTTTGCAACTTCAGGGATCTTATCTATGCACAATCAGTTTGTAACACTCCAAAGAGAAAGGAAAACTTGAAATCGCATCATATGACCCCTTTAAGTAATCTGAGGTGACTGATATATCGCTATATAGATTGCTATTTGCGATTAGCGCCTAAACGGTTAATATTATATGCTTTTGTTTGCTGTTTGTGTAGACATATGTTGTTTATGTTACTTGTTTAACTATTTGTGCAATATGTTGCATTTAGTTAGTAAACAAAGTTTAACTTAAGTCTGTGACACGAGAGATTGTTCCAGAAATTCGTATTGTATCCTAAACGGTTAATATTATACGCTTTTGTTTGCCGTTTGTGTAGACATATGTTGTTTATGTTACTTGTTTAACTATTTGTGCAATATGTTGCATTTAGTTAGTAAACAAAGTTTAACGTAAGTCTGTGACACGAGAGATTGTTCCAGAAATTTGTATTGTATCACATGTGATAATACTTCATGCAAATGTGATATGTGAAACATTGCTAAATATTAATTGTGAACTGTTTTGTGTTTACAGTTTGACCGCGCACGTATGCGCACATAAATGTACAAGAATTCTAAACTACAAGTAAACAACAACAACTACCAAAATGTGTACGGTGTGAGTTCTGCACTAGTGGAATAAAGGACAAAATCAAGTTCTAAGTTAATGTTATCATTTCACGGGTAACACTATCTATTGTTGGAATCTCTTTTAGAATTTTTTTTTTCTAGCTGATGAACGATAAAAGCATCAGCCAATCAGAATCCAATTAGCTTTAAAGTTCTCAAGCATTTAAAAACTGCAGTGCACACTTATAACGCTATCATCTGTTGGTGTGGATGCTAATATAGTAGGGATATAGGATATTGGATTTTTGCAGATATTTTTCCATATGCTTAACTATAACAATAAAGGTGAGGTTTTAAAGGCTAATTATGTGAGAATTTTCTATTTAAAATTTTAATTCTGTTAGAATAGGTAAGTCCACACCACAGCTACACTTCCTGGCCAAAAAGAAAAGTCTCACACATTAGACTGCCTTTAGCTTTGATTACAGTGTGTATTTGTTGTGGCATTGTTCCAGCAACCATTTATTTTCATCAATAGTTGCATTAATTCTTGTATTGACAATGGCAAAGTGAAACCCTTCTTCAAAGTCGACTCCATCACATCCCAAAGACCTTCAACATGGTTACGGTCACGACTCTGTGGTGACCAATTCATGTGTGAAAATGATTTCTCATGCTCCCTGAATCACTTTTTTCACAATTTGAGCCCAGTGAATCCTGGCATTGTCATCCTGGAATACGGACATGGGTACGTCTTCAGACATGGTTGTTTAAGAAATGAAGAGCTACACACTGCATCAGTTAAGGTTAAAAGAATTGTAACCAAACATATTAATCACTGTAATAATGATCCAACTATAAACTCTTCAGTAGTTGCTTAAATCCAAAAAGTGACTTTTTGTTGATTTAAAACATTGACAGCCAATCAAAATCAACCTGTTTTTAAAGAAATCGAGCATTTAAAGAGGCAGACGACGAAACTACTGTACACACTTATAATAAACACAACTTTATTGTTTCTTGGTGTGGACACTAATATAGTTATCATTATCTTTATTGTTATCGTTCTTAGTGTGAATAGGCCTTTAAACTGATTTAGAGGCAGCCATCCAAGTACTTTCTCATAAAATAACCCCCCCCCAGCATTAAGCCTATTAAGATCTGATTTGTGTATAGAAACAGGTGGTTCTTATGAAGGGAGTTTGAAGCCCTCATCCACTGAAAGAATTTTTTTTGTTTTGTTTAGGGCACTTAAAGGATCGTATGTCAGACTGTGAACATCCTTGCAGTGCTTTGTGCAGCTCCCTTTGGTTTCTATTCTTGATTATGAAATGAAAGTCATTCCTGTTAGCCATATTATTTTTGCTCTGTCAGGGCTGTTTCCTGTGAGAGATGATGAGAGATGGCTGAGCTGCTCCACTCTTTCTTTTGCTCGCACGTACAGGAGGAAGTTTGTTGTCGTAAGTCTGTGTGGGCCCCCGTGAGGTACCTTGGGGCCTCATAGGGAATTTATTGGAGAAGATGTCCCCTGCTAACACAGTCAGCACCTGAAGGATTTCTGTGTGTGTGTGTGTGTGTGTGCACTCCTGTATACACAGATGGCGGGGTGTTTACAGGGGTGCAGAGGGACAGGAGAGGTGACACACGAGACTTATTTAGGCTGTAAGGAGTCCAGATTGAACTGTGTGTTTGAAGACAGACTGCAGAAACCTACATGACAAACATAAACATAAACACATTTCATACACACACACACACACACACACACACACACACAGGTTTGTTTTT
>NW_015627897.1:788721-792100 GCF_001515625.1 Sinocyclocheilus rhinocerous | reverse complement strand
ACTGAGTGAGTGATATTAATAAACTACATGTACTTACCATATGGTTAGGGTTAGGATTAGGTTTTGGCTTAGGGTTAGTTGCATGTAATTATGCATAATTAAGTGTTATTATAATAGTAAGTACATGTAATGTGTAACACACATTAAAACCTTGTTACAGTGTAATTATACATTTAAGTACTGAGTGATATTAATAAACTACATGTACTTACCATATGGTTAGGGTTAGGATTAGGTTTTGGCTTAGGGTTAGTTGCATGTAATTATGCATAATTAAGTGTTATTATAATAGTAAGTACATGTAATGTGTAACAATGACACATTAAAATAAAATGTTACCATATATTACATAAATAAATTATATAATAAATCAATTCAAAGTCAAAATAAAGATGGTACCCTCTGTTATTGTTGATCACAATCAATGTGTGTGTGTGTGTGTGTGTGTGTGTGTATGAAGAATAATATATTATGAAATCAATTTCATTTTATATTTTGACATATAAAATGAAAAAAAAATACAATTAAGACTAGTGGAATTTAAGTTTTAAAAATACATTTACATTGTTAAGTATGAATTACCTTTGTTATCATATAACATGGAATATTTTCATACACACAAAATTCTATTAAGTTAGAGCAGTCTAAAAAATGGTAAATAATGTATTTGTATTATTAATATATGAAATTAATATTCCATTCCAATAAATGTCAGACTTTGTTCCTTGTTTTGTGTGTGTTTTGCTCCCCATGTGCCTTCCTTGCCCTTATTTGGTCCCCTTCCTGTTCCTGTCCTGATTATGTTCTTTAGTCCCAGCTGTCTAGTCCCAGGTGTTTCCCATGTTATTTTATGATTGTTGATCCCAGGTGTTCCTCGTCTTCCCCTCGTCCAGTCCTGTTTATAGTCAGTCCATTTCTAAGTTTCTTTGTCTGGTATTGAATGTTTGTCCGAGTGCTACGTGTGTTTTCCTGGTTCCCTTGTATCCATTAAAATCTCTCGATTGATGTACTCCTCGTCTCCTTCGTTCCTTGCGCCGCACTCCTCACAGTAGTGCAAACGTGACAGAATACCAGACCCTACAAAAGTGAGCGGCGCATCTTCACCCCGTGTTTCTTTTTCGTTTTATAAAGTGTTTTTGTTTTCCGTGCCTTCCCCTTCCGCGATTATGGAGATCGCAGCACGTTTCATCGCCCTAGCCTGTAAGGATCTCCCCTTCGTTGAGTATGCCTGGGAGTTCTGTGGGCTCACCGCGGCGACGGTGTTGGATGACACCACAATCAACTCTCTGTTCTGGTACGGGGCCAACTACCATCCCCCCGTGGACCTCCCAGACACCAAGGGACTAAGCTGGAAGGAAGGGATCCTCTGGTGTCTGGAGAGCGTCCGGCCCCGAGCCAGAACCAGTCAGTCGGCCGCGGCATTCTGAAGCCCGCCGGCCACGGCTCTCTCCAGCCCTCCGGCCGTTCCGAAGTCAAGCCCGCCGGCCGCGGCTCTCTCCAGCCTGCCGGCCGTTCCTCAGTCAAGCCCGCCAGCTGCGGCTCTCTCCAGCCCGCCGGCCGTTCCTCAGTCAAGCTCGCCGGCCGCGGCTCTCTCCAGCCCGCCGGCCGTCCCGCCAGACTCCAGTGTCGGCTCCAGCCCCAGAGCTCGCTCCAGTGTCGGCTCCAGCCCCCCGGGTTTAGCCCACGGAGGGCTCCTGTTCCCAGGTTTAGCCCACGGAGGTCTCCTGTTCCCGGGTTTAGCCCACGGAGGGCTCCAGTCTCAGAGTTTAGCCCAGTGAGGCCTCCAGTCCCCGAGTATAGCCCAGTGAGGGCTCCAGTCCTGGAGTTTAGCCCAGTGAGGGCCCCTGTCCCCGAGATTAGCCCAGAGAGGGCTCCAGTCCCCGAGTTTAGCCCAGTGAGGGCCCCAGTCCCCGAGTTTAGCCCAGTGAGGGCCCCAGTCCCCGAGTTTAGCCCAGTGAGGGCCCCAGTCCCCGAGTTTAGCCCAGTGAGGGCCCCAGTCCCCGAGTTTAGCCCAGTGAGGGCCCCAGTCCCCGAGTTTAGCCCAGTGAGGGCCCCAGTCCCCGAGTTTAGCCCAGTGAGGGCCCTAGTCCCCGAGTTTAGCCCAAGGAGGGCTCCAGTTCCCTTGTCCAGACCAAGGAGGGCTCCAGTCCCCATGTCCAGCCCAAGGAGGGCTCCAGTCCCCAAGTCAAGACCAGGGAGGGCCGCTAAAGTCTATATTCTCCCCAAGGTTTTGGGGGGGGGGGGTAGTAGGGGTCCATCCGTGAAGCTCCCCGAGCTCCCTGCTCCGCCTTGGCCTCCTGAACTGTCTGCTCTGCCATGGCTCCCTGCTCCGCCATGGCGCCCCGAACTGCCAGATCTGCCATGGGTCCCGGAAAGGGCGTCTCCCTGGAGGCCTTCCTTCCTGGAACCCTGCTCCGAGAGGAGTGCCCACCCCCCTCCTCCGTTGGATGTTGTACGGCGAGGGGCGCACCTTCCGGGAGGGGGGAGTTATGTCAGACTTTGTTCCTTGTTTTGTGTGTGTTTTGCTCCCCATGTACCTTCCTTGCCCTTATTTGGTCCCCTTCCTGTTCCTGTTTTAATTATGTTCTTTAGTCCCAGTATTGTCTAGTATTTAATGTTCGTCCGAGTGCTACGTGTGTTTTCCAGGTTCCCTTGTATCCATTAAAATCTCTCGATTGATGTACTCCTTGTCTCCTTCGTTCCTTGCTCCGCACTCCTCAGAGTCAGTGGCGGCTCTTGGGTTTTAAAATAGAGGAGGCACACTAATTGTATTGGTCTGGGGATCCCAGCCGAATATTATTATTATTATTATTATTTGCTTAACCACTTTAAAATGGCTTTTTGGTTGCTTTTAGTCAGAAAACGTAAAGAAAACGACACATATAGCAGCAAAATAATATAATTTCACTTACCTGGCCTATCACTTGAAGCAAACATCCATCCCTTCTTAAAAGTCTGTGTTAAAAGAGCCGACTGCTGATGTTATGGTATTACAGCTGTGAAATTACAAACAAAAAATACACATTCTGAGACATGAATTGAAATGAATTGTGAATTTTAGTAACATTAAATCGTCCTCCTCCCATTTTCACCTCAAAATTTTGGGGAAGCTGTGCCTCCCCTGCCTCCCCCGACGAGCCACCACTGCTCACAGTAGTGCAAACGTGATAATAAAACTCAAATTTTATTATTTTATATGTATATAGATAGATAGATAGATAGATAGATAGATAGATAGATAGATATTAAATAATGCAGTACTTCATTAGTTTTCTCAACATTATTTATTAAAAACATTTTAAATTTGTTGTCAATGTTTATTTCTATAGAGTTGTTTGAGGGAAAAATAGTGGTGCTGTAGATGATGGCTGTGTATAAG
>NW_015627897.1:787025-787655 GCF_001515625.1 Sinocyclocheilus rhinocerous | reverse complement strand
CTTACTTACAGTCTGTGAGTCAGAACAGCCGGCATTGTAGTCTACTCTCACAGGATCCAGTGGCTGCTCGTGGGTTTTAAAATAGAGGAGGCACACTAATTGTATTGGTCTGGGGATCCCTGTCTATTATTATTATTATTATTATTTGCTTAACCACTTTAAAATGGCTTTTTGGTTGCTTTTAGTCAGAAAACGTAAAGAAAACGACACATATAGCAGCAAAATAATATAATTTCACTTACCTGGCCTATCACTTGAAGCAAACATCCATCCCTTCTTAAAAGTCTGTGTTAAAAGAGCCGACTGCTGTAACGTTAGCAGCTTAGGCGTGTTCTCCCTTTATTTTTTAATTTGTATATATTCTGTTTGAATGACAGCTTGGTAAATCTGTTGGCGATCAAATATTCAATATCGCTACTCATAAGTACTTGGTACATTATCAGCACAGCGGGAGACGTTCAAACTAATATCACGTAATTTACGTGTCTTTGATGATTGGTTGATATACCAGAAGGGAGGCTAGCCTCCCTTGCGAGGGTTCTTTTCTCAACACTCCTCAGCGCTGAAAGTGAACACTCGATGGTGATTGGCCAATTTTTCTTTACCAACGGAGGCACGAGAGCTCAGCGC
>NW_015627897.1:781123-786673 GCF_001515625.1 Sinocyclocheilus rhinocerous | reverse complement strand
TTTCTTTCACCTCAAAATTTTGGGGAAGCTGGGCCTCCCCTGCCTCCCCCGACGAGCCACCACTGCTCACAGTAGTGCAAACGTGATAATAAAACTCAAATTTTATTATTTTATATGTATATAGATAGATAGATAGATAGAGAGATAGATAGATATTAAATAATGCAGTACTTCATTAGTTTTCTCAACATTATTTATTAAAAACATTTTAAATTTGTTGTCAATGTTTATTTCTATAGAGTTGTTTGAGGGAAAAATAGTGGTGCTGTAGATGATGGCTGTGTATAAATTGTTTTGACAGTGTTGTTCAGTTCAGAAATATATGTTTTCAGTTACTGCATTCTACATATGAGGAAAAAATAAACATAAATATTCAAAATTAATTAAATAATTTATGGTTGCAAAACTTATGTTGAACTAATAAACTTCCTCTGTGTTGTGACTTTGAATCTGGAGCCAGTTCTTAAAATTCGTCTGAATTTTGTCCAGCCCTTCCACACACACATGGATAGCAGGACTGTAATTCAGGCTTGTCAGTGAAAGTCTGTGTCGCTGATGAAAGCGGCTCCTCTGACCATGTGCCAAACTCTGCTGCTCTTTAGGGCGTAAGTGCTTGGAGAAGTAGTCAGCCTCACACACTCTCCCTAGCAGACACTCCCTGGGCTCAGGTACAAAATTAGATTCACTTTTGATACCTGGTACATTTTGTTTTGAAGCTTCAAGCACTTGTAAATAGTTCCCCTTTTAATGAGCAGGAAGGGAAAAAAGCTTTTCAGGAGCTCGCTGTGATTTTATAACCTCCTTAACTTCCATAAATTGTTTATAAGTGTGTCACCAGGCCATTCTGAGAAAGCCGTCGGCCTAGCATTAGCACGGTAAACACATGGTAGCCTACTTCAAATTGGTCTGAACGATTCAGGATTTGGTTCATGTGCTGCAGCTAATCTTCCTCAATAAACCTCTAAGGCGATGTGAATTTCAGCTCTAACAAACCAGAGCTGCTTTCTCTTCTGTGGGCTTCTTACTGTCTCACAATGAACTTTTGACACACTAACAGTTAAATTTTCTTTTATTTGTCCATGCTGTAGTCTTTTATCTCCTATCAGTTTTGGGGATGTCAGAGATAGATAGCAGCTGGCAGGTTTCGAGGTTCATTTTATGAGTCAGGATGGTTATTTTATGTCAGTCTATATGAGTTTTCTGAGTTTATTTTGTGAGTGGCTGATAGAAAGAGTGGCTGATATATATAAAATGCATTTTATACACTGAATTTTATTTGAAGTTCTAAATAAAACAAAGAGCATTGGAGTATGTATAAGAGAAAATACTACTTATGTCTTTCTACTTCAAAATTTGTCTAGCTACTTTAAAATAATATTTAATGTAATGTGTTACTTACTGTTTCTTTCTAATTGTTTGTGAAATTTACTAGCAGTTTATGAGTGAAATTTTTTTCCCACTATTTTTTTAGTATATATATATATGGAAATTTGGAACAAAATGTACAAATAGGCTTAGCTCATGAATATTAATTAGGTCATATTAATGCATGAAGAGATAGTTCAAATTAAAATTGTCATAATTTACTCACCCTCATATCATTCCAAACCTGTATGACTTGTTTTTTTTTTCTGTGTAACATGAAGATGTTTTGAAGAGTGTTGGTAAACAAACAGTTTTGGTTCACATTGACTTCTATTGTATTTTTTTTTTGTCCATACAGAAACAGAAACCGGTTGGTTACCACAATATTTCAAAATGTCTATTATTGTGTTCAATGGAAGAAAAAAAGTCATACGTGTCCAGTGAAGTAACCTAGTTAACATTCAAAAGGTCATTGACAGTCTTTATCTATTATCAACTAGAGCCAGAATAATTTAATTGTGTATTCTCAGTAAACCTTTCTACCTCAATTAACACACATTTCAGCTTGATCTTTATGTGCAGTAGTTGAACACTGATAACGTTTGATAACATCTTTTGTATACTTACAGTACATTATGCTTTCTCAAAAATGTTAGCTGCAGGCCCCTAAATGATGTCCGCAGTACTTTGATAAGTTTAATGTGATTGTTGTGGTCTTGTTTTACAGGGAGTAGCGAGCCAGACGCAGAGTGCTTACTTCCTCCCTGAATTTGCACTTTCTCCACAAGGAAGCTTTCTGGAAGACACAACAGGAGAGCAGTATCTCACCTACCGCTATGATGACCAGGTCAGAAACACAGCATCACACGCTCAGTACTCATCTGTTGAAATACACAAAATAATGTTCTTTTTAGCAGCATCATATGACCCCTTTAATTAAACCCGAGTCACACTTGCCACTTCCTTTTGTGGTGATTTAATTGCGCATCATACAACTGCTGCTCCGAGAAATGATCATGGTTCATTAGCTTCTTGAATTTAATACTATCTAATAGGCTCTGTTCTAAAACCAGGTGAGCTGCCTTGCTGTCTACTAGCATTGGGTAAAATAAGACATTTTTAATTAAGTTTAACATTTCTTTATCAATATTATTCAGTGTTGAATGAAAGGTATGAATTGAATTACTTTTATTATGATATATAATTATGCTTGATATTAATTATTCCTAATTATGCTTTGGAACAATCAGTATGTCGAAAACGCACCTATGATGCTGTCTAGGTAGGTAGCTCACTAGGTTTTGGATCAGATCTATAAATTTGTTTTTAGCATTGCATGAGTTTTTTGTAGAAAAGTGAACTTGGCGTATGATTGAATGAGTCAGCAATTAATTTGTCAATCATTTATAATGTCTGTCTGTGCATTTCTGTGCTCCACTGAGAGGAAAACGGTTGGAAGAATAGTGAGAAATCAGTGCTACTTTTTATTTTTATTTGTGTTTTGTGCTGTAAGTAACATTTAATATGATATAAACTTAATTGTCATGTTTAACAAATTCTGATGATGAAGTTTTCAATACGAAGAATAATTATTTAAAATTGGATTTTAATGCAACTTTTTCATTGGCCAGGTTAGAATCAACTTTTTTTTGATGCAATTTATTAAAGTCTATTGTATATCTATATAAAACATTTTTATACACTATCGCTCAAATGTTTGGGGTCAGAAAGATGCATTAAATTAAACATTAAACATTTATACTGTTTCAAAAGATTGCATTTCAGATAATCAAGAATCCTGAATTAAATGCATCACAGTTTTCACAAAAAATAGTAAGTTTCACATTTAAGTGTTACATTCAAATTACATTTGAAACTATTCAAATAATTAAAAAAAAACTGCTATTTTAAATTGTAATAATATTCCACAATATTAAAATTTTTACTGTATTTTGGATCAAATAAATGCAGTCTTGGTGAGCATAAGATACTTTTTTCAAAAACATAAACAATAATGGATTTAATATATTTTTATATTAAGCAGTATTTTAGCTTTTAGCTTTATTGACCAATCAGAATCCAGGACCAGAACTATCCTTTTTGAAATAGTGAAAGAGTTATTAAATATGGGAGCACAAGACCCTGTCGATAATGTAGATTTTGATTTGTTCAAAAATCGCAGATATAATAGAACCTTCAGTGACAGGCGCTGTGTTAGGGGTGGTTCTTTGGGACTCTGCTTTTGGGCTATTTCCTCTCGGTACGATCAGTTAAGACTTTCAGATCAGCCTCTCGGCTTAAGGGGAATTCGGGCCAGGCTGTCTCGGTAAACCCTCTGTAACAGGAAAGTCCAGGTAAACTTGAAGTTTATAGGCATTATAAAGCTCTGCCTGACTGTTTTCTTTTGAGCGCCTGCCTTGGGAGCCATTAACCCAGACACACTGTATGCCATCGGACTGTTTTGGGGCCTGTTATGGAAACCTTGGTTGGTGTCAGTCCAGCACTGATGTCTGTTTCCAGGCCAGTTGTTATGTTTGTGACGTGTTGGCATGCATGTCAAGGATGGCTTTTATTATGGTGATTTAATACAGGAATGTGGCGGTGGCACGGCAACCACGCAAACACATGCTGCTTCCTGTTGTTAGGACAAACTTCCAAGCATTTCTGCTCATATGAGCTCGTACTAATGCACTGCTGTTGTATATCAATGCTGATAGGTGTGTGTGAGTATGTGTGTGTGCAAAAACATTCTCAATGGCTGTGTTTGCGATTGCATTCTACCACACTGCTCTTGCTTTTGCTGCAGTATATATTGTATGTTCATTTGTATTTTTCAATTTCCTCCAATTTATCAATTTGGCATGGATTTCAATAGTTTTTATTCTATTGTTGTTAGTATTTGTTTGGTTTTAGTTTTTCCCCAGAGTTTAGTTTCAGTTTATTTCATTTTAGTATTTCAGGGCTGCTAAAGTTAATTGCACTATTTGTATAATTTAAAAATGTTTTAGGTCCTTTGCAGTTGGGTTGTAAATGTTCCAGTTATAGAATATAACATGTATCAAAGTCAAAAATAAATTTGTGGCCATTTTAATTTACTTAATTTTGGAAACATGAACATATGTTTTTAATTGATCAAAAAGACACCAGTTAGCATTTTAGAAATACAAATAAAGAATTTTCATTTGAATTGTGTGCGACAATTCATGTCTTATCAAGTAAATAATCAAAAAATATGTTACAAATGTTAAAAATAGTTTACATACCTGAAATTAAAAACATATTACATACCTGAAATTACATTCACCAGTGTTAAAACTTTACTGGTAACAAAAACTTCAACAAGTAGCAGTTTTGACAACAAGCATGGTATATTTTGAAAGGTGTATTTGTTCTGCTATTTTTTGTAACTTTAATATTGTTTATGTACTATTATAATATTCATTCATATTTTGAATTATCTCTTATTTTTTTAAATTTTCAGGTTTCATTGTAATTTTGTTATGGTTTTTTAAAAATATATATTTTACATTTTTTTATTTATTTTTAGTACTTCAACTTAAAGGGTTAGTTCACCCAAAAATGAAAATTAGGCTGCGTTTTACTCACCCCCGAGGCATCCTAGGTGTATATGACTTTCTTCTTTCAGATGAATCCAGTTGGAGTTATATAAAAAATTGTCTTTGATCTTTCAAGCTGTTTAATGCCACTCAGCGGGTGTTGCAGTGCATCAGTCCAAAAGAACTTAAAGGTGACATAT
Source organism: Sinocyclocheilus rhinocerous (assembly GCF_001515625.1). Classification (NCBI taxonomy): domain Eukaryota; kingdom Metazoa; phylum Chordata; class Actinopteri; order Cypriniformes; family Cyprinidae; genus Sinocyclocheilus; species Sinocyclocheilus rhinocerous. The sequence goes on along the minus strand of NW_015627897.1, from coordinate 781,551 downwards.
CATGAAAATCTGACTGTTCCAGGTTTTAAGTGCTATAATCAGGTCCCCGGTGCATCTACCAACCAAGGAAACGTGAAAAAAATTAACCCAGTAACTTTGTTTTGGTAAGCCTTTTTCTGCAAGCGTCTGAGAAAACGAGCACGTCTGATTTCGCTCTCCTGGTGACGTTGCAAAGGGATCTCATTATAATATTACCGCCCCTTAATCTGTAAATTTCCACCCATGGCGCCATAATTTTGATTTCGCAAGCGACAACGATGTACCAGTTCTAAAGTCATGGTGAAAGTTTGAGCAAAACATACTAACTGTTCTGCCTTCGTCTGCACAGACAAGCACAGAACACTATTTAGATCTAAAATAAACATGCAATTTATTTCCCAGCAGTTTACCTTCACAGACATAACCGACTGTTTTTGTAACTCGTGTGT
>NW_015627897.1:775344-780976 GCF_001515625.1 Sinocyclocheilus rhinocerous | reverse complement strand
GGATGACCTCTGAGGTCAGCGTTGCGCATGCGCCGGTGAGTCTCGTGAAAACCAACGTTTGTTTACAGGATCAAAGGAAGCAAAGTTTCCTTACTTTAGCAAAGGAAAACCAGTCTCCTCTTGGCTTATATCGAAATCCTCCGACATTCTTCTTTACAAATCCTCGTTTTGTACTTCTAATTCTTGACCGTTGTTGATCTCTCCCCTGCGTTTCCACGTGCGTCACTTCCACGTGCGTTTCCGACCTCATACGTCATTCCCCCGGAACGGCTTCTGTTTACAACAAGCTAGATTCAAGTGATTATTACGTTTTGAATATGGATATTTTTCTTACAAAAACGCATCGATTTGCTACAGAAGGCCTTTGTTCACCCCCCGGAGCCGTGTGAGACACTTTTTTTTATGGATGGGCGATTTTTATTTAAGTTCTTTTGGACTGATGCATGCAACACCCGCTGAGTGGCATTAAACAGCTTGAAAGATCAAAGACAATTTTTAATATAACTCCGACTGGATTCGTCTGAAAGAAGAAAGTCATATACACCTAGGATGCCTTGGGGGTGAGTAAATGAAGCCTAATTTTCATTTTTGGGTGCACTAACCCTTTAAATGTATTTATTTTAGTAAGTTGCCAAAAATATATACAGTTTTTATATATATTATATATATACAGTTTTTGCTTTAGTTATTATAAACAGCACCGGTTTCACATAGTATTTAAACAGTATACAGTTCCCAATGATTTCAACACAGTTTCCATTCTTAGGCAGACACAGAAAATGGTCTTACTGAAAAAATTTCTGCCCATTATGGAAGAATAAAGTCTTTTATACTGACTGACGTTTCATATTTAGAACGTGTCAAAGGATGTGAAACCTTCCCAGTCATCCCTTCTGCAAGGTAAAGGGCTCTTCTTACAAAAGAAAATGCCACCGGCCCCAGTGCTGCTCCTTGCGTGCTGCGTCTCTCCAGTAAGTCGTCTCTCTTGCCAGAAAGAGGGTGGATACCATCCAGGCCTGTGCCTGCTGAGGTTAGCCACAGATGGAGGGCTTTCCCCTACAGACACGGGGCTTAAACTAATAGATAATGCACATGTTCCCTTCGGGCATCTCCCCGGCCAGCCGAAGTGCCTGACAGACAGGCCCATAGTATAAAGCAGCTTTCCTCAGAAAGCCCCGTAAAGCATATCTAATGTTTTTTTGTGTTGCGCTACCTACTTGAGACTTTGAGTTTAGCCAGCTGGAGTTTTTTTTGTCTCCGAGCAGCATGCTAGTGCCAGTGTTTCCACTTACAGCCAGTCCAGGCCTTTCTAAAATAAGTTCTCGTTTGAAAAGACGTGACACTGTGCAGGCAGAAGGCGGATTTTAAATGCATGGGTTCGGATTGTGTTGATTAATTTGGGTCAAGGAGCAAGCTACGGTCGGGCGATTTGAACGTCTGGGTTTGAGAAGGTGTTCACCTTGAGAAAGCAAGTGCCAGGTTTCATCTTTGAGGTCTTTGATGGGGTATTTGTAAAACTGGCCCCCATCTGCGGCATGCCGATGGAGATTTTAATTGGGAGAGTCAGGCTCAGCAGGACTAAAGGAACTTGCATACTAACTATCTCTGAAGTGAACTATGATGAAGAAAGCAGGGGGGTGTTGAATTTGAGCCGTAAAAAGTATGAGTTGCCTTTAATAGTTGGTTTATGCTGTATGTATTTGTAGCTAGATGGTGGAGAGGTGTTTTGCATCATAGCTGTTACTATATTGTGTGTTTTACCACAACTGAAACTACATTGACCAATTAGCATCCAAGACTGTAAAAATCTTTATTGTAATTGACATTTCAGCATTTTGATGTGTAGACATGGAGCATTAAAGGAATAGTTCACCCAAAAATGAAAATTTGCTGAAAATGTATTCACCCTCAGGCCAAGATGTAGGTGAGTTTGTTTCTTTATCAGAATAGATTTGGAGAAATTTAGCATTACATCACTCGCTCACCAATGGATCCTCTGCAGTGAATGGGTGCCGTCAGAATGAGAGTCCAAACAACTGATAAAAACATCACAATAATCCACAAGTTATCCACTCCACTCCAGTCCATCAAGTTAACATCTTGTGAAGTGAAAAGCTGGGTGTTTGTAAGAAACAAATATTTCATTAAGGTCGTTTTAACTTTAAACCGTCGCTTCCGTGCAAAATACCAGTCCATAATCCAAAATAATTCTTCCTCCTGTGAAAAAGTCCATTCACTGTTGTCTCTCACATTATAATCCACCCACATTTGTTTAGAAATGTTTTGGACTGTTTTACCTTGAAAACTGTGATTGATCTGTGCATATTTCTCTCCTGATTCAGACGAGATTACTTTTATTTACTGGAGAAAGCAATATTATGGATTACTTGTGGATTATTGTGATGTTTTTATCAGCTGTTTGGACTTTATCAGCACCCATTCACTGCAACGGATCCATTAGTGAGCAAGTAGTGTAATGTTGCATTTCTCCAAATCTGTAGCTACACATTAAAAACAGTTTCAATCTTAATTATTGTTTGTTACACTATGCACTGTCCTCGATTAATTTCTTAATGATTTTTTTTGTTTCTCTCTGAGACTCTATGGCTTTTTTTTTTCTATGGAAGACAAAAGAAGATAATTTGAAGAAACTATGGTGTCCAAAACATTGGTCCCTTTAAGTGCTCAAATATTTTTTGAGGTCACTCTAGGTGTGTTTTGTTTTGTCAGTCTGTGTTGGCATGATACCCATTTTCTAATGGATCACTATCATTAACAATCTAAAAGTCTAAATTGACTTTAAACATCCCACACTAATATGTAAATTAAGATGCATGTGATACAAATACAAAAACATAATGTCTCACAACATCTCAGGTTGGTATTTGACTTGAAATGCATTTCTTAGAAACTTTTGATTTCATCGTGAAGCACATGCAATAGAAAAGCTCATGATATGCGTGTCTAAGCACAATTTTGTATATGTAGTGAGTTGTTGTTTCAATTTTATACATATCAAGGTTTTTATGTATTTGATTTGCAAAATCACTGGTAAAATATCTCAATGGCTGGTGAAATTGAGCATTTACTAGCCAATGTGGCTGGCACACAAAAAAGTTAATTTCCTTCGCTGGATTTAATGCAGTATAATCCCATGTGATGGACAGAAGCATTGTGGGTCCTCTATTAACGTCACGCTCTTGTGGTTCTCGGATCAGTTCCAAACAGCCCTCAATTCCCTGAATGCACCTAGTAATAATCTGGAGTCTCGTTACATGCAGTGCCTTACTGCAGAAGAAGTGATGGCCCATAGTATAAAGCAGCTTTCCTCAGAAAGCCCCGTAAAGCATATCTAATGTTTTTTTGTGTTGCGCTACCTACTTGAGACTTTGAGTTTAGCCAGCTGGAGTTTTTTTTGTCTCCGAGCAGCATGCTAGTGCCAGTGTTTCCACTTACAGCCAGTCCAGGCCTTTCTAAAATAAGTTCTCGTTTGAAAAGACGTGACACTGTGCAGGCAGAAGGCGGATTTTAAATGCATGGGTTCGGATTGTGTTGATTAATTTGGGTCAAGGAGCAAGCTACGGTCGGGCGATTTGAACGTCTGGGTTTGAGAAGGTGTTCACCTTGAGAAAGCAAGTGCCAGGTTTCATCTTTGAGGTCTTTGATGGGGTATTTGTAAAACTGGCCCCCATCTGCGGCATGCCGATGGAGATTTTAATTGGGAGAGTCAGGCTCAGCAGGACTAAAGGAACTTGCATACTAACTATCTCTGAAGTGAACTATGATGAAGAAAGCAGGGGGGTGTTGAATTTGAGCGGTAAAAAGTATGAGTTGCCTTTAATAGTTGGTTTATGCTGTATGTATTTGTAGCTAGATGGTGGAGAGGTGTTTTCTGTTACTATTGTTACTATATTGTGTGTTTTACCACAACTGAAACTACATTGATCAATTAGCATCCAAGATCTTTATTGTCTTTATTGTAATTGACATTTCAGCATTTTGATGTGTAGACATGGAGCATTAAAGGAATAGTTCACCCAAAAATGAAAATTTGCTGAAAATGTATTCACCCTCAGGCCAAGATGTAGGTGAGTTTGTTTCTTTATCAGAATAGATTTGGAGAAATTTAGCATTACATCACTCGCTCACCAATGGATCCTCTGCAGTGAATGGGTGCCGTCAGAATGAGAGTCCAAACAACTGATAAAAACATCACAATAATCCACAAGTTATCCACTCCACTCCAGTCCATCAAGTTAACATCTTGTGAAGTGAAAAGCTGGGTGTTTGTAAGAAACAAATATTTCATTAAGGTCGTTTTAACTTTAAACCGTCGCTTCCGTGCAAAATACCAGTCCATAATCCAAAATAATTCTTCCTCCTGTGAAAAAGTCCATTCACTGTTGTCTCTCACATTATAATCCACCCTCATTTGTTTAGAAATGTTTTGGACTGTTTTACCTTGAAAACTGTGATTGATCTGTGCATATTTCTCTCCTGATTCAGACGAGATGACTTTTATTTACTGGAGAAAGCAATATTATGGATTACTTGTGGATTATTGTGATGTTTTTATCAGCTGTTTGGACTTTATCAGCACCCATTCACTGCAACGGATCCATTAGTGAGCAAGTAGTGTAATGTTGCATTTCTCCAAATCTGTAGCTACACATTAAAAACAGTTTCAATCTTAATTATTGTTTGTTACACTATGCACTGTCCTCGATTAATTTCTTAATGATTTTTTTTGTTTCTCTCTGAGACTCTATGGCTTTTTTTTTTCTATGGAAGACAAAAGAAGATAATTTGAAGAAACTATGGTGTCCAAAACATTGGTCCCTTTAAGTGCTCAAATATTTTTTGAGGTCACTCTAGGTGTGTTTTGTTTTGTCAGTCTGTGTTGGCATGATACCCATTTTCTAATGGATCACTATCATTAACAATCTAAAAGTCTAAATTGACTTTAAACATCCCACACTAATATGTAAATTAAGATGCATGTGATACAAATACAAAAACATAATGTCTCACAACATCTCAGGTTGGTATTTGACTTGAAATGCATTTCTTAGAAACTTTTGATTTCATCGTGAAGCACATGCAATAGAAAAGCTCATGATATGCGTGTCTAAGCACAATTTTGTATATGTAGTGAGTTGTTGTTTCAATTTTATACATATCAAGGTTTTTATGTATTTGATTTGCAAAATCACTGGTAAAATATCTCAATGGCTGGTGAAATTGAGCATTTACTAGCCAATGTGGCTGGCACACAAAAAAGTTAATTTCCTTCGCTGGATTTAATGCAGTATAATCCCATGTGATGGACAGAAGCATTGTGGGTCCTCTATTAACGTCACGCTCTTGTGGTTCTCGGATCAGTTCCAAACAGCCCTCAATTCCCTGAATGCACCTAGTAATAATCTGGAGTCTCGTTACATGCAGTGCCTTACTGCAGAAGAAGTGATGCACACCTCATATACGGCCATCATTAAAGAGTCATTTCATACTGTGCAGAAATGATTCACATTCAGTGGCTGCTTCTGTCTGTAAGTGTAGATGAGCTGTAGTGGGCATCTATCTATCTATCTATCTATCTATCTATCTATCTATCTATCTATCAATCATTCTA
>NW_015627897.1:768692-773981 GCF_001515625.1 Sinocyclocheilus rhinocerous | reverse complement strand
GGCATCTATCTATCTATCTATCTATCTATCTATCTATCTATCTATCTATCAATCATTCTAACTTTCTATCTATCTATCTATCTATCTATCCTTCTATCTATCTATCTATCTATCTATCTATCTAACTTTCTGTTGATCTATCTATCTATCTATCTAACTTTCTGTTGATCTATCTATCTATCTATCTAACTTTCTGTTGATCTATCTATCTATCTATCTAACTTTCTGTTGATCTATCTATCTATCTATCTAACTTTCTGTTGATCTATCTATCTATCTATCTAACTTTCTGTTGATCTATCTATCTATCTATCTAACTTTCTGTTGATCTATCTATCTATCTATCTAACTTTCTGTTGATCTATCTATCTATCTATCTAACTTTCTGTTGATCTATCTATCTATCTATCTAACTTTCTGTTGATCTATCTATCTATCTATCTAACTTTCTGTTGATCTATCTATCTATCTATCTAACTTTCTGTTGATCTATCTATCTATCTATCTAACTTTCTGTTGATCTATCTATCTATCTATCTAACTTTCTGTTGATCTATCTATCTATCTATCTAACTTTCTGTTGATCTATCTATCTATCTATCTAACTTTCTGTTGATCTATCTATCTATCTATCTAACTTTCTGTTGATCTATCTATCTATCTATCTAACTTTCTGTTGATCTATCTATCTATCTATCTAACTTTCTGTTGATCTATCTATCTATCTATCTAACTTTCTGTTGATCTATCTATCTATCTATCTAACTTTCTGTTGATCTATCTATCTATCTATCTAACTTTCTGTTGATCTATCTATCTATCTATCTAACTTTCTGTTGATCTATCTATCTATCTATCTAACTTTCTGTTGATCTATCTATCTATCTATCTAACTTTCTGTTGATCTATCTATCTATCTATCTAACTTTCTGTTGATCTATCTATCTATCTATCTAACTTTCTGTTGATCTATCTATCTATCTATCTAACTTTCTGTTGATCTATCTATCTATCTATCTAACTTTCTGTTGATCTATCTATCTATCTATCTAACTTTCTGTTGATCTATCTATCTATCTATCTAACTTTCTGTTGATCTATCTATCTATCTATCTAACTTTCTGTTGATCTATCTATCTATCTATCTAACTTTCTGTTGATCTATCTATCTATCTATCTAACTTTCTGTTGATCTATCTATCTATCTATCTAACTTTCTGTTGATCTATCTATCTATCTATCTAACTTTCTGTTGATCTATCTATCTATCTATCTAACTTTCTGTTGATCTATCTATCTATCTATCTAACTTTCTGTTGATCTATCTATCTATCTATCTAACTTTCTGTTGATCTATCTATCTATCTATCTAACTTTCTGTTGATCTATCTATCTATCTATCTAACTTTCTGTTGATCTATCTATCTATCTATCTAACTTTCTGTTGATCTATCTATCTATCTATCTAACTTTCTGTTGATCTATCTATCTATCTATCTAACTTTCTGTTGATCTATCTATCTATCTATCTAACTTTCTGTTGATCTATCTATCTATCTATCTAACTTTCTGTTGATCTATCTATCTATCTATCTAACTTTCTGTTGATCTATCTATCTATCTATCTAACTTTCTGTTGATCTATCTATCTATCTATCTAACTTTCTGTTGATCTATCTATCTATCTATCTAACTTTCTGTTGATCTATCTATCTATCTATCTAACTTTCTGTTGATCTATCTATCTATCTATCTAACTTTCTGTTGATCTATCTATCTATCTATCTAACTTTCTGTTGATCTATCTATCTATCTATCTAACTTTCTGTTGATCTATCTATCTATCTATCTAACTTTCTGTTGATCTATCTATCTATCTATCTAACTTTCTGTTGATCTATCTATCTATCTATCTAACTTTCTGTTGATCTATCTATCTATCTATCTAACTTTCTGTTGATCTATCTATCTATCTATCTAACTTTCTGTTGATCTATCTATCTATCTATCTAACTTTCTGTTGATCTATCTATCTATCTATCTAACTTTCTGTTGATCTATCTATCTATCTATCTAACTTTCTGTTGATCTATCTATCTATCTATCTAACTTTCTGTTGATCTATCTATCTATCTATCTAACTTTCTGTTGATCTATCTATCTATCTATCTAACTTTCTGTTGATCTATCTATCTATCTATCTAACTTTCTGTTGATCTATCTATCTATCTATCTAACTTTCTGTTGATCTATCTATCTATCTATCTAACTTTCTGTTGATCTATCTATCTATCTATCTAACTTTCTGTTGATCTATCTATCTATCTATCTAACTTTCTGTTGATCTATCTATCTATCTATCTAACTTTCTGTTGATCTATCTATCTATCTATCTAACTTTCTGTTGATCTATCTATCTATCTATCTAACTTTCTGTTGATCTATCTATCTATCTATCTAACTTTCTGTTGATCTATCTATCTATCTATCTAACTTTCTGTTGATCTATCTATCTATCTATCTAACTTTCTGTTGATCTATCTATCTATCTATCTAACTTTCTGTTGATCTATCTATCTATCTATCTAACTTTCTGTTGATCTATCTATCTATCTATCTAACTTTCTGTTGATCTATCTATCTATCTATCTAACTTTCTGTTGATCTATCTATCTATCTATCTAACTTTCTGTTGATCTATCTATCTATCTATCTAACTTTCTGTTGATCTATCTATCTATCTATCTAACTTTCTGTTGATCTATCTATCTATCTATCTAACTTTCTGTTGATCTATCTATCTATCTATCTAACTTTCTGTTGATCTATCTATCTATCTATCTAACTTTCTGTTGATCTATCTATCTATCTATCTAACTTTCTGTTGATCTATCTATCTATCTATCTAAAATTCTCTCACTGTAACGTTCTGCTGTTCTATCTATCTATCTATCAACTGTCTGTCTGTCTGTCTGTCTGTCTATCAAGACAAACCTTGGATTTGTATGTTTTATAAAACATTTAAAAATTCCTTGATGTTTAAAAGTTTATAGAAAGTCTGTAGCCCCTTTGACTGTATATTTGTAAATCACAGGTAAGTGAAGCATTTGATTGCGCATCACTTTGGTATTTAGTACAGACCTTTCTCTCAACTCTTGTGTGTGTATGTGCGTGTGTGTGTGTGTGTATGTGTGAATGTACATGCCGAGCTGCTCCTAATTGTCTCTAATTAAAGCCTGAATTCTTTCCAACTGCTAAAAAACACATTTCATCACCCCACTGCCTGCTAATGCTCATAATGCCTTTTTATGCAATGACACCCTTGATCTATTTTTAATGCGGCATTTCCATAAATTCGCATCTCTGAAACGCCTCTTTTGACTTTCAGGTCCTCGTGCCAAAAAGGATGTTGGTAATGCCAAAGTTGGGATGCTAATCAAAACTCGCTTAGTTATATGGGACATCTAGTGTTTTACCCTGAGCACTTTCAGTCAAGGCTTGTGTAAAGTTCCATTTGCCTAATCCTCAAAAACGCCTGACAAGATGTGGCTCAGTCATAGGCTAATGCTTGACATTTGAAATTAGATTGCAATGCATGCGATCAAGTTCAACGTGGTAGGCAGATATTAGCTGCAGATGTTTTATTATCAAAGGATTTAGTGCTGTGGAGACATAAAACAAGGGCGTAATGAGGTTGATGCTGGAAACATTGACAAGAACAAGCCTGGTTCGGTAAGATTTTGTTTTTTTTTAAGGAATTAATACTTTTATTCAGCGAGGATGCATTAAATTGATCAAATAAGACATTTATAATCTAACAAAAAATTATATTTAAAATTAATAAATGTTGTTCTTTTGAATTCATCAAAGAATTTTGAAAAAAAGTCACAAAAATATTAAGCAGCACAACTGTTACATCAAAAATCATGTTTGACATTATTCTTCTGTTTTGACTGAACTTTGCCTTTGATGAAAATACAAAGCAAAAACATGTCCTCAACTACCCTCACAAAGTTCAACATGAACTTCAACGTGACGACCAAACCTCCTGTCTGAAATGAAATCGTTTTTAGTGAAAGACGTTTCATTCATTGTTGCCAAGCCGCTTTCATGGTCACACCGCAGATAGAATTATCCTCAGACCTCGACATGTCAAGCTGTTGATAAGACGAGAATCAAGATGGAGAGGAAATTAAACATGTTGGTAATGGTAGAGGAATCATGCCAGGCACGTCTCGCTTCGGGTAAGAATGTAGCGGTGAGATATTTCTATTCCTTTCTGAGAGTTTTATTTGAAATATTTAGTTGAGATATTACATCCTCAACAAAAATAATAGCAACTAATGTAACAATAACCCAAATTTATTATTGCATTGTACTTTATTAATAGTTGTTCACAGCCATTTCATAATACAAATGAGTCCTATCATACATTTATTTTAATTTGATTGTTTTTTTTACTTTTATGGTGTTTTTATGTTCATTTTGGAGCTTGATATTCATAGTCAGTCACTGTTGAAAAATAGCTGTGTGGAGTGCGTTCCATTTTAAATATAACAGCTTATGGCTTTGAAACGACTTGTGGGGGCGTAAATGATGACAGAATATTCACTTTTGGGTGAAGGATTCCTGTAGTGTGGCTGAATGCTGTTATTTTTCGGAGAGAAACACAGGGTCACAGTGTGTTGACCACATGACGGTAATATTAACTTAGGAGACATAATTGTGTAACCGTGAAAGCCCAGCATTACAGCTGCCATCGGTGATATTCAGGAAAAGTGTGTGTATCCTATCAGCCTTTCCCTCCACCGCTGTTAATCAAATCTGGAAAACTTCTGGAATTTAACCTGGGCCAAAATGGCTGGATGTTATTGTAGGGCGCATGTTTTTGCTCGGGGAACAGGCCTTTTTGAGGTTCTGACTTATGAGCAGGGAGTGAAAGTTGGATTGAGTGTGCTTGGCTTTGAAAAGCACACACATATGCACACATACACGCAGGTTTAGAAGAGAGTGGAGGATATAAGCTAGCTGTTTCAAAACCTAGTATAGTGTACTACACACACCAATATTGGTACTTTTAACTAAAACTAAAGCTACATCAACATTAATCCAGATAAGATATTTTTCAGATGCTGTTTTTGGCCAGTGAAAATAGAGCCTTTAGAAGATGCTCTCTCAGGTGGATAAATTAGAAAATGCCATGTTTGACTTTTTGTGTGGACTCTGAAACAGAGGTATTTGAAAACAATGATGCATATTTGTGTGATACATATTGTATTTATATATATA
>NW_015627897.1:764563-768638 GCF_001515625.1 Sinocyclocheilus rhinocerous | reverse complement strand
TATATATATATATATATATATATGTGTGTGTGTGGTAGTACCAGCATTGTTGTGCATGCAATTCACTTTAACAATGTTGCTAAAGATTCATATTCCATTTCTGCAAAGATGAAAGAATATTTACTCGCAATTGCTGTCCTGCAGCAAAAGATATTGACAGTTGTCGGTATCAGTGAGCATTTATGACATTTTATGAATGCGCAGCAAGGTGATTTGTGACCCTGGATCACAAAACCAGTCTTAATTAGCACGGGTATATTTCTAGCAATAGCCAAAAATACATTGTATGGGTCAGAATTATTGATTTTTCTTTTATGCCAAAAATCATTAGGATATTAAGTAAAAATCATGTTTAATGACGATATTTTGTAAATTTTCTACTGTAAATATATCAAAACATAAATTTTGATTAGTAATATGCATTGCTAAGAACTTCATTTGGACAACTTTAAAGGCGATTTTCTCAGTATTTTAATTTTTTTGCATTAATTTGGATGAAGTCTAAATCTATAAAAGGTAGTTTTTGATCATTAAATTAAAGCTAAAAAACTAAAATATGTACTTTGAGTTGAATAAAAATGATTCAAATAAACAAAAATTTAAATTTAAATGAAAACTGAAAATATAAATTTACTACAATAGTACATAAATAATACTAAAAATAACACGGACACAGGCAGCTGCTTTATAAAAAGGTGTACTAACATCATGAAACCTACTAAGAGACTGATTTGGAGTGCACTGCATAGGCATCACACAAATTACGCTCCCCATGTAATGTGCACACATTGTAAAAAAAAAAAAATTCATAAGTTGTAAGTAAAACATTATTGAAGTATGTTTTCAAAGAAAATACTCTTTTAGATTATATTGGATATGTTTATAATGAAATTATTTTTTTTTTATTATTTCAGCAATATCTGCCTTCTTGCATGGATTTTCTTTTTCACTGAGAGTGTGGCAGTATGTATAAGGGATAGTTCACTTGAAAATTTTAATTCTGTCATCATGTACTGACTCTGAAGTTGTTCCAAACCTGTATGAGTTTATTTTTTCCTGCTGAACACGAAAGAAGAAATTCCGGAGAACGTTGATATCCAAAAAGTTGGCGGTAACCATTGATTTCCATAGTAGCAAAAAAATAGGGAAGCCAATCGCTACCAGCAACCGTGACATTTTTGGGTGAACTATCTCTTTAAGAATAGAAACAAGGTATTTTACTTAGCCAACTTGGTTTGCAGCACACACACGATGCCTAATGCTGTCTAAGTATGGAGCTCACTAGGTTTTGGAACAGAACTATTTAGAGTATTTTTTGCAGTCATGTTAATTCACCTCATGTGGGTTTTTCGTTTCGAATACTTTGCTGTTTTTGTGATTAAACCTTCAACTTGTGTGTGTGTTTTGCAGTTCCTGCTATGTGGGGGGCTGTGGCTGTTCTCAGATCAGCTTGTATCGACTACTTAAGGGACTCACACGGGCTGCACACCTGTTGTGTCAATTCCCTGCATTCAAGTTCACTCAAGGTCATATTTTTAACACAGTGGCCACATTTGAACACATATGCGAACTGCATTATGTTTGTGTGTGTGTCTCCTGTCTCACCCCCCGGACAACAGGTGTGGCCCCTGGAACAGAACAGCCATCTGGATCTCGTTTGTCTTTTGAGAGTGCGCCGATTTAGCAATTGCCTCATTTCGCGGCCTTATTTCACGTACTCTGACACGGCGTTCTTTGGTCGCGGCTTAACATTAACACATTACGGCAGCGTCCTCTTAAAGGGATAGTTCACCCAAAAGGGCAATTTTACTGTTAATTTACTCCCATTCAAGATGTAGGTGATTTTTTTCTTCAGTAAAGAAGATTTTTTTTTAGCTGAAACTGTAGCCCTTGGTGATTCAGAAAATGTCAATGGCCACTGGTACTTTGAGAGTCAAGAAAAGCATATTAGGGAACACAAAATTAATACTTGTGGCTCCTGATGATATACTGAGGTCTTATGAAGCAAAACGATCGGTCTGTGCAAGAAACTGAACATTTACAAAATTATTACCTGTAATCCAGAGTCTCAGGCAAACCCAGTGTGATGTCCGGTTCACAAAAGAATCATTCTTTTGAACTGGTTCTTTTTAGTGAACTAGATTAACAAATTTGAAAGATTCTGTAGCTCGAGCAGCACAGATCTACAAGTTACTCAATCAAAACTTACTTTCGGACGTCTGACATGTTCCCTGACTTGAAATGAGCTAAGATACGGGCCTATATGATTCTATGCTGCTGGTTTTTGCCAACTGTTTCAGCGCTCCAGTTCCTCTAACAGTCACTGGACTGAGGAAACAGATGACAGATGAGCTGGTGATATGTGCATACCTGAACCGAGCGCTTGAATGAAGGGGCGAAATGAAAGTTTTTATGGTTTCTCATTGTTTATGTAAAAAGGTGAGCTGATGAAGATGAGTTTATTCACTTTATATACTTTAGACATGTAAAACATCCAAACTTCACTTTATTATTGGGTGCTTTAATAATTCAGTTGCGGTGAATTGGTTAATTTCAGTCCTTGATTCTGATTGGTCGGCAGCTGTTTTATTCACAATAAAGCACAGCTGACTGCGTCACCCAACGGTTCTGTGCATTACAACCAGCCTTAGCAACATAAACAGCTATGTGTACACAGTGTGGAGGGAATATTACTGTATTTATTAGTTTTATTTTTCAGCTATAGTACTGTATGTCCATTAACCCCTTAAGTGCCACCCAATGGCGCTCTTTTTTTTGTTGTCTTTTTTCTCTATCACATATTTTAGTAATCATCTTAAATTATATATAATTTGAAACCTCAGAATTCATCCTGTGAAAACATTTTTAAATCGGACATTGCTTTACCATGGAAATGGTACTTTAAAATCTTTTAGCAGTCTCCTCCCCTTAGTGGGTGGAGTCAAGTGTCATATTACAAAATGTATTATGGTCTTTTAGAATCAAAAGTTTTTATAATCTTGACAAAAAACATATATTTGGAAAGGTCTGAGTCTCAAGATTCCATATTTGGTGGTATTTTTTGATAGAAGTAATATTGACAGAGAAATTTAGTGACAGAAAAATACATCAACAAAAATTCTACAGAGTTTGGATGGCAAAGATGGCTGTTTGTGGTATAACGCCCTAAATAAAATCTCACAGGAACCTCTTTTTTTATATCAACTTCAAATTTGGAACATAACTTATTTAGACATAAGGCTTTAATTTTATATCAATTTTGGATTCAAAAATATTTTGTAAAATATTTACTTTATATAAAATAAAAACAAATTGGTACAGTGCATTTTCTTTACAGTAAATTTAAACTTCTATAACTTTTTGATACTTTAATATTTTGAAATGATTCTACTTCTGCAGTAATCTGTAGATTGTCTTCTTAAAAAGGAGTCCAACCTTAGGTCTGTATTCCAAAGTTTTCATGAATTATAATAATTTACGTTTGGATAGTGCACGTTCACGTCAATGTTCAAAAATGGGGGGTGGCACTTAAGGGGTTAATTTACACTGTAATGATGCTTGCAAACTCGCGATGTCCCACAAATTGGTTTGTTTTAATCTAAAAGACAGAAAACAGACATTTTCTCATACTGAGAGATAAGCTGATGTATGTGTGTGAGAAAATGTCATATATGGTATTAAAAAATAAATCAATTGCACAGCGGACGAGAATGGTTCTTACAGCATGGTCGCTAGTTCCTTATTTCCTATATATGTGACATCAATGCTTGATTACGTTAACAAACTGGTGAATCAGTTTTTGGAACCACTTTATTGAAGCAAACTGTCTGAAAGAACTGGGTGTGCCTCACACGTCCTGAAAAGTGAAGCTGCGGGCTCTTTGATCGCCCCCTGGTGGCTGGCTGCAGTACAGGTCATAAACCCCGCCCTCTCCATGTAAATGAATGGGACTTGAGTCAAAATAAAAAATCCGAAAGATGGTTTTGGTCATTTAAGGTAGTTATCACGCTGATATATGTTCAATTGTTCGTTTTTGTGATAAGTTTGATTTTAGCTAGTAATTTGATGCTATAAA
>NW_015627897.1:761459-764515 GCF_001515625.1 Sinocyclocheilus rhinocerous | reverse complement strand
GATACCGCGGCTCCACCTCACGACACTACTGCGCAGACTCGGGCTCCAAATGACGTAATTTACTCAAGATGGCAGCGGCCATACTGAGATGCTTTGGCTTCACTTTTCTATAGTGGAAGGAATAGGAGACGCGTCGTCCATCTTTTTTTACAGTCTATGGAAAGAACCAGTTTGTGGAGCAAAAAAAAAAAAATAATAATTTTGCTGTTGCCTGAGGCTCTGGATTACAAATACTGTTCAGTTTCTTGCACAAACCGATTGTTTCGCTTCATAAGACCTCAGTGTATCATCAGGAGCCACAGGTAATCATTTTATGCTCGTTGATATGCTTTTTTTGACTCTCAAAGTGACAGTAGCCATTACCTCACAATCAACAATTTCAACTAAAAATCTTTACTGTTCTACTAAAGAAAAAAGCCACCTATGACTATTTACTTTGCAGGATCCCAGGAGGGAGAAGATTGAGCTGCTAAGAATTTATTGTTCTGAGAGGAATTCCAGTGTTTGAGAAATAGGAACAGATAACAAAAGGATAGATGATGCCAGGGTCGTCTCTGGGGTTCAACAAGGTTTAACTCAAACAGAGGCTTCTTGAAGACATTCTTAACATGCTGGACAGATCAGATATTGTCCTCCCTCAGTGCTTTATGTGTCTCAATTAGGACTTTGCATGAAACGCTGGTCTAAATTAAGTTGTTACAAACAAAACGAACAAAGAGACCTTAGAATGCGAGAAAAATATTCAACTCCGCAAAAGCAATTACCTGCTAAATCAAATGAGGTCGGAGAATGTCTCATTCGCTGACGTTTTATGGGTGAGGACAGTCAGAAGGACAAATTGTCTGTGGAGAAGTGGAGTCAGCAGGGAACTACGTCTTCTTCCAAAAGATGTAATGGGAAAATTGTAGCTGGTGCATGTCATATTAGTTTTATGAGTTTAGATTCCATGGTGCATTACAACCCACTTCCTGGCTTTTATTTTATATTTTAAGTTCTCCCTGATTTCGAGAATCAAATGCAAATAGCATAAAATAAGACAACAAATGTGTGGTTCCTTTGACATATGAATTTACAATTAAAGTAAAGACTTACAGGTGGTGTTTTGTAAGTCTTTGGCCCCCCAGTGGTCAAAGCCGAAACTGATTGAGCGCTTGAATATAACAATTAGAAAGTTAACATGTTTTCATTATTGATATGGTGTAGTTATGACTGAACTATTGTATCATACCTTCCTTTTGCTCTGTTTTGTAACTTTGTCACGTTTTTTAAAGGTTGATACAAATAGACTGAAACAATCCTAAAAAAAGTGTCAGTTTCCGCAAAAATCTGTTCAACATCGATAATAACAATAAATGTTTCTTTAGCACCACATCAGCATAATTTTAATTTTATTCAGCTTTGCTGTCACATGAATAAATTACATTTTGGAATACATTAAAACAGCTGTTTTAAATAGGTTCACAATATTTTTTCCACAAGCTTTTTTTACTGTATTTATTATCAAATAAATGCAGCCTTTACTGGACTGAAGCAGCTTAGGTTTGCATGATTATCCACGCATCATTTTTTAGAAAAATCATGTTAAAATGTGAGTATTAAATGTGATCATCAGGCTTTTGAGGAGCACTTATTTGTTCATTTTTCAATCATCATTGTATTGCACTGGATTATGTTTTATCCCCACAATAAAATTACAGAGCTTTGATCATAAAATATTTATAGACATTTTATGTTAGTAATAACAATGTCATCTTAATTTTTGGCCATATTAACATCAGCATCTGCACCAAATTGCATGTTTTTGCTCAGTTTGTGCCTCTGAATAAAACTGAGGTGTTTTTTTTCTCCTCGATTATTCTGACTATATCGTAATATGGGCTGTAAAAGCCTGATGTATCAAAACATAAAATGCCGGGCATGATACAAAACATAAAATAATTTATTTTATCAACATTTATCATGTTGGTTCAATGGTTCAATAAACTTCATAAACATTATATATATATATATATATATATATTAATTATTATTACTATTAATTCATATGTCAGGCTATACAGGGTATTTTTCCAGTTTAGCTAGATATGTAACTTCAGACGCTGATCATACGGAGAAACAACAAGGAGCAGCTGCAAGTGTGTAAAGTTCATGGTACCTAAATTCAATTAGATTATTCAAGCCCTAAATTTGATAGATATTCAGAGTTTTTTTTTCTTTTCTCTCCTGACCGTCCCGTTATGCTTGCAGATCCACGCCATTAAAAGGCATACAAAAATGAATGAATACCAAATGGTTTTCATTGAGCTGGGCAGCGCTGAGTAACCATAGCTACATTATTGGAGTTATCCAGCTGAACTCCGGCCCGCTTGCTGGTTCCCGCTCGCAACAACCAGTCGCTAACTTTTATTACAGAGCGCTCAGATGGATTAGGCCTGAATCGCAACAAAGAAAGGCTGTGCATAGATTTTACGCCACGTTACCCCTTCCTGGGAACTGCCCGTCACCGGCTTTGTTTGAGAGAGGTGTATACACCTGCTTTGTGTCTTGCTACTGCACACACACACACACACACACACACTTTATTCATCCTTTATTCAACCCTGTAAGCAAAATTAAACAAGACAATCCACGCTACTAAACTGTACAAAGAGAGGCCTGTAAACCATTTTACATCTGTAATGTGAATAAAAAGCCTTTTTTTTAAGAATCTGAATTAAACACAATCCTGTTATTATTTCAAACCGGTCAAACCTATTATTATTATGTATAATTATTATTATTATTATTGATAATTTTTATACAAATATTTTGAGAGTTTTGTGTTTTAAATAAAATGTAGTATTTACATTTAATATTTTTAAAATGTATTTGTTTTATTTTATTTTGATTTATGATTGTATTTAATAAATACATATGTTCGCTACTTTTACCAGGCAAAACACCTTTTATTATATTATATTATATTATATTATATTGATAGTTTTATGTTTTTTTATTATTTTTGTGTTATTTTTATAAAATACATGTAATATATGAATATTTATTTTTATTTAATA
>NW_015627897.1:759082-761342 GCF_001515625.1 Sinocyclocheilus rhinocerous | reverse complement strand
TATATATATATATATATATATACACACACACACACACACACACACCAATTATTTATTAAATACAATTATATATATATATATCATACATAATTGAGAGATATATATATATATATATATAAATTTTATTTAATAACTGGGTGTAAGATACTTCCAAATATATACACTGTTGTTCATTTTTAAATATTTTATAAACAATATATAGAAAAAATATTTCATATATTTGTATTTAAAATAATTTAATTTTAAAATAAATAATAAATATTATAATAATATTGTAATATTTATTTATAATAAACAATAAAAATATAAAAACACACATTCACACTGGTTTCAGTGCTTAGAAAATGCTCCCCTGTGGTTTACACTGCTGTGTGTGATATTGTTGAATATAAGAGTGCAACAGCAGCTCATAGATGCTGATTAGAAACTTCAGTTGGGCTTTTGCTCTGGAGTGTTGAGATTTGGGCCGTGAGCCCAGATGCTCCGTGGGGTTCAATGCCGTTCCTCCTCCTTTCGCTACCTCTGTTTCTCATGTGCTCTCATCCTGTGTGTACTTGTGTTTTTGGACTGCTTTGCGATATCGTAAATCTGATAAGCATGTAGTAGTGTTGTTACCTGGGAAACCCACCCTTGGGGTGTTTGCTGTCGGTTGGGTGGAAGAGTGTGTTGTTTGGCAAATCAGAGTACATTCCACGAGATCTGCAAACAGTGCTACTAATGCGTACAGACACACACACCAGTGTCACACCGTTAGATAAACCTTCAGCGCTCAGACGAACGCTCAAACTGTCACCACGCCGCTAGTGTGGTGTAAATCTGATCGCTTGGAAAAGTAATAGCGCAACACGCCACAGCAGGCCGTTTGGTTTGAGGTTGCTCATTTATTCTGCAGGAAGTTGCAGAATGTTTAAGATCACAATTAATGAGTGCACTTTTTTGGTGCTCATTATTTTTGCTTTACTTTACTGAATATGCTTTATCATACCATGGTCACCAGAATTATATTTTATTGTTCAGATATTCCTAAAATGCTTAATTGAGCCACAAGTTACGTTTAATACTGTATACTGTAAGTGTCTATTTTGTTTCTTCTTTATAAGAAATGGCATTTTTTCCTTTTTCCTTTTATGTCCCTCATTCATTTTAATGTAATCTTTTATTTTAACTAATTTATTTTTTATTAATTTTTTTATTCTTACTTTGGTTTTACTTTTTCTTTATTTTTCTGATATTTAAATAAGCTTGCCTTGCCTAATACTTTTAACATTTCAAGTTGTATAAATGAACATTAATGTATTGTGTTCAACATTAATGTATTGTGAATGAACATATTGTTTATGAACTTAGAAAAGGTTGAGAAACTTCTAAGAATTTGTAGCTGCATGTGTCAGGATTCTGGACTGTTCTGTGTCGTGTTTTGCCCCTGTTTCTGTTCCTGTTTTTCCTTATTTGGTCATGTTCCTGTCCTCGTTTAGTTTGATTATGATTCCTGACACCTGTTTAGTAATTATTTAGTATTATCCCTTGTATTTAAGTTCCTGTTTGTTCAGTCTTCCTTTGTCGGTTCTACTCTTTGGATGTTGTGTATCCCCCTGTCTTTCCAAGGATTAAAGACTGTTTATGTACTCCACGTCTCCTTGTTCCTCGTTCTATGCTCCTCCCAGCACAGATCGTGACAGAAGAACCGACCAAAAACAGTAACCTCCGTGTGTCTACCCTCCGTTTTTGTTTCTGTGTTTTTTCCCTCAGTGTTTTGTTTCCGTTGTGTTCTATGGATCCCCTCCTTCCCCCCGAATTCCTCCTCCTCCTGCTGGAGCAGGGGGAGTGCTCGCTTGAGGACCATACCAGATGGTTTATGGCCCTCGCCGAACTTACCCGCTACCCGGACGACGCGTTCCACTCCCGACCCAGTGCCCAGCCCACCATCTCCCCGATGCACGGAGGGCATGCCCAAGCCCACCGCTGACGGAGAGCCTGAGCCCGCCGTGACCGACGAGCTGTTGCCGCATGGAGCGACAGAGCAACGGATCATCACGGAGCCGGAGCTGCAAGTGACGTCAGTCAAGGTGCGAGAGCCGGCAACAGACCCCGCCACGAGGGAGAATGCCACAGACAGAGAGAGTGCGGAGTGGAGCTCCGCCCACTGCACCGCGGCTGAGGGTGAGGATCTTATAGACTGGGAAACAGAGCTGGAAGCCGACTTGCTCCCTCTCCTCTCTCCTTCGTCCCCGCTGGTCCCGTCCAGCCCTGAGTGGGCTCC
>NW_015627897.1:752808-758137 GCF_001515625.1 Sinocyclocheilus rhinocerous | reverse complement strand
TCTGTCTGACGGCCCCCTCCCAGGTGTCCGTCCTCCTCCAGAACCTCCACCTTAGTTCCCACCCATCCCCCCCCCCTCTGTTGTTCTACGGTGTTCTGTGTCGTGTTTTGCCTCTGTTTCTGTTCCTGTTTTTCCTTATTTGGTCATGTTCCTGTCCTCGTTTAGTTTGATTATGATTCCTGACACCTGTTTAGTAATTATCCCTTGTATTTAAGTTCCTGTTTGTTCAGTCTTCCTTTGTCGGTTCTACTCGTTGGATGTTGTGTATTCCCCTGTCTTTCCAAGGATTAAAGACTGTTTATGTACTCCACGTCTCCTTGTTCCTCGTTCCGTGCTCCTCCCAGCACAGATCGTGACAACATGAGACATGAGACAACTGATGGATTCCATTAACTAATGTTGAAAAATTTTGCAGTAAAATAGACACAGTTGAGTCAAGTTTTTGAAAGAAGTCTTAGCAAGGCTGAATTTATTTGATAAAAAATACAGTAAAAACAGTAATATTGTGAAATACTATTACAATTTTAAATAACTGTTTTCTATTTGAATATATTGTAAAATAGAATTTATTTCTTTGATGCAAAGCTGAATTTTTAGCATCATTACTCCAGTCTTCAGTGTCACATGATCCTTCAGAAATCATTCTAATATGCTGATTTGCTCAAGACACATTATTATCAATGTTGAAAACAGGTGTGCTGCTTCATATTTTTTTTGTGGAAAATCCATGATATGCTTTTTTTCCCAGGATTTTTTGATGAATAGAAAGCTCAAAAGAACAGCATTTATTTAAAATAAAAATCTTTTGTAAAAATCCTTTGTTTACTGTCACTTTTAATCAGTTTAATGTGTCTTTGTTGAATAAAAGTGTCAATTTCCTATATATATATATATATATATAGATAGATAGATATAAAAGCAGACCTCAAACTTTTGAAAAGTAGTGTACAGTAAAGTGCTATAAAGTTAATGTTTATAGCATAACTCATATTTGGTTTTGGAAGAATCTGATGAGAAATGTTTGGGTCATATTGAGTCATGTGATTTTTTGACTGCAGACTTTGGTATCTTGGCAAATGTGAGCAAAGTTTGATCTCTTTTGAAACTTTACATGAAAGATTACTGAGGTCTTGTTCTTAAGTTTCAAATCTGATTCACGCACTCTCCATTCGCTCTCCGTTTAGTCTCAAGGAGAAACGTTTGAGATTCTGAAGAGATCTCACGCTATCCGTCCTCATCTTTGATAGCGAGATCAGTCGTTTGTGTCGTCCTCCTCCTGAAACGCTGCTGGGGTTCGTGTTGACTGTGGCGAGGTCTAGGCATCTGGCCAGCGCAGACCCACAGCGGCCCACTTGTTGAATAGGTCAGTCGGCCCTCAGGGAGCGAGGTGGATAAGAATAACTGAATGTCATGGAGGGCTTCGGTGGACTTAACTTAATTAGGGGACGTTTTTAGATGAAAAGCCTGCTTCACAGCTGCAGGTACATGCAACAGGGGGCCTCTGAGCTTCCATGCGCCTTTCCTTATTTAACTGCTTCTTCCTGATATAATGCTGCTAAAAAGGCCACCTGGCATTCCCGCTAAATGATAGAAGCTCTGTGACGGGTTTGTGGGGTGACCTCCACGACCTGATGATATTAAAGGAAAGATCGGCTTAGATGGAAAGCTCTTTCATGCTGGAGAAAGGTGAGCCAGAGGTGAATATTCACTGTTTTTTTTTTTTCTTGTATATCTTTCAAGACAGTAGCTCTAGTATGCATTAGTCGTGGAATTTGTTGTTAAGGTCGCCCGTATTAAGTTGCATAATCTTCTATGGTTAGTTTGCACTGTTGTCTCTTAGTACTCAGAGAGACCAAAGAGCGAATATCTAATAAGCTGTAATAAGAGCAATCGACCATCGTGCATTATAAAGCTGCTTATACAGTAGATAATCATACTGTCTTACATATATATCAGTGTTATTTTAGTTTGTGTTTTAGATTTATAGGTAGGTTTTATATTTTGAATTAGATTTTATTTTTCTTTTAAAAATGTAATTAAAGTTTTAGTAATTTTGTTGTGTTTTATTATTATTTTTTAATATATGAAATATATGTAGTCTATATAATTTAAAAAAAATTACATTTTAGTTTTTGTTTATTTGGTTTTAGTTATATTAGTGCTTCAGTTTAAACCAAATGGAAATGAGAAATGTTGCCTTGGCAATTAACTGAAATAAAATAATAATAATAATAATATTAGTTTAATTCGGTCAGTGTTTATTTTATTTCAAGAAAAGTTTTTTATGGTTTTAGTTTTAGTTAACAATAGCTTTGTTAACTATACACACAACATACAGCATTTTTTTATTTTATTTATTTATAAAATGCGAGACATTATGAATTACGTACGCATATATTTGGCATAATACAATAATCATGATTACATCTTTAAAGAATGTAATGCATTTTAACATTTTAATACAACATAAATCATGGAACTGGATACTGATCATGCATTATAATTACTCTTTAAAATTTTTTTATATATCAAGCTACTGTAAATATTGATTACTGGTGTTTACAGATATTTAGAGCAATATGTTTTTACACGGTACCATGGCAATTATATTTGGAGGAATGAATAAATAAATAAATTGGTATTTTTTGTATTATTTTGATGTGCTTTAACATGCTAATAGCATTGGATGGCATAGCACAAGCCTTTTGGAAAAGTTGTGTCTGTGGATTCATTTAAAAACATCTTTGGCTGTTTTTATGCATCTTATACTGTTTTTGAGCATACCGCCATGAGCATTGCATTTTTAAGATGCTGTGCTAAAAACAGACTAACTTTTAAAAATGCATCTCGAGACCCACTGCTGTCTGTTCTGTTCTATTTCACTCCATAGATGTAGTAAAAATGCATCTTATGCTTCCAAGAAACACGTCTAATCGAGGTCAGCTCAACCTGAAACCAATCTAATCATACAGGGCTTTCTTAGGACTGGTCGATTTTGAAAAATATGTAGTTTTGCACATCTATAGATACAGGTTTCATAAAAAGTATTAGAAAGTGCTAGTCAGCACTGTATTGATATTGTACGATCATTTTATTTTATCCCCTCCCCCAGTATTAAACTTCTGCATTGGATTCAGCTAGAACTGATTAACGTGCACAATTTTGTTTTGTAGATAATTAAAATCTTAGATGTGCTATCGATTTTTTTTTGTCCATTTTTCACTTTTTCTTTTATAAATTTAATATTTAAATAAAAAGGGCAAAAGCAATGATGTCATAATATTTACATTTGAATTAATTGTCTTTTTATTTGCATACTGGATTGCAATAGTCTTCCTTTCATATTTTAACTATCTTTAGTCACTTTTAAATGCAAAGACATACAAAACTAACAGAAAACAGATTTCATTGTTTTTTTGCATACTATATTACAAAAGTCTTCTTTGCAAATATTTAAACTACTTTTATTTACAAAGATGGATCTGCATTGTTGATTCTCGTGCAAAACTGATAGAAAACGACAAATATGTTCTTTGTTATGACATTTTATTTATACACAACTCTAATATTAACTAACTAAACTAATATTACTAATATTAAGTTTTAAAACTGTTGTCGCAAAAACTGCTGTTTACTTCAGGAAATGCACATTTGCTTTTTTATTTGTGGCTCAGATTAACTGAGCTGAAGTGATGATTTTGGGCTTTTATTTTGCTAAGCTAATGATATTACTGCCAGTAGCAGGCTGTTCTTCAGCAGGAACTGATGGTTTGCTCATGACTTCATCTGCCTGCTTTGGGCGGCTGATTAGCTGATTGACAACATGAAGCGGTGGAGCTGAGGATAGACGCACACATCAAGGAGAGAGCCGAAGAGTTTGCTTAGCAGACCCTTTTCTTCACAGACGGCTGAGAATTCTTTCACGATGGGAGGATTTTCATAACTGTTCCGAACCGAAGTGTTGCTTGATGATGTGCAGATTGTTTTCACTGTGTCTGTGGTTCCTCTTCAGGAACTCGAGCTGCGTCGGAGGACGCTTTGGGAACGCCCTTCAGCGTGACCGGCTCTGAACCACGTGTGTAATCAGTCCAATGGATGGGCGAGACGTCATGGGCGGGGTGACGTAGCGACCAGGAAGCTTAAAAGCACGTGCGGTGAAACCGGCGTCAGCTTTCTGTCATTCAGCAAGCGCTCTGTGTGTGTGTCAGACTGATATCTGTTTGTGAGTCTTATTTAGTGTTGTCTGTCACGAAATCTCAAGACAAAACCAGACACCTAAGGTGAGGGCAGGCAGCGTTCAGGCTGTGTGTTCCTCCCTGCCTGCGTTACTTTACGGGTGGGGATACACACAGTTTGTTTGTTGTCTGCTTGGGAGCAAGCACGCAGAGTCAGCTCTCGAAAAAAAGGAGCTGACGGCCCGCTTTGGTAGCGTTTGTTACTGCCTTGCTTTGCTCTCAGAGGGCTCTCTTTAAGGAGGGAGCCTTCACTAGCATTTCTCGCGGTGCCGGCCCCGCTTTCGCCGAGGCAGAGCGGCGGCTGTGCTCGTGGGTTTCGCATATGGATCCGGTGGAGGGAATGTAGACGGGCACGTCCCTATCTACTTCCTTAACCACCAGATCCTGCGCCCGCTCTCAGGGTTTCGGAAGCCTGCGCTCTCGAAAGACTGATTCCCTTAGCAGACTATTTGGCAGCGTGAAAACTACTGCCAAACGTCTGGAGAGAGTGCGCCGGGACGGGGTCCGTCTTCTGCTAGTAGCACCGTTCTGGCCGGGCCAAGTGTCGGGCCTGATTTCTCTCCTCGACGGCGCTCCATGGGAGATTCCCATCAGGAGAGATCTCCTCTCACAGGCGGAGGGTACGATCATCCACCCCCGCCCGGAGCTGTGGAAGTTGTGGGTGTGGCCCCTGAGGGGGCACAGCTCATAGCTTCCGGTCTGTCAACCGAGGTTGTTGAGACCATCCCCCAATCCAGAGCTCCCTCAACGATGAAACTGTACGCCTTGAAGTGGACACTTTTCACTTCTTGGTGCGGAGACCGCCAGCTCGACCCAGTTAACTGCCCGGTTGGTACAGTGCTAGAGTTCTTGCAGGCCTGATTCTCCACAAGTTTGACCCACTCCACCCTGAAGGTCTACGTGGCGGCAATTGCGGCCTACCATGCCCCTCTCGGTGGCCAGTCAGTGGGCAGACACCCCCTAGTTACACGTTTCCTCCGCGATGCACTGAGGCTGAGGCCTCCAGTACGGCCTGTCGTACTCCAGGTCCTCAGTCCTCCTCCCTTCGGGGATCCAGACCAGCAGAAGCTAAACTGTATGTGTCCAGTGCGAGC
>NW_015627897.1:726588-751987 GCF_001515625.1 Sinocyclocheilus rhinocerous | reverse complement strand
GGGGCCATACTTTCGGCATCTCTGCCAGCGCTTGCTTCACTCCTAGAAGCTGACGCCGGTTTCACCGCACGTGCTTTTAAGCTTCCTGCTCGCTACGTCACCCCGCCCGTGATGTCTCACCCATCCATTGGACTGATTACACATGTGGTTCAGAGCCGGTCACGCTGAAGGGCGTTCCCAAAGCGTCCTCCGACGCAGCGTCTCGTTCCCTCGAGGAACCATGGTTACATGCGTAACCTGAGACGTTTTCCTTTGCAGATGAACATTGGGATGATTGTCATTTCAGTTTGAGAAAAAAAGAAATGATGCTTTGCACTTTCCCACGTCCCACCTTGTTTTGCCTGTAGCAACATATGCTTAAAAAAAAATCTAAAGTTGATAAAGCTCAAAAACTTGAAGCAACCAACTTCAGGAATTTGTGGAGGAATATGTTAAAATTGTTGTATCAATTTAAAAATTAAAGTTGGTCTGTGCAAAATGTATGTTTTTTACTTGTAGATCCAAAAGCAAAACAAAAACAAAACAAAACAAAACAAAACAAAACAAAACAAAAACAAAACTGGTTGCAGCCTGAAAATTGTATAGTTTCAAACTGTTAAATTACAACCTGTAATTTTTAGTTAAAAAATTTATTTTGCAATAAATAAATAAATAAACTATTGATTTTTTTCTGCCGAATTAGCAAGGCCGCACTGCTACTAAAATCTGGTTTTGTACCCATAACATGTACTAACAATGGAACTTACCAGCCAATTAACCAATTAACAGGTTTTTGCTGTAACATTTTTAGTCAAAATTACAGTAATTTTTACAATGCACCGAACTTGACATTGTAAGTTCTTACTATTCTTGCTCAAACTAAATGGCCAAAAAATGACTTTAATATTTTATGTAAAGTCAACTTTTTCCTACATTGATTAGTTTGATCAACCTTTAATAGTTGGATTTTAGATGATTGAAAAAAATTATGCATGCTCAACAAGAGATGTGAACATGTTTAGTGCAACTGCTGTTCTCCAGCTGTGATGGGCTGGTCGGATGTTGACTGCTTCCCAGTGAAGACACCGCAGTCGGGCACTTCTCCAGCCCACAAGGACCACAGCGTTCTGTCCTCACACACCTCAGGCTGTGCTCTCACTGAGTTTCCCACATGAAAGCTGTGGAACATGTCCAGAGCACTTCATTACTGACAGGGACCTGGCGTCATTAACCTTACGGGAGTTACACCTTGATTAGTTTCCCATCAGCCTCATACATATGCAGCACTGCTTGAATGCAATGCTGTGTGGATACAGGCTGGTGTCGGTGTAATCTGTCAGGATTTTATCAGAAGTCCCCTGGCAGGTTCTGGTTTTAAAACTGGTTTTACTTTAGGGTTCAGACTTTACATTAGGCATCATTTTTGGCATTAATGCTTTGTACATACTTTGTAGTCTCATTTGTGTTAAATATGATTCACAGTGAGGAGAAATTGATCTGCAACAGTTGCATACGCTCATATGTTTGGATTAATAGAGCAATACATATTTTTGTTATGCATGGATTTTATGTTCAGAAAATTAGGACAAAGAGTGTGCTGCTTTTGGCAGAATGTTTTCTCCTACAGGTCCAATAAAAAAGATGGATAACAAATATATAAAAAATTTGGCATAACAAAGTGCAACAATTCCAGTGCAACAATTTCCGTTCCATTTCATTTGTCTCTTTAGCATTAACAATTTTCCATTTGCTCGTTGAACCCATGCTGCACCCAAATGATGATTATTTTGTTGGAAAACCCCTTTCGATATATCAGGCTTTAGTGAACATGAAATCAAAACAAATACGTGTTACTTTCTTAATGATTTTCCTTGTTTTATTGCACATTATTCAAATTGAAAGATCTATCTATCTATCTATCTATCTATCTATCATCCTGTCGTTCTGTCATCCATCCATCCATCCGTCCGTCATCCATCTATCTATCCATCCATCCATCCATCTATCATCCTGTCATCCATCCATCCATCTATCATCCTGTCGTTCTGTCATCCATCCATCCATGCATCCATCCATCCGTTTTGATGCACAGGGTGCTGTTTTTCCGTGTCTGCTTATTGTGGAGTCATGAATGTCTTATTCCTCTGCTCTTGTGGTTGTCCGCTTTTAGATTAATTAGAATAATTACACAACTTTTAAAAACAGTATAGATATTTTTTAATTATCATGTGTAGGTTTCTTGCATTAGTTGAGAAGATACTGGACTCGTCAGGTTTTGTGGTGCTCTGGTGCATGTGATCTTTATCCATGTGTTTCAGTTTAGTCTTCATATTAGCCTTAAATCATATTATGCAGCTTTTGTTAGTCTTCAGAGACCTTTTTCAATTCTGCAATAACAACCTCTCAAACCTCAATTACTGCTGTTGCCTCTAAGGGAGCCGTGTAAGAATCAGAGTCTTGCAATCAATGGTTTCCAATTGATAAAACTCGACTCGCTTCATTTCTCATCTGTTATTGGGATGCTGTGGCTCCTGGTAACTAGCATAGAGACTGTTTGTTAGATCTTGAATAAATTTGATTTAGATTTTTATTAAATTGTTGTGCTGCACTTCAACTCATGAAGCATCCCAGTCGCTTTAAAAGCATGAAGAGTCTTTATCTGTTGGGTCTGTATATGTTGTAGAAGTGGGTTGTTTATTTCTATCTTTCAGCAAGAAATACAAGACAGGTGATTTGTTTTGTTTTGTAGTATATTTTGGGCCCCTATCTTTTTTGCAGAACGAGGTTTACCATGTAGACATGACTGCTGAGATTGATCTGTATCTGCTACATATGCTGACTTCACTTGAGTCTAATCTGAACTGAGATGTTCAAGACATTTATCACCGGAGCCCCTCAAGCCAAATATAGCAGAAGCATTTATTTGTCCATTTGTTTGTTCTGTCTATTTTCTCTCTTTCTTGATCTGCTGCTTTCCTTTCGGCATACACAATTCCTCTCGCTCCTTACTTTTCCCACCCGGTGGAAAGCTTTTTAATCAGAACAAATAAGTCTCTCATCCTTGCGTTTATTTTTACTTGAGCCACTCTTTTACCTTCTTTCCAGCTAACAGCTAGTGATCAAAGCTTGCTTAAAGGAACATAATTATTTCCCTTTTTTCCTGCCAGAAAAACCAGGTCATACCAGTTTAAGGTGGTCAGACCCACTTAAAATGTTTGGAAATGTGGTTAATCAGCTCAACTGAGTCTCCACTCCCTCAGCCAGAGTGGTTTACCAGTCCTGATCCCGCAATCAGTCCATCCGATTAACCATCTAACCAGCTAATTACCTTCTTAAACCATACTATTGGGTAACTAGACTATAATAGAAAAGACTTAAACTACTTCAGTCTGTGTGCACTGAATTTATTTAATACACGAGTTTCACAATTTGAATTGAATTACTGAAATAAATGAACTTTTCCACGACATTCTAATTTATTGAGATGCACCTGTAGTATAATATTGTGTATATACACAAACTATTATTAATATTTTTGATATATGAAATGTATTGTATATTATGGTTTTCTTGATGGTCTAAGTTGTTTATTAACTGGTACAAGTTGGTTTAAGTGATTGATCAGATCACCACAGGGGTTTACCATTCGTAATCATGCAATCAGTCCTTCTGATCAATCATCTAAAACGATTTATTGTATATCTTTTTTTATTATATCTTGTTTAAGATATTTTTCAGCTACTACAAGTTGGTTTAGGTGGTTTATCAGATCACCAAAGTGGTTTACCAGTCAATCACGTAATCAGCAGTGCTGGGTAGTAACCGATTACATGTAATCTGGATTACGTAATCAGGTTCCAAAAATTAAGCACTTGTAATTAGATTATATTGAATTTTAAAATAATTCTAATCAGACTACAGTTACTTTTTTATTACTTACTTGATTACATACTATTTACATGTTCACATGACATGCAGGTAAACAGGTATAATATTTCATATTTTTATTCATTTTGATTGTTGTAATTTAAAAAAAAAAAATTATTTTAATTTTACATTTTTATGATTTTTATGATTTAATTAATTATTAGCTTTTCATTAAACTCACAAACCCCCTTAGTTCTTTCACAAACCCCAGTAAATCAATGTGATAAGTTCAATAAGGTCAATCTAAAAGTAATCAAAATGTAGTCTGATTATATTTCCTGAAAAGTGTAATGTAATGTATTACATTACTAACTAAAATTTTTTTATGCAAATAGGAATCGGTAATGGACTACAATTTGCAAGTAATCTATCCAGCATTGGTAATCAGTTCATATGATCAACCAAATGAGCTAGAATCCACATAAAATCAAGTGGTTTACCATTCCTAATTACAGTATGTATTAAAGGAACACTCCACTATTTTTGAAAATAGGCTCATTTTTCAACTCCCCTAGAGTTATACAGTTAAGTTTTACCATTTTCTAATCCATTCAGCTGATCTCCGGGTCTGGCAGTAGCACTTTTAACTGTAGCTTAGCATAGATCATTGAATCTGATTACACTTCCGCCAGACCCGGAGATCGGCTGAATGGATTTGAAAACGGTAAAACTCAACTGTTTAACTCTAGCAGAGTTGGAAAAAGCCTATTTTAAAAAATAGTGGAGTGTTCTTTTAAGTCCATCTGATCAACCATCTAAACTGACTTGGACCAACAAATTATAATTTTAGACATGATATTGCATATATACACACAAACTGTTATTAATATGTTTAATATATTAATTGTGTTGTATATATGTATATTATACATGGCTTCTTGATAGTCTAAACTGTTAATTAGCTGGTACAAGTTGGTTTAGGTGATTTAGCAGATCACCAATGTGGTTTACCAGTCCTAATCATGTAATCAGTCCATCTGATGAACCAACCTTCTAATGACCATCTTAGACATCTTAAAACCAGCTATTGTGCCTTCAGAAGCTGGTTTTACTTGGATTTCCCAGAGTGATTGGACACAATTTGTAAGTATCTAGCAAATGTTACACATGTTGTTCCAGACAGATGTTCACTTTTGTCTCGTCTGAGAGCGAGAGAACCCATCTCTTTCTGCTTGTTTTATCTTATCTGGATCTGCTGTGCATCGGCCAGATTTCTCACGTGCCTCTTGGCTTGCACTCCGATTAGTTAAGACCCTTTTTCAGACTGCAAAGTCCACCCTGTTCAATAGCAAGAGTGTACAAATAATCTAGCCTGGGACGTGTCCCATCTGTGCTCATAGGCCTCCATGCTTTTGGCAAAGAGAGACGGCGATAAATCAGTACAGTCTGTTGTGATGTAGTGAGAAACTTTGGCATCCTTAAGTGGAAGTACAACTGATGGTCTGTTAAACAAAAGAGCTGGGGAATTAATGGGCTCTGTTCCAAAACCTGGTGAGCCGCCTACTTAGACAACTGACTTCTAAGGCAGCATCTTAACTAAAATGGCATCTGATTTGTAACTTTCAGTTGATTTAATTAACATTTGATGTTAGCACGTTGCTGATGAATGGAATTGAGTTTAATAATGACACTGTTGTCTTCTGCTTTATAGCTGAATCGAATTTGTACATAATTTATGAATTTTGCAACACTGTTATTGAATTGAATTAACTGAAATGAGTCAACATTGAACTGACTCGAGCTGAATAACGACACTCCTGTCTTCAGTAGAATTTTACATTTTTATTGATTTTAAAATTTAAGTATATTTATAATCTTTCTCTCACATTTTGTCATAATCTAGAAATTTGTCATAATCTAGAAATTTTGTAAATTTTCAAATTCAAATATTTTTAATTCTATTTTTTTTTCCACTAAGCTTTTTAAAGTGCATTGGGCGATTGCTTTCTCTGCAAAAGTATACATTTTAGAATTTGGCCAAAAGTAGTTATTAGAGAATATCTTACATTCTGTCACTATAGTCTTTGTATCTTGAGCAGTGTTATTTTAGTATTATTTACATTTACTATTATAGTATTTAATAACATTTTTATTTTAATTTAAGTTGAAGTTTTAGTAATTGTTTTATGTGCTATTGTCATCATTATTAGTTTTGTTTTTTAGCTTTATTTTTATTGACATTTTAGTTTTAGTCATTTTAGTTGCCAAACTGAAAACAATTGTGAATAGTTTTAGTTAACAATAACAGCACTGATCTAGTGTGTGTTTATAATCTCTTAAAATTCTGTCTGCGTAGGCAGCTTGTGAGGTTTTTGAACAGAGCCAGGTCAGGGCTGCACTACAAGCTGTCTTCTATCATCCAGATCAGGCAATATGTGTTTAGTTAGGTTGGCACTGGTTGCGGCGGTGACCGGACGGGAATCTAGGCCAAACATGGCATGCGTCCTTGCCTTTCATTAGACTTTGGTCTCATCAAATGTTTTTTGAAATCCAAGTTCTAATAGTTACTTGAAGTGTTTATGTATATGGCAGAGTTTGAAGTTGGCTGAACAGACTTTTGCTTTGACAGTTTTGCTGGGTACTTAAAAATAAAATTAAATACATAATTATACCTTCTATGGGATTTTCATCCTCTCCACCTTTATTAGCATTTATGAGATGGTGTTGTGGTTATAAATCTAAACTGATATCCAAAAGTTTTAGGTTTGAGCCTACTTTGTAATAAGTATACTGTAGCTGTATACTGTATACGGTTTGGTTAAAAGTGTTTGATATATCAGCTTATATGGTTTAATTATATCAGGAATTAATTTTTCCATTTTTATACAGATTTCTGTATTTTCTGTCTAACCTGAGAAGTATCACCCACACAGATTGGGAAATGATCATAAACAGTTACTAAACAAAGAGCAAAATGCTTTTTTGAAATACAGTTATTTCATGCATGGATTGCTTCTGACAGCACTGCAAGACCTAGTGGCACCATCTATGATCCAATGTTTTCAGCATGTTTTCAGTATTATTATTATAATAAAACTATAATTTGTTCTTATTAGGGTGACCATACATCCGCTTTTTTCTGGACGTGTCCTGACTGGGATTTCTAAATTGCCTAAAAGATCCAGGTTTTGGTTTTGTTTTCCTATTGTTTTCATACTCGCTGAAGGTAATGACTGAAAAGTAGTTCGACCAATAGCGTGCAGGCATTGTACATAATCAACCAATTGTGGCATGTGAGAAGGTGGGAGAAAACATATGCATACATATATGTATGATGAGTGTAGACAGCCAATCAATTAGAAAACAAAGCCAAAATTGAGAAATGTCTGGGAAAAAGAGGACATACAGCCACCCTAATTTAATTTAATTTAATTTAATTTAATTTAATTTAATTTAATTTAATTTAATTTAATTTAATTTAATTTAATTTAATTTAATTTAATTTAATTTAATTTAATTTAATTTAATTTAATTTAATTTAATTTAATTTAATTTAATTTAATTTAATTTAATTTAATTTAACTTAACTTTTTAGCAAATACTTAATACTCAAATACTCATTTAACAAATAAAATACTCAGTGGATGAGGACTGTATAGAAAATAGGAAAACAAAGCCTATAAAACCAAAACCAGGAAATTTTAGGCAATTTAGAAATCCTGGCCAGGCAATTAAAAATATATTTAATTTAATTTAATTTAATTTTAATTTATTCTAATTTTTATAAAACAAATGAAAAAATAATATATAAAAATTTATAAAAATAATTTCAAAAATAATAAAAATATGGCAAAATTTTTTATTAAACCAACCCCCCCCCCTCATATATAAGCGTTCCTTTTGCAGGTCTATTTGTAGTCATTAATCCATGTAAAAAGTGTAACAGTCTAGTATCTGAGCAGGTTTTACACACTGACAAACGAGCTGATTGTTAAATCTGAAACATTTTACATTGCAAACTAAATCTGAGCATTAGCAGGGATCCGTTGCGCCCATAGGGAGGTGTAGAGCAGGACATATTTCGACAGATCACTGTGGTCCTCTCGTTTCTGAGTTCCCAGTGCTGACAGTCGCGAGGGTTCAGCGGTCGCTGTGCAAGCTGATACGGCCGTAATACGTTCTGTTGAAATTTCCAGTTGTGTTGTATTTCCTGATTCGGGGAGATTTACAAGCAGAGGCCTGCACATCTGTATTAGTGTGCTGTTAACTTGTGGTGCTGCTGGACGAAAAATGGCTGGAAGTGAAGGACTGCGGCTCTTCTCCAACACACACACACACACACACACACTCACACACACACACACACACACACTCACACACACACACACACTCACACACACACACACACTCACACACACACACACACTCACACACACACACACTCACACACACACACACACACTCACACACACATACTGCTGGCTGTGCCTCTGTTCTTCTGACTTCCTGTTCACTTATGGTTCACTTCAACCTGTCATTCTTCCTGTTTCAGTGAAGCGAAATGTAACTTAAGAGCTTTTATATCTTGTTAGAATTAAAATGCCACGGATCATGTGGGACGGTTGTGTATATTCTTATATCCTGCATGAGATGATATGCTTAAAAAATGATTTTGCTGCTTAATGACTCATAATCGCAGTCCATTTACATTTGCAAAACAGATGTTTACTCAATCCATTTGTGTTGGGACTTCTTCAGTGATTTCCAGTAGTGTTAACGTGGCATTGCTGAAACTGGGCAGGGGATATCTAGTTCCCAGCATGCTTTGCATGAGACTTGATGGGGAGAGTAAATGTTGAAATTAGCTGCTATTTTATGTGTTTTTGAGCAAGCTGAGAAAAGAGGGACAGTTGTTGGAGTTTAATGTTCTGTTATGTTGGGATTTAGAAGAGTTTGTTAGGTTTTCGAAGAGTTTTGGGGTTACCGTTGTGTAGCTTGATTGCGCAACAGCCCAATAGGTGGCGATATGCAGTAAGAGTGTAAATCGGTATTGGACAAAAGAAGAAGTAGGCCTGTTTGTCGTGTTTACTCATAAAGCAATTAACATTTAAGTGAAGTGGAATCCTTTCTCACTTTTAAAGGGAAATATGTGTAGCATGCTAACTTGCTAATGCTGTTGCTTTCTCATTATTAACTGTTGTAGTTGTGTTCGTTTGACATGTGTAATTTTGTAGTGTTTACTCAGTCCATTTAGCTTTGTGTAACACAAGACATTTGAGTAGAGTACATATTTAAGAATTGAAATTTACTGTCTACAGTTGAATTAAGGTTTTTGTTGTTTTGCTTTTCTAAATACAGCTCTGTAGTTGTTACTCATAAATATTGAATGATATTTGGTTTTTTGAATAATATGATATTTTCTCTATGATATTGATATTTTATTATTGATATTTTGAATTTACACTGGAAAAAATGTCTAGAAATAATTCACTCAGAAATTGCTCGTAAATGTTACAAACAATGACAAAAACCAGCAAAATAACATTGAATTAAAATTCTAAAAGTAGAAAATTCAAAATTCTGAAGTAGAAAAGCTTAGTATTTTCTTATAAAATGTTCATTTTGTTTACTACTTCAGAAATTCATTTTTCACAGTGTATATTGTTTATATAGATTTATTTAATATACAGTTTTATTTTATATATAAACTTATTTTAAGTTTATTTATAATATTTTATAAAGATTTAATTAATGAGAATTTTAATTATTGATATTAATAATTTTATTGATATTTTATTATATTTTCTCAATTTTATTTAATATTGAATGATATTTGATTAATATTTAAGTGATATGTTTTCTCTATGATATTTATATTTGATTATTAATATTTTGATTTTCATTAACTCATTAATTAATTTTTAAATATACAATTTTATATATATGAAAAAATATATATTTATAATTTTAATTATTGATATTGAATTAATTATATTTTCTCTATGATATTTAATATTTGATGATATTTGATTAATGGCATTTGCTTGGCATTCTTTCCACATGTTTGAGTGACTGTGTATGTTGGCATTTGGTTGTCCAAGGACGATTTGACGTATTTTAGCCGTTGCAGAGTGTTTGTTATTTCTTATGTCTGTTGAAGAAGTCATTGGATTCGTTGGAAGTATCTGTTTGTGTATAGAGCCTCAAAGTGATTAGCACCAGTGATACTGTCAAGTACTGTATGTTTTCACGAAGACGAAGTTGTTGATATATATTCAAAAGGCAGATGTCCTTGTCTGAAGTGTGTGTAAATCCTAGATTCTGGATAAATAGGATATGGTGGTTTAATGTTTAAAACACAAAGAGAAAACAATTTAATCGCATATCAAACAGAACGTCCCCTCACTCTGACAGCATGTTAACATACTTTATTTATGATATCAGTTCCTCTTCATGATAAGTGCTGGAAAGTCTCTAATGCAGGAAAGATGTGCTGGTCTAGTTCAAGCATGGTAACGATGAGCCATCAGAATCTGTGTATTCTCAAAACCACCTCCACTTTACACAGCCTCCTTCTAAATTCTTGACAGATGTATTTGGTTGTGCTAGCAACCCTTAATTTTCTCCTCAAAACCCACATGCAAGCGTCTGCGAAGTCTGAGCAGCGTTGGGCATCATCTTGTCAGTGTTATCTTCCATTCCCTGATTGCTTGGTTGTTCCCTGTGGTATTTTTTGTATATCCGCAGTGAAGCCTTTGTGAAGAGTGGAATGAATCATGACTTCTCTTACGCATGAAGCCTGAAGCCAAAGGGGACCTTTAGAAGTTACTATGATGCCATATGAAAACATTTGTTATCTAAGTTTCTAATGCCAACTCACTAACATAACTGTCACTCTAGCAACCTCTGTTCTAGACCACTCAAATTTATTCAACTCGTTTTCAAAAATGTCTATATAGCCTAATAATTCTAATGACATTGTTTTAGAACAGTAAGCATTTTATAACCTTTGATTTTACATTCACAGTGTTTCATTAATCTCATAACTTTGCTACTTTTATCTCATATTGTTATGAGTTTATTATCAAAACTTTGACTTATTCATGTGGAAGTCCTATTATGAGATTATTTATTACAAAAGATTACTCTAAATCTCTTTTTTTGTATGTTTCTTCATTTTAGATTTTTTTAAATATAAACATGGCCCTACAATGTCTTATTCTGTTAGTAATTTTTGTCATATTAATGTAATGAAAATATTGTAGTTGCATCTGCCTCAATTCAAACTCATGATATTATTATTATTATTAAGTTATTTAATAATTATTTTAAATATTATATAATTATTGATATTTAGATTTTTGTAAATAATTTATTCTATATTGCTTGGATAAAGTTATATTTTTATTTTATATATATATATATATATATATATATATACTTAATTTTATAAAATATTTGTATTAAAATATATTTATATATTATATTTATAATGGTATTTGCTCTGTAATCTTTCCACATGCCAGCATCTAAATTTATGAGTAAATGTATATGTTTGTCTTTTGGTTGTTCAATGACATATTATATGTAATATTATATACATTTGTATTATATAGCACACTGTATATATTAGACATATTTTAGTAGTTGGAGTGTTTTTTAATTTTAATTCGATTATTCAGCTCAAACATAACATTAAAATGTCCTATTCATTCTACTAGTACTTTTACTCATATTAATATAATAAAACAAAATGAGTTGCATCTACCTCATTTCACTCAAAATATCAGAATATTCCCAAGGCTTTGGGAATCCGTTTCAAAACTGTATGACTTTCTGTCTTCTGTGGAACATTAAAGGGAATGTTTTGAGAAATGAGAAATGTGTGTTTTTTATTGTCCATACAATGGAAGTCACATTTACTCCAATATTGTTTGGTTCCAAAAGTTCTTCAAAAGATCTCAAATTCTTTATAGGTTTGAAACCACATAATGGTGAGTAAATGATGACAGAATGTCCCTTTACGTTCCTATTTTTAAGTTCAAATGATTCCAGTGATACCAAAGAACAGTGATTCCCAAACTTTTTGTCAAAGGACCCTACTTTACAAGTCAAATGTTTCACGCTTCATAGTTGTTGCTTTTAGTCAAGTCGTAAAAAAAAAAAAAAATCTATTCAATCTATTAGGGGCCGTTTGCATAGTGTTTCTTGCATTTTAAAAGCTAGATGGAGTGCAACAGATTGGAACAGAATGCAGGCGTCTCGAGACTTTGAACTGTCTTTATTCTCCTCTTTCCAATTCATGAAAGCTATTTTTTTTACTCAGCTATGTTTCTATGTTTATAGCACAAGTAGTTTTGGTGACACCAAAGATAGCTTTGTGACCACTGGTGGGAGGCTTTTGATAAGTTCTTATGATAGGAAAACATTTTTGAGTAACTAAGTTCAAGTTGACTTAATATGCTGATCAAGAACTCCAAAGAACCAACTCAAGAACCAAATACAGCAAATAATGGTTCCTAATAACACGAGTGTTCCTTGCTAAACTTAATGTGTCACAAAGAACCAGTGAAGAAGCTTCATTTTAAAGCATTGATTTGTTGGGAGGACAGTCTGTGAGAATGAAAGGCAGTGTACGGAGAGTTTCTTTGAGGCCGAGCAGATGTTGTCAGGCAGTAACTTCCCCTTGACCAGATGCAGTTTTACTTCCAAAGCCAACAGCATTACTAACAAAAAGGGCTTATTGTCCCTTAGATCAGCCCCTGAGACCCAGCCAAAGACCATCCACCAGTGACTGACTGTGTACTCCTTATTATCCTCATCAAAACTCGACTGTGGTTGCCAGTGAGCGTTGCTAAGGTGCAGAAACAAGCGCAGGGTAAAGCCTGAAGTCTCTTAAACAGTCTGTGTCCATAAAAACAACTGTAGCCTTGCTCCATCGTTTGTCTTGGGGGACGACCCAAGTTTGTCAAAGGATCTGTGAACTCTGGGATGGCAGTCTACTGTTAGTAGTAACATGAGTGATACTTGCCCATGCAAAACTTGCCATTATGATTGTAGAGAGTTCTAGTTGGTTGCAAAGGTCTTGCTATGTGGTTTCTACAGTATTTGTGTGGTTGCTTACTGGCCCACGTCAAAAGAGCACATGCCAAAATATCAGTGCTATTCTGGTTCCTAAAATGGCTGATTTTGATTGTCCAGCAGATGACAATAGTGAGTTTGATTGCTTAGAAAAAATAGCACACTTCTCAAGCTCATTAGAGATGGGTTTATTACTTTCTAAAAGACTTCTTAAAGTAGTTTGTGGTTCACTGGAGTGAACAATAGGGATTTTCATAGACTGCTTTAGTAAATCTAGAGAAAAAGTACATATTTTTATTCCATAAGCTCACTTGAGGACTTGTTTAGTGAAATGTCACCAGGAAAAAAAGTTTTCATAATAATCATAATTGCTGTATTGTTTCTTTTTTTATTGCATTATATTTGTACATATTTTGTAACATATTTGTAATGTATTTTCATTCACTACTATTGCCATTTAATTATGACGACTGCATTTCTGGGAACCCTAAAAATGTGAAAAGGGTCCATAGAAGGATGCAATTTTGACAAAAAATAATATCTCAATATTTTTGGGGATTTATTTGATGACGATATTTTGTGTGTGTGTTTTTGTGCTGGCACTTTGGCTGGTTTAGGCCTCTCATTAATAAATAAATATGACACTAAAACTGCCAATAGGTGGTGGCAAGTTTCTGTCTTAATGAGTGATTAATTGAATCATTCATTCAAACGATTTGTTCAAAATGGCTGATTCATTTAGAAATTAAGCAAGAGGTTGTGTCCGAAATCAAATACTGTACTCTCTTGAGTAGGTACTTTTTTAAATAAGTAATTGCTATGCAACCGCAAAAAGAGTATGTTGGATATGATTGTGTGTACAGTAGTATGAATGTGCGTCACGTTACTGCCATTCTTAAATCCTCCCCTGTTGCCTAATGGGATAGTAAAGTATCCATCGTATGCACACTTCAGAATCACGGGTACTTTTTGCCTACTCTTTTATGAGTACTGTAAATTCGGACATACTTATTTTGTCACATATTGTTTTACTTCCCTACTATATAATAGGGAAGTGTGCGATTTTGGATGCAGCCAGTTGCTGTCTTTATGAATGGATCATCAAATCACTCAAATGATTCGTTTCAAAGACAAATTAATTCAGGAACGAAACACTGCAGTGTATCTCTGAGACACACAAATAATCTGGCTTTGTTTAGAAATATTTTCATGAGCAAAAAAAACCTAGGCAATATGTGACCCTGGACCACAAAACCAGTCTTAAGTGTCAATTTTTCGAAATTGAGATTTATAATAAAGCTATTTATTTATAAATAAGCTTTCCATTGATGTATGGTTTATTAGGATCGGACAATATTTGGCCGAGATACAACTATTTGAAAATCTGGAATCTGAGGGTGCAAAAAAATCTAAATATTGAGAAAATCGCCTTTAAAGTTGTCCAAAAAGTTGTTCAAATTAAGTCCTTAGCAATGCATATTACTAATCAAAAATGAAGTTTTGATATATTTATGGTAGATTTACAAAATATCTTCATGGAACATGATCTTTATTTAATACTCTAATGATTTTTGGCATAAAAGAAAAATTTATAATTTTGACCCATACTATGTATTTTTGGCTATTGCTACAAACATACCCGTGCAACTTAAGACTGGTTTTGTGGTCCAGAGTCACATATTGTCTAAAATGGAACTCACTCAATTTTTCAAACTCATTGTTTGTTGAACTGTTGTATAAGATCAATATCATATTCATGATCACGCTCATGCCTGAAATTTGGGGAAACGGTACTCTTGCTTGTGTGATATTACTTGACTAGATCATCTTATAAATATAAAACACCAAAACTGCTTTCATAACTTGAATTATACTGTAAGGCCATTCTTACTGCATTCTAATAGGCTTCATCATGCAGTGAATGCTTTTTGTTTGTTTTTTGCAAATCGAGTGACATACTCGATAATGTCAGCTCGCACATCATTAAAACAGCAATTACGATATTCTAGATGTTAAATATCGCACACCCCTAGTCCATATCAATGCTTATCAGTTCAGTTGTCAACCTGCAGCACCTGATATGTCCCCTCTAGTCCTAAAATACCCTTAAAGGTAGCCACAGATCCACGAAGAACTACAAGCTTTAGAGTTATTTTATGCACTGCATGTTGCTTTAGATACAAACCAGCTGCCAAATAACCCCTCACCGCCCCCCATTACCCAGAAATCTCTCTCTCCCTCGACGTCCCCCTGCTTTTAGCACCTAAGAAGAAAAATAACAGGCCTAATGTCCTTGCGAAGTGACATCAGGATATCACATCACTGGGGAAATGTAGCCTAATTTTCTGCTTGTATTTAATAAAAGGCAACAAGGCTGAGGACATGTGCCAATTGAGGTCATATCATCGTTTGCTGCTGCTGTTGAGCTGTTTTTGGCTCGGATTTGCATAAGACTGGGCTTTTGGCATGGAGAAACATGAAATGTAGTGGGTGAGAAGCTAATGTATTTCGCCCATGGGGTAAAGCCAGCAGGGGACTGAAAGCGACCCTCCCAACCCTGTTTTACTTCCCGGTACGAGTCTGATTCTGGGTGATATGTGATAATTATTGGGCTTCGCTACAGCAAGCATCACTACTATCGCAATTACTTGGGGTTAAAGATTTTGGCAAATTTTGACATGTAACTTCACATGAATGATACCTCAAATCATATTGTAACGGAGGGAACACAGGAAGCGTGCGGATCCATCTGCAAGGCTTTATTCACAAGAGACGTGGTCAAAAACAGGCATAGGTCAGACAATGGCAAACAGGTATATTGATGGCAAGGCAAGAGGGATAATCCAGGTACAAGGCAAAGGTCCAGGCAGGGGCGAACAGTATCCAATTGGGCGAGACTCGAGGGATAATCCAGGTACACAGGCAGTGATCAGAACACGGGAAACAGACAAGGCAAGACGAAGAAAACAAGGAATATATATTTTTTTTTTTAAAGAGTTGTGCTAATACATGTGTAAGCGATCAGATTTACAGATCCCATAGACTTACATTGAAGTTGGGAATTGAGCCGTATTTAGTTTCAGATTCCCATTGTGTTGTTTTAGTTTTATGAATACAGCAAAGTTCAAGTATGGCAGTAAAAATGTTTAGACCCCCTGAAATAGCCTATGCTATTATATATATTGCTGTATATTTGAATAAATCTACCAGTTTGCATTACTTTTTGTTTTTTTTAATTTAGGGCTTTTGGCACAGTTAAAGGGATAGTTCATCCAAAAGTGAAACTTTTGTCATCATTTACTCAGCCTCAATTTGTTCCAGTCCTGTATAAATTACTT
Source organism: Sinocyclocheilus rhinocerous (assembly GCF_001515625.1). Lineage (NCBI taxonomy): Eukaryota > Metazoa > Chordata > Actinopteri > Cypriniformes > Cyprinidae > Sinocyclocheilus > Sinocyclocheilus rhinocerous. The sequence continues at coordinate 735,722 of NW_015627897.1, read as the reverse complement.
TCTTCTGCTGAACACAGAAGAAGATATTTTGAAGAATGTTGGTAACCAAACAGTTGACGATAGCCATTGACTTCCACTGAAAAAAATATCATGGAGATCAATGGTTACCAACATGTTTGGTTACCAACATTCTTCAAAATATCTTCTTTTGTGTTCTGCAAAAGAATTACACTTAGGTTTGGAACGTCTTAAATGATGACAGAATTTTCATTTTGCGGCAAACTTTCCCTTTAAATACATTCTTCATTAATAATCTAACAACAACTATTAACAATAATTAAGAAATATTAAAGTCAAGTTATCTAAAAAAGGATGTGGTGGTTTATTGGCTTGATTATAATAGTCATAAATCTTTGTTCATTGTTTTTCAGACTTCTCTGCAGGTATGGTTAGGTGTCAGGAAAAACAGCCTCATTAAGCTTGGTTTGCATTAATTATGGCTGATTATCCCGCGACCTCTGTCATTAGCTCAGTGTTGAGGGCCTGACACGATGAAGGAGAGCGTGTGTTGGCTATTCATTGTTTTAATTGAGATGCTTTTCAGCGCTGTGTGGTTTGGAGATCAGCCAAATGCTGCGATTTGCACTCTGTCCGACCCAATCCACCTTATTCAGGAACTGAGAAGCACAGAAAAATGAAGGTTTATATAATAAAGATCCATTGCCATTTCCATACATGTAGGTTCAGAAAAATTATTTAAGAATGCAATGTGTAAAAAAATTGTGTCATTAAAATGTACTAAATGTTCAACATAGGAAATAAATGGCTACCACATGGAGATGGTTTTCAGATGATCAGAAAGTAACCACATTGATTTTTCTATTTAAAGGATCTATCTATCTATCTATCTGTCTGTCTGTCTGTCTGTCTGTCTTACTACACATCTATCTATTTACGCTTGCAAACAGTACTGCAAAATGCAGCTATATTTAATAATTTTGTTTTAGCAAGTGTTTATGCTTTTATGTATTTAATTTTTTTGATATATTTATAATTTTATAAATGTATACGTAAATATATACAATTATTTTGTATTAGCAAGTGCACATTAGCTGTTTGTGGCAGGCCGGCATTTTTTACTCTTCTCTAGACTTCGAAAAATAATGTTCATAATGAATTTTCCAAGCTGCGAGTTTGGGGTAGATTGAGGCTTAGTTCATTTTTCTCGCCAAATGATTCACGGCAGACTCATATTCATCTCATCTCGTTTACATTTTTGCTCTCACTTCCAAAATTACATGAGGATTAATTAGCAGCATGGGAATTAGTATCACTAAACTCTTTCACAGCAGGCAGAGGAAGGGCCAAGCGCTGAGCAAATGTTTGGATCAGCGGGATTAATGATCGCTGGTGTGTTTAGCTTGATGTAGTAGAATTGGTGTCTCTGGATTTGAGAGTGCAACTTTCTGCACAGATAAATGGATTTGGTTTAAAAGCAGAGTAAAGTTAGCTCATAAAATTACTCATAATTTATGTAGTCAGCTGGATATGATGTTTTTGCTTTTTCACTGATGTTTTATGGCATGCTTTTCCTCATATGACTCTTCCAGCAGAGAAATTGCTCTTCAAATGACAAATTCATGAGAACGCGCGGGGTGAAATTGATATTGACACAGTGCGCAGGTCACTTTGTCTATTCAGGACAATATAACATCTGGTTCTGTGCTGTCCCTCTTACTTAACCCGTGTCACCACTTTCAAGTATAAATGGATCATTGACTAAAGTAATACTCATATTTTAGGAATTTCTATAAACAGACAGTGAAGCACCAGCTGTTGGTGCAATTTAGTCTCGCTCAGTTTAATATTTCTGTGGCTACCCTTCTGAAACGACTAGTGTTATGTGGTGTTTCGATGTTTAACAGAAATAAAACGGTTTATAGGGACTGTAGAGAGAGGACAGGACATGATGGAAAGCACTAGCGCTCAACATGTCAGTATGTTGACTTGCAACTAGACCGTACCACTTCACATACATTTCAAATGTGCAAGAACCATTGATTAATTAAAGGAATAGCTCATCCAGAAATGGAAATTTGCTGGAAATATACTTACTCTCAGGCCATCCAAGATGTAAATGAGTTTGTTTCTTCATCAGAACAGTTTGGAGAAATTTAGCATTGCATCACTTGCTCACCAGTGGATCCTCTGCAGTGAATGGGTGCCGTCAGAATGAGAGTCCAAACAGCTGATAAAAACATCACAATAATCCACAAGTAATCCACACCACTCCAGTCCATCAGTTAACATCTTGTGAAGTGAAAAGCTGTGTGTTTATAAAAAATAAATTCATCATTAAGGTTTTTTAACATTAACCCACTAAAAAAAGTTAAAAAAGAGTCCATAATTCATAATAACACTTCCTCCAGTGAAAAAGTCCATCCCCTTTTGTCCTCTAACATCAAAATCAACCCACATATTTGTTTAGAACCATTTTGGACTGTTTTGCTTGTAAAAGGTATTTGATCTGTGCATATTTCTCTCCTGATTCAGACAAGATGACTTTTTCACAGATGAAAGCAATATTGAATGGAGGACTGGTTTAAAGTTAAAACCATCTTTATTATGGATTTGTTTATTAGAAAAATGCATCATTTCGCTTCACAAGATGTTAATCGACTGGAGTGGTGTGCATTATTGTGATGTTTTTATCAGTTGTTTGGACTCTCATTCTGACGGCACCCATTCACTGCAGAGGATCCATTGGTGAGCAAGTTATGTAATGCTACATTTCTCCAAATATGTCCTGATGAAGAAACAAACTCGTCTACATCTTAGATGGCCTGCAGAGGGTGAGTAAATGTTTTTGGGTGAACTATTCCTATTCCTATTCCTATTCCTGGTATTATTATTATTATTATTATTATCTTTTTTTTGGAAATCTTTAGCTGTGAAAACTGGCTACTGAAAAGATGTATGGTTGTCTTTAGTGTGGTCTACGATTGCTAACAATATTCAGTCAACAGTTGTATTATTTCTATGCACAAATACAGTTGCATACAGTTTACTTTTTCATCTCTCAGTTGCAGTAAGTTGAGCATCTCTCGTTCCACTTGCTCTGCTGTCAATCCCACAATTCCCATTGCGAGCCTGCTGCTCAGAAAGCCTCCCACAATATGCAGCAGTAATTCTCATCTGGTTTTGCTTCACGCAGCATATGGTAACAAATGTTAAATAACATTAAAATCAAACATTGGTAATCCACGTATCAGGTTTTATGCCAAATAAAGATGTAAACGGAAGCGCTTATAGAAGTTAAGCCTGTTTATTTTGCATTTTTGCTATGAAGTTCATTTAACATTGTTGTTTGCATTTAGCATCGTTTCTTTCTGCAGTCAGCATCCAATCAGAAACAGATCTGTGACCTATTTTCGAGTCATAGCTGACCATTGGAGAATCACTGGCATAGGGAACGAATTACAAACAGCCGTTCGGCTCGGCTCACATCAGCACACACCGAGGGTGAGGACCTTACTTTTAAACGTGTCAAACACTTGAACATGCTGATATATTCCATCTTTTGGATCCAAGTCCAAACCGTGACTTTTTGTGTACCTCCTCTGAAACACTGAATTTGAAATCTAAATGAGCTCTATATTAGAGAGCAGATGAAGCGAGCACACATTTTGCCAATGTAAATATTGAACCTGCAAGATGTTTTCCATTGGGTGCTTTTGAGCCAAGCGAGGAATCTCAAAGATGAGTTTAATAAGGTGCTTTCATTGAAGGGTAATGGTGACGGAAAGCATGAGATTTTATTCACCGGAACTAATCAGCTATAGCGGTTTTACTTGTCTCACAATTTCCTACCATTTTAATGCATGCTAAGTCTAATTACTCATCAGAGTTTGACATATGCTCAGCCATTGATATATGGTTAGGGTGGGAAGCTACTTTGAAACTGTGGCTTGTAAAGCATTAAACTATTCTTAATTTAACGTAAAGTTGGCATGAAATGGAAATTGAATCTTAAAACACTTACTAAAATTAAATTTTTCTTTTTATAAGCAACCTACAAAAACAATTATTTATTTTGAATACATAATTATTTACTCATCATATTTGCAATCAAAACAGTATTTCTCTGGAAAAAAGCCCATGGTGGTGGGACATATCTAAAAATGTTCATTGAATTGAACTGAACTGTTCATTGATTTATTTCTTTTTTTGGTCATTTTTTGGAGGTTGACATTATGAATTGATATTTCATGGATTGAGCTGTGTGAGGATTCTTCAGAAATACCTAAGAAAGCAAAAAACAGCATATGGGTTTGGAAGAGGATGAGGGTGAATAAATGATGACAGAAATTTGGGGTGAACTATTCCTTTACTTTAATTTATTAACAGTTTAACAAAATTTGCATTTTTAGGGTCGTGTGAAATCCATTCTCCCCAAATTCTTTTTTTTTTTTAAATTTATAAAACATTAACAATTGATTTTATTTTTTATAATAGTAGGACCCTATGAAATATTATAGTTTTTCAAAATTCAATTGTTTTTCTTATACATTTTTTCTGGATTTTCTGGTGTAATTACATTTTAATAGTCAAAATCAATGTTTTATCAACTAAATCCATAAAAAAATAGCAATGTGAGGGTGAATAAATAATGACAGAAATTTCTTTTTTTTTAGTGCACTACTCCTTTTCAATTTAACAACAATTTATTAAAAGTTTGAGGCCCATTATTTTTCCAAAATCCTTGTTTTCTGTTCTTTAATTGCATTTTTAAAAATAAAAAAATATTTATAATCAATTGAATTAATACAAGTTTAATAATTTGATAGTTTATTATTTATTTATTTTTACAATTCTTTGTTTTACAGAAATTATTTGCTGTCTTTTTGAGGATTCTTCAGAAAGGTCCCCATATGAAAGCAAATAATAGCATATAGGTTTGGAACAACATGAGGATGAATAAATTATGACAGAAATGTCATTTTTTGGGGGGGGAAATATTCCTTTGAAACCATGTTTTTGTGTGTGTGTGTCAGAACCGACTGTGTGTGGTGTTCCTTTACACGTCTGTTCTTAATTAATGCGCAGTGTGAGTCACAGAAAAGTGTTTTTTATTACCCAGTATTTCCTAATTATAATTGCATTTTTAAAAATAAAAAAATATTTATAATCAATTGAATTAATACAAGTTTAATAATTTGATAGTTTATTATTTATTTATTTTTACAATTCTTTGTTTTACAGAAATTCTTTGCTGTCTTTTTGAGGATTCTTCAGAAAGGTCCCCATATGAAAGCAAATAATAGCATATAGGTTTGGAACAACATGAGGATGAATAAATTATGACAGAAATGTCATTTTTTGGGGGGGAAATATTCCTTTGAAACCATGTTTTTGTGTGTGTGTCAGAACCGACTGTGTGTGGTGTTCCTTTACACGTCTGTTCTTAATTAATGCGCAGTGTGAGTGACAGAAAAGTGTTTTTTATTACCTAGTATTACCTTATTATACTACCTTGCTCAAGATGAGTGAAGTTGCATTGGGGTGGAACATGATAACTCAAATGCGGTCTTCTGGCGGTGAATTTCAGCAAAGGTAAGAACATTTGAGGTCTATGAACTGTGAATTTTTTGTTCTTTGCCACAGCTTCGTTTTTATTTCTGCCATCTTGTGTTGGCACCGGCTCGATGGCGCAGTCTTCTCTATTAGAGAGCGGTTGTGTTGAATCCGATGGGGCTCGTCCTGTGTTTTCTCATATGTGAGTGTGCGGTTGTAAGTGATATCTTAGAGGGAATGTCGGCAGGGAGTGAAGAATGAGGTTTTTCTTGTTTAGCTTTTTCATCACACTGATCTTGTCCATGATAAAGAGTTATTAGTTTGGAAACCCTTCCAGCTTTATTTAACCTTGCGTTGGATAGGAAGAAATCGTTTAATCAAAACAGACCTCCCAGCCTGAACGGTTTGATGAGCATTCTTGGAGCATTATCCAGATTCTTGCAGACCAAGAAGCAGAGAAGTTTTCCCATTTTTAGCATTTCGTTACGGCAGGGGCCGACTTTTTCGGGATCCGCTTTCATTTCAGACATGATTTGGCGCTGCGATTGGTTTATATCTTTTTCACATTATGATGAATGCTGATCTCTGCGGTTTTATGCCTCAGTGACATCTACAGGACAGTTAGCACCTGCTAATGCTAGCTGTTAACGCTGCAGGAATTTCACGTTGCGTTTGAATTCTTTCCTTTTGGGAAAAACGAAAAAAAGCCGCGTCACGGCTGTCTTGGATCGCAAACGTTTCGGGCCAAATAGGTCAGAAGAATTTGTCTAATCTGTAAATCTTGATTTCTCTGACCTCAATTCCCCGAGCTGTCGTGGATCATGCTAATTAGCTTCACGGGGAGACTCAATCGCTCAGTTCTTTTGGAGAAGATATAAACTGCACCATTAGGACGTCTTATTATGCGCCGATCCTAATGAGAATTCCTGATTTTGCCTAGAGTCAGACTTATGAAATCAGGAGGGAAAAAAGAAAACATTTAGATTTGCATTCGTCTTTACCAATCTTTTTATGCTATTTTTTTTAATTCAGTTCCCATCACCACATTCTTCGATCAGAACTTACAGTAAAGTGAAAAACCACACTTAGATGGATTTCTAAGATTATAGGGCCCTTTGAAATTAATTTTATTTTTTCCCCACCAAATTTTTCCATTTTATTTTTCTGGATTCCATGTTAATGGTTAAATTAAAATATTAGTAATCAAAAAGCATGTCTAATTAATTGAAATCATGGAAACTATACATTTTAACAACAATTTTATTCATTAAAAAAGTACTTTTTTAGGGTGCTATGAAATCTGTTTTGTTTTTTCTTAAATCATGTTTTATTTTAAATTACATGTCTTTCATTTAAATTTTTCTGAATTTTCTGGTTTCATTTATTTATTAATTTATTTATTTTTTTGTGAGTCAACTTTTTTGTTGTTGTTCAACAGTCAAAACTTTGTACATCACCACCGTATTCAATATTTTTCATTATTTAAAAAAAAAAAAAAAGTCTAATCAATGGAGTTCATAAAACGTTGATAAGTTTAAAAATTAAAAAATAATTATAAATAACAAAATGTAATCAAATTAATATGTAACAATTCTTAAATTTAAGTATTATTATTATTATTATTATTATTATATTACATTTTTTTGTTAACAATTCGGTTGAACAATTTGATTTATTCATCCAAAATTTGCCAAATTCCATGATGTTTTCATGCTATACTGTAAATTTATTTCGTGTTTTCAGCATTGTAGAAATCATACGGCACTACAAATTTGTCAGCCGAACACCTTTTACCTTAAAATATTGATATTCCCCTTGAGATTGTAACAATTTAACATCACATTTGCATGTTCACGGTTTTCTAATGTTGGTTAATGGCCACATGGTATGCAGGTACACAAAAATTTTTTTTCTTTTTATTACTATTCTAAATATAAATACATATTACATATTTACATATTAATTTGCTATGCTAAACTATGCTATGCTTGTATGACTTTTCCTGCACTGTTTGTGCTACCGACCAGAATGAATCATATGGATTGTTGGACTGTTACTTTTTTTCCATGCAATTTTTGCCTAGCGAACTCTAGAACCGATTGAAAAATCACAGACTTACATAATATCATTGAGACTTGTGTGTGAAACCACCCAGAACACCCTGGCAACCGCATACCATCATGTTAGCAACTTCTCAGAACACCTTCATAACCACATAGAAATGATCTGGAAACCACCCAGAACACACTAACGTTGTGGCGGTGAGTTTTACACAGGCATGCACCACTTATATTTTCATTAGAAAATGTGAAAATCTTGTATTTTTTACACATTTGGCAGATGCTTTTATCCAAAGCAACTTACATTGCATTCAATGATGTTTGTTTTCTATTTCCTTGAATAAACAGTGTTTGTGTCTTTAAATTTATTTTTTTAGGCCTAGAGAGTGTCTGGCTCTCTAATAGTGTTGCATATGAAGTATATTATATTTGCTGTATTATAAACTGCATCTGTCTAGTTGCAGGCCCAATTCCATATTAATCAGTCAATTAATATTAAGAGCTGAGGTGAGCTAATTTAAGCTCCTATTGATAGCATATGATCTCCCATACGCAGCACTGCATTAATGTGCCAGCTCTTCGATGAAGAGTCTTATTTTGTGGTTTTGCTCTCACCTTAATGAAAACATGAGACACCCTTCGCCAAACCAGAACTATGCCTCGTATGTGCTGTTTGGTCCGAAGCCCTGAACTGAAGAACATAATACTGAAGCAAATAAGGCCAGATAATGTTCTTCTTGCATGCACTGTAAAAATGACTTTTCAAAGTAGTAAATAAAACAAAGATTGATAGAGTAAATTTACAAGAAAATACTATTTCACTCTTACTGTACTTCAAAATGTAATGTTTAATTCAGTGTGTTACTTGCAATTTCTTTGTGAATTTTAATAGCAATTTTTGAGTGAAATTTATCATTCACTTAATTTTTAAAAACATTTCTTCTAATGTCTATAAAGGTCATTAATAATGTAAACAACAAATGCAAAAATCTTAGAGATTAATCGTTTTCATTACGAATCCAAAATTGAGAATCCCAGAATGCATTGAAATGATAAAAAAAAAAAAAAACTTTCCAAGCTGTAATTGTCACGGTCACTCAGGGAAGGAACGAGGAGAATACATAAACTTCGATTTTAATTAAAGGGATACAACCACAGGAACGGAGGTATGGCGTTTAACAGCTGACACAGACTCAAGGAAACACAGGGTTTAAATGCAAGGGCAAATGAGATAATCAAACACAGCTGGAACCAAATAAACATAATGGGGACAAGAACAGGAAGACCAAAAATGGGCAAAAGAGGGAGGGAAACACAAGACACAGGAACACAAGGCTGACAACACAAGGGGGAAGTCGTGGCCTAATGGTTAGAGAGTCGGACTCGTAACCCAAAGGTTGTGGGTTCGAGTCTCGTACCGGCAGGGATTGTAGGTGGGGGGAGTGAATGTACAGCGCTCTCTCCCACCTTCAATACCACGACTGAGGTGCCCTTGAGCAAGGCACCGAACCCCCAACTGCTCCCCGGGCGCTGCAGCAAAAATGGCTGCCCACTGCTCCG
>NW_015627897.1:718906-726417 GCF_001515625.1 Sinocyclocheilus rhinocerous | reverse complement strand
TGCTCCGGGTGTGTGTTCACAGTGTGTGTGTGTGTTCACTGCTGTGTGTGTGCACTTAACGAGGCTAAACGAGGAATCAGGAGCCCTCCGTGGGCTATACTCTCACGCTCTCCAGACACCGGAGGATCCCTTCCCTCCAGCTTAGTCCCGTGTCTGGGAGGTCCACGGGGCGATGGTAATTGGCCCCGTGCCAGAACAGCGAGTTGAGGGTGGAGTCATCCAAGGCCGTAGCCATGGCGAGCCTGCAGAACTCCCAGGAATACTCAACGAAGAGGGGATCCAGAAGAGCTAGGGTGGTGAACCGAACAGCAACTTCCATGCCGTGGAGGAAAACAAGGAAACAAAACTTTTCAAAAAAACTAAAAATGGGGTGAAGGGGCGCCGCTTACTTCTTGTTTAAGGTCAGCTGTTCTGTCACGGTCACTCGGGGAAGGAACGAGGAGATTCAGGAGAATACATAAACTTCGATTTTAATTAAACAAAACAAAGAGCTACAACACAGGAACGGAGGTATGACGTTTAACAGCTGACACAGACTTAGGGAAACACAGGGTTTAAATGCAAGGGCAAATGCGATAATCAATCAAACACAGCTGGAAGCAAATAAACATAATGGGGACAGGAACAGGAAGACCAAAAATGGGCAAAAGAGGGAGGGAAACACAAGACACAGGAACACAAGACTGACAGTAATCATTTAATGTTTTGCAATAGGGCCTTTTTGTTTTTTTCCCCCCAGAAATTCTGTTGTCTTTTTAATTTTACAAATTGATACAAAACGGTGGTAGTCAACTGAAAGCAATGCATAGAACATAAAAAGAAATTTCATCAATATTTTAAAATGTCATACAATGAATGTAACAATTCCTTTTATTTATTTATTGGCAAATAAAGTGCTTCACAACAGAGGTTTACCATTAAAATTAAAACATGGGTGGTGGGGGTGATATGTTTTAAATTATGCATTGCATTGATAAAAAAAATCTCCACCTAAGATGGTGGATGATTCAAGACAAAGATAAAAAAATAAATATAATTATATGTTTAAAAAAAATCGAATTTGATCTAAATAAAGTATTTGTGTGCACTATGTATGTTTATTCTTATGCTGTCGTGTCTGCAAAGCAACATGCCAATTCAAACTCTGTTCAGCTCAGTTGTGAGTCGAGTCTCTCATGCATTTCATGTGTTGATTTGTGGTTTCTTGAGTCGTTGGCTATGTAGAGTGTTCCAATCAGTCAGTCAGTTAAGATACCTGCTGTATGTAGGCAGTATAGACGGCTAGAGGCAGCTCACTAGGGTGTGGAACAGAGATATAGAGTCCTGGGAGTTTAGTTTTTATCTCTGGCTTTGTTTCTCTCTGCTTGTCTGTCTTTCATCCGGTCTGTCTCTGTCTCTCGTTATGAGACGTGAACCACCTCTGCAGTCTCACAGCGATGCTGAGAACAGAGACACGCAGCGCACAGGAGAATGGGATCAGCCTGTCTGGTATTTCTCATTTCAAGCATCCTGTAATTATGAGAGGAGAAAGCTGCAGACACCTTATTTTATCTTCTCTCGTCAACAGTACATCTGCTGCCAATGCTTTTATTTTCTCACAAACCTCCATACTTCTGTATTTTTTATTTTTTTTGCTTTTTCTGATTGTATATAGCTGCTGCAACATTTTATTTAAGTGCCTAGTGATGATTTCAAATTGAACCTTTGCAGGCACAAACAAAGTGACAGATTCATTATTTTGGTTCAGCTGTTATTCTAAAAGATCTTTTATTTATAAGATTTTTTTTTTTTTTTTTAATTTGGAAGTCTTTTATGCTCATTTTTGCATTTATTTGTTCAAACATTCAGTAAAAACTTAATATTCTGAAATATTATTTCAATTTAAAATAGTTGTTTTCTACTTTAATATATTTTTTAAAAAGTATTTATTTTTTGTTGCAAACCCGAATTTTCAGCATCATTACTCCAGTCTTCACGATCCTTCAGAAATCCTTCTAATATGCTGATTTGATGCTAAAGGAACATTAATGTTGAAAACAGTTGTGCTGCTTTATATTTTTGTGGAAACCATGATATTTCATTTTTCAGGATTCTTTGATGAATAGAAAGATTAAAAGAACAGAATTTATTTGAAATATAAATCTTTTGCAAAATTATAATCATGCATCCTGGGATTGTCTTATGCATAAAAGATGCATTCAAAGTTGTGTTCGAATTTTGTTTAAAGGTGTCTTAGAAGGCAGCGAATGTTGCTAGGCAGCAACAAGCAGTTTTGAGTTATAGTGTCAAAAACAGAGCTTTAACAGCAAGATATGTAAATAGTTCAACTAGTTCTTGTTGATTATAAACTTAACATAAAAACCTGCTGTGTTCTGAAAGCCCTATAATATAGACAAATCTATTAAGCAGCGAATATCAAACATTGTGCATTGCATTAGGAAAATTTCACGCTTTTGCCGAACACCTCTAAACATTTGGCTTCAATTTCTGTCTCGTGCAGAAGATCAGACAGTGGCTGATTATGTTGAGAGTTTGAGGCCGTACATGCATTGGCCATATGGCTCACTTCCCTGACAACTTTGATCTTCACATCACTAGCAGAACGCAATTGTGTTTGTCACAGCTTGTTAGAGTAACCAGCCCCCTGGAGAGAAAAGAGAGTCAAAAAAGTGGAAAGAGATTTTAGCGGAGTGACTTGGAAGAGTGTGTGCTTTGAGACTATTGGAATGAATTAATTCCCATAGATTAAGATTTTGATAACAGTGGGTTCGATCCATGTTTAGCAATTGGTTTTCTTGAATGTTTTCCATGTATTCCTGAAATGAAGAGTTCATCCAAACAGGAAAATTCCGTGATTTAATGACTTGTATGTCATTGAGATGGCTTCAGAAGTGTGACTAAGGACCAAATTAGTGCGTGTGTCTGATGGACACTTTTATGGTAATTTTGGATCTTGACATCTGATTTTTTTTTTGCATTAAAAAGAGCCTTTTAGGGCTTCTCACACCAAGCTTATCTCTGGGTTATCATCTTTTTAAACCCTGGGCTAATGTAACTTTTAAAGCAACATTTCACCCATGTAGTTAGTTCAGTAACATTGACTGGAAAAATACAGTTTGATATTATTGACTTCATAAATATGCAAATAAGAATATCTCAGTTTACAAATACAGTGCTGCAGTCATTGCGTAATTTTGTAGGCCAACCCAGAAGTTTGCATCACCCTGGTTCCCTCGACAAAAAGTCAATATGATTTTTCCATTGGCTTTTGGATTATTGTAGAAAATAAGCTCTGTGACATGATGACGTTTAATGTCCCAGACAACCTCTGTAGTCCCATTTATCCATTTGTTAGCAATTGCCTTTTTTAAGACAAGTAAAAGCTTTAAAAAAAATCACAAAAATAAAATAAAAAATATCTTGAACTTGTGTTCACCACAGAATTTATTTCAGGCATTTAACCAAACACCCATTCAAAAAATCCACTGAGTTCAGGACGATGGATCCAGATAGATCCTTGATTTAGTTTTTGGGGTGTACTAGAATAGGTTTTCATGATTGATTGTTCCAAAAACGCATTATGTTTTACTTATTTCCCATTATTGCAGTGCCTCTCTTCCCAGTCTATCTCAAACGCACTGTTTGGTTCCTGTTTCGAAGAAACCCCTCCTTCTGTAATATGAAATGTGCTCCGATTGGTTAGCTGGCCCAGCGCGTTGTGATTGGTGAACCATATGTTCCGGAAATGACACGCCCCTTATCATAGCTACTTCTTTGTTTTCTCTAGCCCCCTTTTATTACATATTCCGAGGGCCAGAATTATTTAAATGAGTGACTTTGTGATGTCACTATATGCAGAAAAAGCATGCTGTAGTCCAAACAAGCTGTTTGTTGTAGTTCTTGAAAAGTGAGAATCTCCTTTTAGAGTAGACTGGGGTGTCACGATATACCTTTTTTGACGATTGTCATGATATTTGAAAAATGAAATATCATTGTGTTAATTAAGGGTGTTGTCATATATTCTGTGATAAGAAGCCACTTCAGTTATTTCAAACACTCAATTGACGTTATAAGTTTGTTGATGCTAATAGTTGACGCTAATAGTTTGGAGTAAAAAATGTTGTTATTCTCATAAATTTTTGTACTTTGATGCTCTGCTAATGTTAGAAATGAACCGTTTTGAAGCTTTGAATCAGTTGAACAATTTGCATCGCTAAATTATTGACTGTTTTGAATAGTTTGAAACACCACACACTGGTGACACCTGCTGGTCAAAACTGTGTAAATGCAACAAAAACTCATGCCAAAACATGCAAGCATAAATTCAGCTTTTACAAATTACAAATAGTATTTTATTGAAAGAATTTTAAATATATTTAACAAATCATCAAATACCATTAAAAATGAAGTATCTGTATAATGCATTATATATATATGCTGCCGCGACCGCTGCCGCAGTATACTAAGCTTTTTATATTCGTCTAACAAAACTCAATTTGAATTCAGCTGGACACACTTTCCTGTTTATCACAACAAATGGCCAAGCAAAGCGCACGACACTGACAAGGTACGCGATACAGTACGAGACCAAACGCGATTTCTTAGATAAGATATCACACGAGCAGCGATAGCAATATCAGAGGAGTGCTGTGTATGTACGAATATCACGAGTGCAAATGTATAATGTATAAAAATGTATAATTAATAATAATAATAACAATAATAATAAACACACTAAAAGCATAGTTCACCCAAAAAATTTAAATTGTACCATAATTTCCTCTCACGTCCCTCATGTCGTTTCAAACCTTTCTTTTTTGGAACATAAAAGAAGCTATTTTGAAAAGCTGTTTTGGTTACCAATGACTTTCATTGTATTAACAAACAATACTGAGATGTTGCTCAAATTATCTTCTTTTATGTTCCATAGGTTATGGTAGGCTGTTGTAGCTTAAATGTTTATGTGTAATGCATTTTTTGTTGAATCAAATAAAATATTTCTAAAGCTACAATTTGTAATGTCTACTTTCTCCTTTAACACAAAAATATCTTTAAAGAATTTTTTGTGGGTATTCTCACTGTCAAATTTATTTTGCGATACAGCCAGCCTCACGATGGGCCACACACACACACACACACACACACATGCATAAATGAATGCTGTAATCCCTTGTGTATATTTGTACAAAGTCAAGTAATATCTGTCCTTGCGCATCAAAAACCTACAAAGCAAACTAGATTAAATCCGTATTTCTGAGAATGGCTTTATAATGAGAATTGTTTTCCAGTATACAGACCAACTCAGAAAATATCATCTAGATAGAGTTTTTTTTAAATTTTTTTATTAAAATTATTATTATTATTATTATTTTTTTTTTTTTATATAAAATATAATTTTTTAACTTGTTTTTTCAAGATTTCTCTATATATTACGATATTTCGTTATCGTGAATTCTTTTGGCAACGATAATCATGTAGTGTAAAATATGTTATCGTGGCAGCCCTAGAGAGGACTTTGAGTTTTGTAACCTTGCAGATGTTTTAGCATTACACACTAACTGAAGTTGGAAAATTAAAAAAGCATTATAGGACCCCTTTAAACTGTTATTTTTTCAGCTTGGCAAATTTAAAATTGCAAGTGTGAAAAGCCCTTTTGTGTTCCACGAAAAAAATCAAGTGAATTTGAACGACATGTTGGTGAGTAGATAATGACAGATTTTTCATTTTGGGTTCAACTATTCCTTTAAACTCCCCTCCAAACCTCTCCTACCCCGCTTTTCCCCCCTTCGCTCACTCAGTTTGTGTTCGGCAGCCAGCTCACCCAGATGTTAAAGTGTTGTTTAGCCGAGTCCCCGAACGCCGCTGCTTTCCATCCAAAGTTTGACAAGAATCTCATGGACCTGTTGATCAATCCGTCGCCCCCACACGCACATGCATCTGGAGCTAGGAGAGATATGATTGATGAGCGAATTCCACTGGTGGTCTGTGGGAGACACGGAGGAGGTCAGGTCCCACTGGTGGATCTCTAGCCGAAGGGACGCTTATCACCTTCTCACACCCACTCACTGTCCGACCAGGCCAGCCACTGTGTGTTTGAGTGTATGTGTATGTCTGTGGCATATAGGACTTTTATGTTTATGCATTTGAGAGATGCTTTTATCCAAAGCGACATAGGTCAGATGCTCACTTTATGCAAGTGCGCATGCCAAAATTTACACATTTAACAAAAACCCACCAATTCACACCAATGGATCCTCTGCAGCGAATGGGTGCCGTCAGAATGAGAGTCCAAACAGCTGATAAAAACACAACAATAATCCACAAGTAATCCACACCACTCCAGTCCATCAATTACCATCTTAATCCATCCACAATCCATCCATCATTACGACGTTTTTCATTTAAAACCATTTCTTCCGGCTAAAATTTGAGTCCTCTAATACAACTTTCTCCAGTGAAAAAGTTGTCTTATCTGAACAAGGAGAGAAATATGCAACGATCAAGCACAGCTTACAAAAGTAAATAGTACAAAACCGTTCTAAACAAATATGTCTGTGGATTTTGATGTTAGAGTAACACAACTTTTTGCAATACTGCATTGCATTATGAATTGTGATCCTTTCGTAGTGCAGCAACTAAAGATTGAAAGAAATCGAGATTGCAGAGCCAGAAGCATTTATAAACTTGTGCAAAACCATGTCCATGCTAATGCTAGTGTTGCTATTCTACTAGTTGTGCTTCAGGAAACAGCTTACCCGAGTAAATCAGCAACTTACCGTAAACCACCTCCCCATTTTGAGTAATATGCTTGTATATTTTGGGAGAATGTTTGGTCATGATAGACAATCAGGATAAGCTACTGTTAGCAAGTGTTTACATTTAGCTGTATTTTTCCCGTACATTTGTGTAATTTGTTTTGGCCGAACAAATTGAGGTAAACTGAAATGTGGATTTTTTTTCTCTCTCTGAGACAACAATATGTTTCCGTTAAAGATGTTTACTGTGGGAAGGCAACTGATGAAGATAGACAAGTTATACTGATCTCCATCAAGTCATGTGGAAATTATTTTATTTACAAGATGAGCACACGTTGTGAAACTCTTTGAGCCCTTTTCCAAGTGGGGGCTTGTAAATAAGAATAGCGGAAGCTACAGTAATTGCTATTGATAAGTTGTAATTGTCAAGTGACCGTTATTTTTATAGCACTTTATACTATAGAGATAGTTGCTTCACAGTAATAAATAGGAAAGTAACAGAATCAATGTTGTGAATTTCAAAACTGAGACAAATCCAAAATGATAAAAAATGCTTACAAAAATGTGTCATGATTGTGATCACTACAGCGCAGACTCGGGCTCCAAATGAATAACTGCTGCGCAGACTTAGGCTCCAAATGAATCACTACTGCTCAGACTCGGGCTCCAAATGAATCACTACTGCTCAGACTCAGGCTCCAAATGAATCACTACTGCGCAGACTCTGGCTCCAAATCACTACTGCTTGCTCAGACT
>NW_015627897.1:705656-718855 GCF_001515625.1 Sinocyclocheilus rhinocerous | reverse complement strand
ATCACTACTGCGCAGACTCTGGCTCCAAATGAATCACTACTGCTCAGACTTGGGCTCCAAATTAATCACTACTGCTCAGACTAGGGCTTCAAATGAATCACTACTGCTCAGACTCGGGCTCCAAATGAATCACTAATGCGCAGACTCTGGTTCCAAATGAATCACTACTGCTCAGACTCAGGCTCCAAATGAATCACTACTGCTCAGACTCAGGCTCCAAATTAATCACTACTGCTCAGACTCGGACTCCAAATGAATCACTACTGCGCAAACTATGGCTCCAAATGAATCACTTCTGCTCAGACTCGGGCTCCAAATAAATCACTACTGCGCAGACTCTGGCTCCAAATGAATCACTACTGCACAGACTCAGGCTCCAAATGAATCACTGCTCCGCAGACTCAGTCTCCAAATGAATCACTACTGCTCAGACTCGGGCTCCAAATGAATCACTACTGCTCAGACTCGGGCTCCAAATGAATCACTACTGCGCAGACTCTGGCTCCAAATGAACCACTACTGCTCAGACTTGGGCTCCAAATGAACCACTACTGTTTTTTACAGTCTATGGTATAATCACCTCCAGGGGTGTGAAGTAACGAATTACAAATACTGCGTTTATTATGAGGGGGGAGAATCCACAGCTCAGTACTCACTACTCAATACTCATGAGTACTTTTAAATAGGCTACTCTTTTACTCTTAATATAATATCCATTTTATACAATCCGCCTTCATTTAGCAAGTGCACTCGCGCATAAACAATAGGGGTTATGCGCAACAGACTTCCGTATTCTGTTAACCGGGTCTCGTCGGTTCCAGTTCAAGCGTTTTGCATATGCTTAGTTAAATATGAAGCCTTGGCAAGATGGCGCCGCGGATGGCAGCCATGGTTTGTAGCTACTTGGTACTTGTACTTTTTTTGTTTGTTTGTCCTGTTTTAAGCAATTTTTTCCCGATCAGCTTTACTAGGAACGAACTCCTGGACATCAGAAATAGCACACCAAATAACTTTCTGCCGACATTTGAGCATTCAGATGTTTTACTGGACATTTTAGTCGGAGGAGCTGCGTTCCGATACAAGCGCACCAGACGACGTAAGCGAGGGAAGCGCGCTGGCGCGCTCGTGAAATTCCGACAGCGCGGTTTTAGGACTCCGCTGCCGAGCATTCATCTGGCGAATCTCCGCTCCCTAGCAAAAAAATCAGACTAACTACGACTCCTCACCTGCACAAACAAGGACTTTTTAAACTCCGCTGCGCTCTGCTTCACGGAAACCTTGCCTAGTATGGGTCAACCATCTCTCAGGACCTGAAGTGGGACACTCACATTGACTCCATTGTGAAAAAGGCCCAGCAGAGGTTGTACTTCCTTCGTCAGCTGAAAAAGTTCAACCTGCCACAGGCACAGATGACACAGTTTTACTCCGCTATTATTGAGTCGGTTCTGTGCTCTTCTATAACTGTCTGGTTTGGGTCAGCCAACAAATCAGATATAAGAAGACTGCAACGGACTGTTAGGACAGCAGAAAGAATCATTGGTGTGCACCTGCCCAGTCTTCAGGACTTGTACAACTCCAGAGTGAAGAAACGGGCAGGTAACATCATCAAAGACCCCTCTCACCCCGGACACAACCTGTTTGCACTTCTCCCTTCAGGCAGACGCTACAGATCTCTGTGCACTAGAACATCTAGGCATAAAAACAGTTTTTTCCCCCATGCCATCTCCAGCTTAAGCAGCTAACATATGAATCTTTACCTGCGTTCTGTAATTCATTTCCGTAATTCATCATTCTACATCCTTAATTATTGCCTCTTTCTCAAGTATTATGTAAATACATATGCATATCTCTTTATTTATACAGTTCTATATAGAGTAAATAATGCACAAATCTGTACATAAATCTACTGTTCCAGATTCATACACATTATTTATTGTTAAGTTTTTACTATTTAAATGTTTTTTTTTTTCTGTTCTCATGTCAGATATGTATGTATGCATGCATGTATGTATGTACCAGGAGCACCTTTAAAAAAAACACAACAAATTCCTCATGTGTTTGCACACACCTGGCGAATAAAGCTAATTCTGATTCTGATTCTGATTCTGATTACTCAAGTAGTTTTATTGACAAGTACTTTTACTCTACTCACACTACATTTTTTGGAAGGTAATGGTACTTTTACTTGAGTATATTTTTTCAGTACTCTTTCCACCACTGATCACCTCCCATAACTGTCTCACAAGATTGCATTTCCAAACATCACTGAATGCAAGATGACATGACAGTGTTTATTATTGCATTTTGTCTGCAATTTATTGTATTAAAAAAAAGAGCCACAGGCGTCCCCAGTTGCCGAAACTGTCATCTTTATTATTGATACTTTGCACCAGGAAGTGATGATTTTATTCTCTTGAACACATGGGATGAAAACTGTGGTTTATTCACAGATGTTTTTGTGATTATTCTAATTATGCACACAAGTTAAATGAGTAAATTTTGATGGAAACAAAGCCAGTGTTGGTTCAGTTCAGTTCACTAACTATGTAAAGTGCTGACTACAATATTATTAGTTTAGTTTGTATTCTTAGTTTTCGAATAGCTATGCATTCAAATTAAAAATAGAATATTGATAAAGCTCATAATAAAATATGTAATAACTTCTTAAATTTAAATTATTATGGTAGTTAGAGTCAAAAATAAGATTGATGTTTTTATGCTGAAATTTGATAAAGAAGAAGAACAGGCCACCAAAACTAAAAACAAAATAACTTTTTCCTGTTATCATGCCATTGTTAACTGAGTGATCACCCAAAACGTATTATAACAGGCTAAACTTCATGTGTTCATTCAGGGACAGTCTAGTGCTACAGGTAGTATTTAAAATAGTTTTTAGGCACATTTCAAAACCCTGGATGTCTTATTGTCTGTGCTGCACACT
This sequence comes from Sinocyclocheilus rhinocerous, assembly GCF_001515625.1. Lineage (NCBI taxonomy): Eukaryota > Metazoa > Chordata > Actinopteri > Cypriniformes > Cyprinidae > Sinocyclocheilus > Sinocyclocheilus rhinocerous. Next base: position 715,914 of record NW_015627897.1, on the reverse strand, counting down.
TGATGCCTTTCAGCAAAAATTACAATTTTGAATCCAAAATATGTGGGTGGAGGGAGCTTTTGATTTGATTTAAATTTGATTAATGATTCAGAATTTGATTTAATGCTATGTAATGGTCTTTTTCTAATGTTACATTTACTGCCAAACATTTTTTGTTCATTTTGAGAGATCATTCATTCATTTTGTTAACATTTTATTGCATTTACATTCATTAAAATATAATCTATTGTAATATTTTATTGTTTAAGCCATCTAATCTTTTTCACTTTTCATGAGTTTGCAAGTATGTAATTTATATATATATATATGTTTTTTTGTTTTTTTTTGCTAAATTCAACATTTATGTGTCTTTTAATTTGGGTGAAAGCTCTGCATCATAAACCTCATGCTAACATTTAAACTAATGTTGCAATATTGGCTGAAAAGCCTCCACCGTAGAGTATTTTTGTCCTTGCCATAAACTGATCCATTAAACTGATTATAGTAATTCATCTAGGGACATATTTGGCTACACAAACCGTGATTTGTTGCATCTTTGTTTGAAAGTACTCCTAGAGGAGAGAACGTAAGTGATAAACAAACATGATCTATCTAACAAGCACGTTATTTGTTACTACCAAGATTTTTCCCAAGGAGCAGTCCTGGCAATCACAGGCTTTACCTAAACTGACAAGTATAGAGGAGTTATTTGAGGTCACACAATATTCTGGAGCGCTCTTGTTCAAAATATACGTTCAGCTCACTCAGTTCCTAGTGTTGACAAATCAAGAGAGACATGGGAATATGAAATGTATGTCCTTTTTTCTGAACAATGCTGTGTCACTGCTTTTGAGTTACCTTGCTGTTTGGCTACTGCGCTCTCACTAGAACTTGGATCAAAGCAATTATTTGAATCAAGTTTAGCTTTAGACTCAACTGGATTATATACTAACCGTATTACACAACATTAAAGCTGTATAGTTATAATCCAGAAGTACTAGAGAAATATTGGCTTGGAAGAAAGTACATGCAGTAAAGCTAAAAATGTTGGCAAGAGCTTAGAAGTACAGTGGCCAAAATATTGGACACTCCATTTCCAGTGGACTCAAAGCGTTGTCTCTTAGGAAATTGCACTGATTTTAATCTCAGACACAACCACAAAATAAAATATACAAACATTGCTTTCACTGTTGCTAGGAAATGCATTGCACTGACCTGGAAGTTGAATTCCCATCTCGATCACAAAATGCATCCCTCTGCAAAAATACACTGGGTTAAGACAACAGAATGATGAATTTAGGTTGATTTTAATTTAATTTTGAATCTAATAGATTTTTCATTGCATTTTCCTTTAGTATAGTTTGTTTTAATTCAATTACCAAAAATCTTTCTTTCTTTCTTTCTTTCTTTCTTTCTTTCTTTTTCTTAGATTATTAAAAAAGTGAAATGCATTGGGTTAAGAAAACAGAATAATAAATAGAGAATAATTTAAATTGAATTTTTAATTATAATAGATTTTTTTCTTGCTTTGTCCGTTAGCTGTTTATAATTTCTGTGCATCTTTTTAAATGGTCATCTAATGTTTATATTTTAGTTTATTTTAGATTTATTTCAATTACTGGAAACCTTTTTTCCCTTTTTTTAAATGATTTAAATAAAGCATGAAATGCATTGGGTTAAGTAAGCAGAATGATGGATTTAGAATAATTTGAAACATTTTTAAAAACATTTATTTGATTGATTTCTTGCTTTTTCCTTTAGTAACATTTATAGGTCATTGTTGAGATACCTGTATTTGCTAATTTTGTATTTCAAAATGAACTTGATTTACTAAAAACAATGTTTATATATATTTTTTTATAAACATTTATGTATTTATTATTTCAGTTTTAGTTTTAACCATTTTAGTACTGCAACTTATTGCAGTTATTTGCCAAGACAACAATTCTAATTGTAAGGTTTTACAGTACATCTAAAATGTATAGTCTATTTCAGCTTTATTTTAATTTACAATTTTTATTATATTTTATAAAAAATAAAAAAAAAATACAAAAAGTAAAATGAAAGAAACCAGAATGATAACTTGAGGATGATTTAAATTTAATTTTCAGTTTTAATTGGATTTTTTCTTGCTTTCTTCCTTTTATTTATAGGTCATTGTTGAGATATCCATATTTGAAAATAGGAAAACGTGTGTAATTTGTTTTTAGTTTTAGTTTTAGCCATTTTAGAACATAATTGATAATTAGAAATGTTGCTAACTGAAATAGGTTGACATTTTTCATCTGTATAAACAGAAAACATTTTTAATTATTTAAAAAATGCATTGGTTTAAAAATGATGAATTGGGATGTTTTTAATATAATTTTTTATTTTAATTTAATTATTTTTGGCTACACAAACCGTGATTTGTTGCATCTTTGTTTGAAAGTACTCCTAGAGGAGAGAACGTAAGTGATAAACAAACATGATCTATCTAACAAGCACGTTATTTGTTACTACCAAGATTTTTCCCAAGGAGCAGTCCTGGCAATCACAGGCTTTACCTAAACTGACAAGTATAGAGGAGTTATTTGAGGTCACACAATATTCTGGAGCGCTCTTGTTCAAAATATACGTTCAGCTCACTCAGTTCCTAGTGTTGACAAATCAAGAGAGACATGGGAATATGAAATGTATGTCCTTTTTTCTGAACAATGCTGTGTCACTGCTTTTGAGTTACCTTGCTGTTTGGCTACTGCGCTCTCACTAGAACTTGGATCAAAGCAATTATTTGAATCAAGTTTAGCTTTAGACTCAACTGGATTATATACTAACCGTATTACACAACATTAAAGCTGTATAGTTATAATCCAGAAGTACTAGAGAAATATTGGCTTGGAAGAAAGTACATGCAGTAAAGCTAAAAATGTTGGCAAGAGCTTAGAAGTACAGTGGCCAAAATATTGGACACTCCATTTCCAGTGGACTCAAAGCGTTGTCTCTTAGGAAATTGCACTGATTTTAATCTCAGACACAACCACAAAATAAAATATACAAACATTGCTTTCACTGTTGCTAGGAAATGCATTGCACTGACCTGGAAGTTGAATTCCCATCTCGATCACAAAATGCATCCCTCTGCAAAAATACACTGGGTTAAGACAACAGAATGATGAATTTAGGTTGATTTTAATTTAATTTTGAATCTAATAGATTTTTCATTGCATTTTCCTTTAGTATAGTTTGTTTTAATTCAATTACCAAAAAGCTTTCTTTCTTTCTTTCTTTCTTTCTTTCTTTCTTTCTTTCTTTCTTTCTTTCTTTCTTTCTTTCTTTCTTTCTTTCTTTCTTTCTTTCTTTCTTTCTTTCTTTCTTTCTTTCTTTCTTTCTTTCTTTCTTTCTTTCTTTCTTTCTTTCTTTCTTTCTTTCTTTCTTTCTTTCTTTCTTTTTCTTAGATTATTAAAAAAGTGAAATGCATTGGGTTAAGAAAACAGAATAATAAATAGAGAATAATTTAAATTGAATTTTTAATTATAATAGATTTTTTTCTTGCTTTGTCCGTTAGCTGTTTATAATTTCTGTGCATCTTTTTAAATGGTCATCTAATGTTTATATTTTAGTTTATTTTAGATTTATTTCAATTACCGGAAACCTTTTTTCCCTTTTTTTAAATGATTTAAATAAAGCATGAAATGCATTGGGTTAAGTAAGCAGAATGATGGATTTAGAATAATTTGAAACATTTTTAAAAACATTTATTTGATTGATTTCTTGCTTTTTCCTTTAGTAACATTTATAGGTCATTGTTGAGATACCTGTATTTGCTAATTTTGTATTTCAAAATGAACTTGATTTACTAAAAACAATGTTTATATATATTTTTTTATAAACATTTATGTATTTATTATTTCAGTTTTAGTTTTAACCATTTTAGTACTGCAACTTATTGCAGTTATTTGCCAAGACAACAATTCTAATTGTAAGGTTTTACAGTACATCTAAAATGTATAGTCTATTTCAGCTTTATTTTAATTTACAATTTTTATTATATTTTATAAAAACAAAATAATAATACAAAAAGTAAAATGAAAGAAACCAGAATGATAACTTGAGGATGATTTAAATTTAATTTTCAGTTTTAATTGGATTTTTTCTTGCTTTCTTCCTTTTATTTATAGGTCATTGTTGAGATATCCATATTTGAAAATAGGAAAACGTGTGTAATTTGTTTTTAGTTTTAGTTTTAGCCATTTTAGAACATAATTGATAATTAGAAATGTTGCTAACTGAAATAGGTTGACATTTTTCATCTGTATAAACAGAAAACATTTTTAATTATTTAAAAAATGCATTGGTTTAAAAATGATGAATTGGGATGTTTTTAATATAATTTTTTATTTTAATTTAATTATTTTTTCTGTCTTTCTCCCTTCCATTTCAAAGTCATTGTTAAGATTCCTGTATTTGAAAATATCCAAATACTCTATTTTTAAAATGATACAATTTTCTAATGGAAATGTAAGTTGTGCTTAACCGACTAAAACCCCCATGATGCTGGGATGTTATGAGTGGTTACCAGGGTGTTGCTATGTGGCTGCTAAGCTGTTCAGAGGAGCTTTAGTGTTGCTAGGGTTGTTCTGGATAGTTTCCATAAAAGTAAAAAAAAAAAAATCAATATATATAAAATGTATTTTCAAAGTTATTATTATTATTTTTTTACTTCTAATTAATCATTTTATCAATTTGAACCTTATTGTTATTATTATATAAAAGGTTTAAATGAAACCTTTTAATACCTTATACATATATTTATAGGTATTTTTTATTATTTTATATATGTGTATGTCTGTACTTTTTTGCTTTCACTTTTCAATTTTAGAGTAATTTCTATATACCTTGAATTTAATTTAAGTCAATATTTCAGTTTTACGTTTAGTCATTTTATTACATTAACTTATTGACTTTGCGAAGGCAACATTTTTCAAGTTTAAAGGTGACATATTATGCCCCTTTTTACAATATGTAATATAAGTCTCTGGTGTCCCCAGAATGTGTCTGTGAAGTTTCAGCTCAAAATACTCCACAGATCATTTATTCCACTGCTCTGTTATCTCCTCTCAGGCTGGGACTCTAAATTGTGTTCTGTGCTCGTCTGTGCAGCCAAAGACAGAACAGTTAACATGTTTTGCTCAAACTTTCGCCATGGCATTAGAACTAATACACCGTTGTCACTTGTCACTATATATATATACAAAACAATAATTAAAAAATGTTATATATTATATATAGTTGTTGTGCTCTATTAAATAAAATGTAATTTAATTAAATGGAAGTACATTTAAAGGTGTTACTCACTGAACTATAGCACAAAATGAAATATTTCTATTGCTATGTAATGTCTGTTGAGTACCATTGTTTATACACAGGTCTTGACAACCATGGCTAATGAAACCCGAACTAAGCTAACCTCTAGCTAGCATTAGCCAATAGAGTCCTCAGCTTCAGCATAGACACCAGATGAGTGTGGATTTCTCCTCCAAAGCATTGATGTGAGCTCTTCAGTTCCCATTTTCAGGTCAGGGATTTGTAATAAGAGGAGACAGGAGTAAACCGGCTGCTTTTGTACCTGGTGAGCCTGGCGAGAAACCATAAAGAAGTCAGGAAGTCTTATAGAGGAAGAACCTGCGCTAGTAACTTTTAAAACAATAGGGATTTGAAATCTAATCTGAGGGCAATTTACAGCATCTCTCTTGACTGGAAAGTTTAGTCCTCAGGGAAATGGATCACCGTTAGATCATTGTAAAAGCTGACATCCCATCAGCACTGTGAGGCTAGCTAGTCAAATCCCACCGCTGCTAGTCTGTTTTCATTGGCGACTACTGACGGGCTGTTTAACTAGGACTGCTGTCCAACATGTGAAATTAAGAAAACCTCTACACACACATTCATGGTAATAGAACTGTACAAGCAGAGATGTTACATTTTCCAAACGAAAATGAGCAAGAATTTGTAGAATGCCGAAAGAAACTGGCCTTTCCCACAGAACAACTGCACATTATCCATCAGAGGAGCCTGGTTAAAATAGAGGTACACTGCTGTTCACAAGTCTGGGGTCAGTAAGATTTATATTTATTTATTTATTTGAAGGAAATTCATACTTTTATGCCACAAGAATGCATTAAATGATCAACAGTGAGAGTAGGCATGGGCCGGTATGAGATTTTGACCGTATGATAACCTTAAGCAAAAAATATCACGGTATCACGGTATTGTCGTTACAGCTCTAAAATGTGTTATTTTTAAATGACTGGGTAAAAAACAACAACTTTTTTTCCGCTGAACACAATATATTTTCTTCTTGAGCAACATACAGACTATTCAACGGTATAACGGAAAATATTAGCGGTTTTGAAACCGTGAAATTTTCAAATCGCGGTATACCTTGAACCCGGCAATCGGCCCATGCCTAAGTGAGAGTAAAGTAATTTCATAATGTTACAAAAGATTTATATTTCAAATAAATGCCGTTCTTTTGAATTCTCTATTCATCAAAGAAAAAAAAAACTTTTTTACTGTACATTTTTTTGGTGAGCATAAGAGATTTAAAGAAACAGATTGGGATAGATAGACAGACAGACAGACAGACAGAGACAGATAGATAGACAGACAGACAGACAGATAGATAGATAGATAGAATTTAGTTTTCAATGATCTTCACACCATTTTTTGTACACAACAGAAGTTTAGGCTCCAAAAACAACCAGAAAACACCATTAAAGCCATAAAAGTAGTTAACATAATTTGTGCACTACATTGAAAGAAAACCACATGATAGCTTTGCGTGATGGACAGTCTGAAATTTGAAGAAAACTAGTTGTTAATCCCTGAAAGTCTTGCCCTCCACTTCAGCACTTGAGTCTCTTCCAGAGACTCTAAATTAAACGCCACCATGCTTACGAACCAATAAAATCAATGATGTCAATCTTGACATGTCATTTTTAAATCTTATGTGAAATAAGATTTCTGAACAGAGTTGTTCACAAGTCTCTCGTGTCTTATTGCTTAATTACAGTCCTGGTTGCTCTTGGGATCAGACACATGGGAGGTTGTGTTCGGTAAATGTGAGCTTCAATTGATTTGACACCAAATAAAAAGGCGGTCAGAGTTAGACGTGAGTATATTTAGCTCTTTAAATTGTATCAACACACATGATAGTTTGAGTGGGTAAAGAAACCAAGCAGAAGTATTCTGGAGCACTGGGAGCCCGGCTAATGTTCAAGGTCAGTGTGTAGCCGGTGTCCAAGAGGGATTTACTGGTGGGAAGAGAGAAGCAGCTCAATGGATAGGTGGACGACCAAACATAAATAATACTGGAGAATGAATTAGTGTTTTTCTTAAAAAAAAAATTTTCATCCAGCAATAACAGTCACAATTGAGAGCGATATGATTTTTCAGGGCAAAACGAGAAATATGAGATCTAAAAGTAGAGGGCATCATTGAACTGCCCATTCACACCAAGGACGGTACCTTGGACGGATGAAGATATATTTTTAAAAATGAAAAAAAATAAAAATAAATAATAGATTTAGTATTTGGAAAAAAGATTTTTTTAGATTTAAAACTTCTAAATTTTAAAGAAAAGTCAAAACTATAACGATAACAGCACAGAAGATTTTTTTCTGATGAGCGATAAAAACATTGACAGCCAATCAGAATCCACTCACTTGGTGTGAACGAGTCTTAAAAGGATAGTTCACCCAAAAATGACAATTCTGTCCTCATTTACTCACCCTCAAGTTCTTCCAAACTTGTATGAGTTTCTTTGTTTGGTTGAACACAAAAGAAGATATTTTGAAGAATGTTGTTAACCAAAGAGTTGACGATAGCCATTGAAAATATGTTTTTTCTTGTCAACAGATCAGCAAATGCCTGGTCATTCAGATTCATACATCTAACATCAGAAATCGACTGCAATGAAGAATGGATTCTGCATTTTAAACTGGGGTTCGAGAAAATGTTTAAAATAAAAAAGTATTACACTTCAGTAAATGTTGATGTTTTTGTGTCTTGCAGTCCTCAAGAACGACCCGCTCGGATGAGGAGAGGGACACCGGTTGGGACGCCTGGGGCGCATGGAGTGACTGTTCTCGCACCTGTGGAGGCGGAGCCTCGTATTCTCTACGCAGGTGTCTCAACGGAGGGTGAGCGAATGCACATACATGCATTCATATCTTCATGACATCTCAAACACAAACCCTTCCTTTAAAGCCACTGTATTTAATCTTGAAATATCAGTTTCAAAATTATTCTGATGGCACACTGACTTCTAATAAGGCGAGGGCATATGTAAGAGAGTATGTAAATTTGGTGAGCATGTACGAAATTCTGTGAAGACGGCAGATTGCTTTATGACAGCAACATATGTCTACAGTATTACACTGTAATTAAGTGATATATTTACGACAGTGATTTCCAACCACTTAAAGGGGTCATAGGATGCCCATTTTCCACAAGTTGAAGGTGTTTGAACACAGTTGTGTGGCCGCAGTGTGTGAAAACAACCAGCCTATAATGGTAAAAATCCACCCACTCATTGTTTTATAATCCCAATAAATCATAAACAGTCTCTCCACACTAGCAGTTCCAGATTTCTCACTACTATGACGTCGTACTCGGGGAAAGTCCCGCCCATTTGTGACTCTTTGCCCTATTAGCATATACACAGCCCTGAGTCAGAAGCAGTGGTCCGCCATTACTGTTTTCTTGCTGGAGATACAATGTCAGCACCAAAGAGCCATTAAAAGTGTCGTGTGTTGGGATGCACCAACGAACATAGGAGTCTCCATAGACCGCTGAGGACACGGTGGTTAAATTTCATTTTCGAAGGAAATGTTTCGGAAAAAAACAGAAAAGTCCTATACGTTTGTGCTAACATTTTACGCCAGACTGCCTCACAAATGACGGTCAGTTCAGCGCTGGAGTTGTGCAAAGATTGCTTCTGAAAGAGGGATCGATACCAACGCTTCGTCTGCAAATGTCCACACTCCAGACAAAGTAAGCATCACGCCTCATATTTTGTTTTCCAAAAGAGCTTCTTGGCTCTCTGTAAGGCTAATGTTGCTAAAGCTACCATTGTCTCTGCCTGTTTTCACTAATGCTGCCTTCACGTGCTACCAGAATGATCGTAAATAGGAATGTGGTAGTTAAAAATTGCATTTGGAAGCAATGTGAGGTTAGTAACATGGTCACCACCAGTTAAACTGTAACACCGGTATGCCCGCGAGCATGAGCTCTTGAAGCTCCGCACTCTTCTGAAAAGGGAGGTGGGAGCACCAGCTCATTTTCATTTAAAGGGGACAAACACAAAAACAGCGCGTTTTGGCTCAAACCCTGAAAGTGGCAATTTCAACAAGCTATAAAAAATTATCTGTGGGGTATTTTGAGATAAAACTTCACATACACACTCTGGGGACATCAGAGAACAATTTAAAATATTGTATCAATGCATTCTATGACACCTTTAAATCTACACTGTAAAAAAATCTCTGTCTTATTTACCCCTTAAAAAAACAACTGTTTATAATAAATGGTTTTTGCAAGTAAAAACTCCAAATTATCCATCATGAAAAACTGTAAATAGCAGATCATTGCATTATATTGTAATTTTACTGTAAAATACTGCTAATTTTTAAAAACTATGAGTTACATTATAACTTACAGTGAAGAACATTTAAAATCAGTAAAGCTTTTATTGAGTCAACTTTAAAAACGTTATTACCTGTCGGCGCCAATAGCCTCGTGGTTAGTGTGTCGACATACAGTGCAACTCTGCTCACAGTGACCCGAGTTTGATTCCCGTCATGAGGTCCTTTGCCGATCCCGCTCCCTGTCGTCTCTCTCTACTGTCCTATCTATATAAAATGCATACCCCCCCCAAAAAAAAACAAACAAACTTTATTACCCATAAAATTGTTAATTTACAATAAATTTCTAGTTGAATTATTGTCAACCTTATAAAAAGTCAAAATAATGGTTTTACTTAAGTTGACTGTTTTGTTACATTATGTGTTATTTAGTGAATGTTTAACGCTGTTATCCTGACATGTGATATTCATCATGTAGTTTTATCTTGTGTATTATCATGATGGTTATCAGTACACTTTAAGGTGAAAAGCCAAATTTGATAGTTCAAGTACAATGCTATATTGACATATCAACTGATGCACTATACAGTTATAAGCTGTATACTCGCAGCAATTTGCCATCCCATAATACCTGAAACAATGCCACCATAGTT
>NW_015627897.1:697822-705120 GCF_001515625.1 Sinocyclocheilus rhinocerous | reverse complement strand
AAAAGTTTGTACATTTTAGTCACACTTTAAAATCATTTAATTTTCTTGCATTATATCAAAGAAAACGACTTCCGCAAACAAATTATGCTTTTCTGAGAACTACATTTATTTGTTATCTGTCTTCACAGACCAGAGCACAGTAAAAAATCTTGTCAGATATCTGTGTTTGTCATATTGTGCTCTATATGACAGAGCCAAAGTTGATTTCAGTCGTCAACAGCAGATATCTGTCATTGTGATGTCAGGCCGCTCGTGGTTATGGCTGACCTCAGAGAGGACCGAGAAGTGCTTCATTTCCAGAAAGAATGGAAAACATGACAGACACTTTGGATTTAACAGTCTGTCTTTCTCCCTCCTTCTAATTCCGCTTCTATTTCTGCCTCACTCACTCCTTCTAAAGGGAAGGAAAAAAAGTTTTTGTTGCTCAAATAATAATGTAAGTACACATTCCATTAATTATGCATGTGCATAATTTGCATGGTTTAGAATATATTACAGCGAAGTCGTTGTCATTAAAATGAAGCCAAGAGAACTGAATCATTCATGGATACAGCAAAATGTGTTTTCTGGGTATAATATTAGTTTTGAAATGCTAATTGGCTTGTTTTTAGCCAATTTTAGTTTCTTGAACATTAAAATGTAAACTTTGCTGACTAAAAAATAAAGTTTGCTAACTTCATAATCGTAAACTTCGTAAGGCGAAATGCCTGTTTTTTCTAATGTTAAAATAGAACTTTGTCTTATCCCAGCTTAATATGCTTAGATATTCATCAGATGTTTCTCCTGAAAAGTGTAACCCACTATATAGATATAAAAATATTGTTTGACTAGCCAAACACAGCAACACTATAAACCCAAATAAGTTGGCAAGAGTCAAAAAACTGGAGTAATCAGTTACCTCAAAGTTTAAAGTCAAAGATTAATTAGGATTATTTTATTATTTTGTACTCATACATGTAAATTGATCTTGAAATATTCAAGCAAGCTAACACATACATTTAATTTAAAATTATAATATAATCTCAATTTAATATTTTAGAAGCAGAAATTACTACTGAATCTCTTACTTAACATTAATCTTGCATATATATATATACAGGGGCGTCATGTTTTTGAGGGGGCACGAGTGGGGGGGGTCTCGTCATGTCAGCAGCCACAATAGCACTGTATAACTGATATAGGCTTGTTTTATTTTTATTTTTTTCCTTTTTATTCGAAATATTTCCAAATGTGTTAACTATATCAGGAAATATCTCGATTCTCAAACATGTGTAAGTAAATGCACCAGATTGTCATTTGATCTATAATGGGTGATGGGCAAAGTAGAGTAATAGTGTAATCTATTGACTACACATAAAACCCCGACTTTTTACTTAAGTAGGCCTACCAGATATGGGTGCCATGCCATAAAATATTTTTAATACAACTGACTTTGTATTTAATGTGAATTTAATAACAATATTGTAAGTTACTATATTATAACATTTTCATTTTACAGAGAGCAAAGAACATTTACATTATCAAAGAACATTTTCACTTATAGGCTCTTATACCATACAGAATTACAGTACTGCAAAACACTCATAATTACAGACTGGAAAAATAATAAAATAATCTGCTTTCTTGCTCCAAAAGACCTCAATCGACGGAGGAAGTAGATTCTTTGCATTGATTTTTTACAGATATGTTCATATGATCTTTCCATGATAGTGTGTTATCTATCCTTACTCCTAAGTACATATATGCTTCTACCTCCAAATTCATTATACAACACATGATTCGGTTCAGAGACAATATTATTGGCCAGCCTTACAAGATTTTTATGATAGGATAATTCATAGACTTTTTGAAGTGGCTGACCCACTATTTTGGAACACATTTTTAGTAAGTTCATCAGCTTTGTTTTTAAACTGACAGATAGGCTCTTATACCATACAGAATTACAGTACTGCAAAACACTCATAATTACAGACTGGAAAAATAATAAAATAATCTGCTTTCTTGCTCCAAAAGACCTCAATCGACGGAGGAAGTAGATTCTTTGCATTGATTTTTTACAGATATGTTCTATATGATCTTTCCATGATAGCGTGTTATCTATCCTTACTCCTAAGTACTTATATGCTTCTACCTGTCTGATGTTCTCATCATGCATAACAACAGGTGTTGTATGAGGGTCAGAGGCAGGCCCGAATACAATCTCCTCTGTTTTTTTTATGTTAATACCGAGGGCATTATAATCACACCACTCAACTAATTTGTTTACCCCCTGTTGATGCTGTTCTGAACACGCTGAGTTATTTAATAATGATATTAACACGGTGTCATCCGAGTACTTTAGGATATATTGGTTAGGCCTATATGAACGACAGTCATCTGTATACAAAGTAAATAGCATAGCAGAACTTACACAACCTTTAGGTACACCAACATTAGTTTTTACTTCTGTTAACAAAACGTTGTTCACTTTAACTTTTTGAGTTCTATTAGTAAGAAATGTACCATTTAATTAAATATGGATTCACGTCTAACTGCATTAGTTTAGACACAAGAGTATTAACTTGAATTGTATCAAACGCCGATGAAAAGTCAAGAAATAAAGCTCTAACATAGGTGTTACTTTTGTCTAGATGTTTAGTGATGATGTGCACTAAAGCAGCCACTGTGTCTTCACTGATCAAGTTTCCCTTTAACATTATAAACCAGGTGTTTAAGTAATATTCTTTCTAAACATTTCATGATTACTGAGGTGAGAGCTATAGGTCTTAATCTTTACATTCCTTTGGACAAGATATTTTTGGTATTGGTTTTATGATTGAGGTTTTCCATATTACAGGAACAATATGTGAATCAATAGAAGCCTGAAAGATTGGTTGCCACACTGGAGCTAGTTCATAAGCGAAGTTCTTTATAAGGCCTGGAGCACACCCATCAGGACCTGCAGCTTTTCTGATATTAGTAGACTGAAATGCTCTCCTAACATCTTCATCGTCGATAACTATCTTTTGAGAAGAAGATGGTACTATATTAACTAGTTCGTTATTGCTTGTGGATTCAAATCTAGTAAAAAAGTTGTTTATTGTGTCAAACGCAGATGAAAAGTCAAGAAATAAAGCTCTAACATAGGTGTTACTTTTGTCTAGATGTTTAGTGATGATGTGCACTAAAGCAGCCACTGCGTCTTCAGTACTGCATCCTTGTTTATATGCAAACTGACACTGATCAAGTTTCCCTTTAACATTATAAACCAGGTGTTTAAGTAATATTCTTTCTAAACATTTCATGATTACTGAGGTGAGAGCTATAGGTCTTAATCTTTACATTCCTTTGGACAAGATATTTTTGGTATTGGTTTTATGATTGAGGTTTTCCATATTACAGGAACAATATGTGAATCAATAGAAGCCTGAAAGATTGGTTGCCACACTGGAGCTAGTTCATAAGCGAAGTTCTTTATAAGGCCTGGAGCACACCCATCAGGACCTGCAGCTTTTCTGATATTAGTAGACTGAAATGCTCTCCTAACATCTTCATCGTCGATAACTATCTTTTGAGAAGAAGATGGTACTATATTAACTAGTTCGTTATTGCTTGTGGATTCAAATCTAGTAAAAAAGTTGTTTAGTTCATTGGCAAAGCCAACTTCATTATCTGTCACAATAGCTTTATTAGATGATGATAAACCTGTCATTTTTTTCATAGTATCCCAGACTTTCTTGTTGTCTTTAGTCCTAAAGGCTTCTTCTAGACACTGTCTATGAGATTCTTTTGCTTTCCTCATTTTACCTTTTATTTATTTTTCTGTCAATTTCAGTTCTTTAAAGTCTTTATTTCTGAATGCAACTTTCCTTCTATTTATGATCTCCTTAATGTCCTTGGTAACATAAGATTTATTATTTGGGTATACTTTAATATCCTTCGTAGGTATTACCAGTTGTACACAAAAATTGATATAATCGTTAATTACTTCAGTTCTTTCATCTAATAATCCATCATGAAAAATTTCCCAGTTTGTACAATCAGAACAAGCTCTCAGATTCTCTCTACTTTCATTTGACCATACTCTAATTACTTTCTTTTCCAGTTTTCCCCGTTTTAGCTTAGTCTTATATACTGGAATCATATACATCACATTATGGTCAGAATTCAGTATTGGTGGTCTACACTTAGACACATAGGCATTCTTGACTTTCACAAAACACTTGTCCAAAATATTGTCTTTCCTTGGTCCTAGCTTTACGTATTGTTCAAATCCTGGCAGCACTTGTTCCAGGTTACACTGATTAAAATCTCCAAGCACTATCGCAGGAGCGTCGGGGTAGCTGAGTTGCAGTTCATGGACCATGTCTGCTATCAGACTGGCCGCCTGTGATGGTTTGCCGCTGGGTGGGACATATACCACAAATAGTAAGATACATCCGAATTCTCGTGACAAATAAAAGGGTCTTAAAGTCATGCCGAGGATTTTTACATTAGGATCACAAATCTTGCATTTAACTGAGTGCGCACGGCACCACTTGTCGTTTATGTACACACATGTCCCACCTCCTCTGCTTTTCCCCGAGTCTTTATCCCTGTCTGCCCGTATTAAAGTGAAACCAGGAAGTTCAAAAAGAGTATCAGGCAGTGTGGGTTGTAGCCAGCTTTCCGTAAAGCATAACAAAGAGGCCTCGCGAAATTCGTTACTGTACCTTGAAAATTATCTTATAGTGTCCACTTTGTTGTTCAGTGAACGCAGATTGCTGAAGATAATGGAGGGTAGCGGCGGCCGACTGAATCTCCGACCGTATGCCAGGCGAGTCCGTATGCCACCTCTCCCGCGTTTCTTGCGTTTCAGTCTGACCACCTCTTGTGGTATAATTACATCCTCCTCCAGACTTTTTAGGTAACTTGTTATCATCCTCCGAGGCATCCTTGAGTTTATCTCCAGTAGAGCATTTCTGCTGTACCAATAAACAGGTGATGATGATGATTTCAAGCCACTGGACTCCATTCTCCTGGTTCCACGTGCAGACTCCAACCATGATTCACACACGCCAACAATCCTCAAAATCAGGGCCAGGAATAAAACTTTTCTGACGATCATTCTTCCACTTTTACCGGTATCAAAAACACACTCATAACACTAAACACACAACCAAACAAACAATACACCTTAACAAACAATGCTGAAGCGCAGTGCGCAGCTGAGCAGATCTCCCATAATGCAGCACTGTATAAACGCGTCTGTTTCTGGCTCAGCACCAGCCAAAGCGCGAACGCAGATTTGAATTTAGCAGCTGATGCTGTGCCCGCACTGAAAGATCTAATCACACCGGTGTGACTGTATCAAATATTTTAAAAAATATTATTCGGCTATTTTTTGTCTTTTGGAAGCTGCATTTAAAATCCACTTGGCTCAGAAATCTGAGGGGGCACGTGCCCCCTCACTTTGAATGGGCATGACGACTCTGTATATATATACAGTATATATCTATATATATATATACAATATAGATTGGCAAAGCATGCTGGAAAATATAAATGCCAGCCCAGTTTCAATAAAATTTAAGTTTGTCTAAATGAGAAGAAACAAGTTCACTAAACTCAAAGCAATGAAACAATTCAGAGTACTTAAAAATGTGTCAGTTTTGGGAACACGAAAGAAAATGACGGTTCAGAATACTCAAAAAAGTTGATTTTTTTTTAAATAATTTGTTTAATTTAAGATTGCCTTACTCAAACCAATTAATTATTTTGAGCATTAGGGTTTACAGTAAACACTGGCTTAAGCAATGGTGCAAGTTTCAGAAAGTGTCTGTTTTTTTTTTCAAGTTCTCAACTCTGTTTTACTCACTCGAAAAATGCTCAGATTGTTGCATTGGTTAATATGTTGGAGACAATTCCACTCGTGATATTTTAGAAGCAGATCCTTGCTTGTTTTGTCCCCTGGTCATTCTGCTTAAATCAAGGTATAGACCCATTAGCCCCTGTTGGTAGATGGTGTAACTGCACCATTCTGCAGGTAAAAAGCATTGAGATTTTCCATTAATATTGTAATGAAATGCATTTTTTTTTTGCAAGCAACACATACCGTATCTAAATAGCTTATATTTCATTATAGTAGATGATTTAGTGGCACGTTTTTTGGGAGGACTCTTAGAAATGTGAAATGGACTTGACATTATAGCTCAGTTCAGGCCCGGATTGGCTTATCGTGAGCACCGGGAGAATTCCCGGTGGGCCGGTCTGTTTTTTGGCTGCAAGGGCCGGTGCTGTCATGCCACTGCTATGGGGTTGTCACGGTTGTGTCGAGAAAGGCACACGCAGACGATGTTAAATCCAATAAATAGTTTAATAACATCCAGGAAGAAGATGATCCACAGAGATGAGGGGTTGACACACACCAATACAAACGTAATACCGGACAAAGACTAGAACCAAAGAGTGAGTTTAAATAAGGCAGGCAGCTGACGACACACAGGTGATGGGAATAAACTAATGAGCACTAATGAATCAATGAACTAAACTAGGACAGGAACAGAACCAAATATGGGCACAAAGGGAGAAAACACAACAAACAGTCCATAACTGTGACAGTTCGCCCCCCTCCCGGAAGGCGTTACCTCGCGCCGCTGGAACAACAAGGGGAGGGACGGAGGGGGACTAAGGAGGAGGACAAAGGAGAGGAAGTGGTATGGTGACAGAGAATGGCAAAGGGCTGGCAGGAGGAGGTTCAGGAGGTGGCCGGATGACCGGGAGGAGGACGAACAACAGATTCCAGGGTGGTGATGACGGAGGGATGAGCCATTTAGGAGGCAGAAGGGACCCAGAGCAGAAGGAGAACCCAGATGGGACCCAGGCCACAGCCATTATGGTGGCCCACGGTTGAGCCGACGGAGGGAGGACCCAAGGTGGAGGAAGGGCTGATGACTCCAGGGGGCCGACCGACGGCGGCGGAGCAGGTGGAGGAGGAGCCCGAGGCAGAGACGGAGAGCCGATGAGCCAGGGCGATGCAGAGGATCCGGAGGGCCAAGGAGGAGCAGATGGCGCCGGCGACCGAGGCGGAGGCGGGGATCCGGAAGGCCGCGGTGGAGCCGGAGCGACAGTGGACCGCGGTTGGGCCGGAGGGAAGGAGGAGCCTGACGGAGCCAGAGGTATGGAGGGACGAGGTGTAGCCGGAGGAGTGGAGTCCCGAGGCGGCGGATGGTCGACGACAGACCAAGGCGGAGCCTGATGGGCGAGGGAGCCCGGCGGAGCTGGAGGACTGACGGGCCACGGTGGAGAGGAGGGAGCTAGGAGCCATGGTGGAGCCGCTG
>NW_015627897.1:687302-693740 GCF_001515625.1 Sinocyclocheilus rhinocerous | reverse complement strand
AGAGGACCAAGGTGGAGCCGGAGGGAAGGAGGAGCCTGACAGAGCCAGAGGGACGAGGTGTAGCCGGAGGAGTGGAGTCCCGAGGCGGCGGATGGTCGACGACAGACCAAGGCGGAGCCTGATGGGCGAGGGAGCCCGGCGGAGCTGGAGGACTGACGGGCCACGGTGGAGAGGAGGGAGCTAGGAGCCATGGTGGAGCCGCTGGGTTGAAGGGCCGAGGTGGAGTCCGGGACTCAGAGGCTGGAGGTGGAGACAAGGGATCCTCCAGCCACGATGCCGATGAAAAGTGGCAGACCCATATCGAATCCAGCACACAGATGGTGGGCTGAGGGTGAGCAGAGGGGCTGACAGGAGACAGCGGTGGCGATGGTGAAACAGGGATGACAGGAGGAGGCAGGAGAAGGAGGGTGGGAGGGAAATTTAGACAGGTAGAGGGTTCAGGGATGGTGTGTGCCGCCCACACACACCATATCGCGACTCCAAATACTGGGAGCGCGGCAGACAGGGGAACGACATTTATGGTTGTTTCTGGGCATGCAGACCATTCAGGACAGGCAGACAGAGAGTTCAGATGATGGCAGGAGAAGAGGGGGCATGTCTGCATATATAACTATATCATTGTCCACTAAGCTCAGCTCACCCTCAGCCATGGTGCAGTGGGCGGTGTCCATGACGCTCTCCCCCGTGGCGAGCTCTGTAGCTGGCTCTCGCACCTGGTCTGACGTTGCGGGCTCTGGCTCCGCAGCGATCCTCAGCTTTGTCGCTCTCTCTGGCGATGGCTCGTCGGTCGCGGCGGGCTCAGGCTCTCCGTCAGTGGTGGGCTCAGGCTTATGCTCTGCGCTGCGGGGTGATGGTGGGCTGGGCTCTGGGTCCGAAGTGGGACTG
Organism: Sinocyclocheilus rhinocerous; assembly: GCF_001515625.1. Taxonomy (NCBI): domain Eukaryota; kingdom Metazoa; phylum Chordata; class Actinopteri; order Cypriniformes; family Cyprinidae; genus Sinocyclocheilus; species Sinocyclocheilus rhinocerous. Next base: position 692,855 of record NW_015627897.1, on the reverse strand, counting down.
GTGAGACGCTCCTCGGCAGGGCCAATGGTGAACGGCGAGTTGTTGCTCACAAGTACCCACTCCACAAAGGCTGCGAAGGAATCCCAAGGTCCACCTCCGGACAACCACGCTCTGCACTCATCGTTGAGGCTCATCAGGAAGAACGCGCAGAGGCTGCTGTCCGGGCTGCTGAAATGGTTGGCGATCTCCACAAAGATCGCCGAGTGGACCTCGAGAGGCATCCCCTTCTGCTCCAACAGAAGGAGGAGGACATCGGGATGATGTCCCTGCTTCAGCAGGGGAAGGAGATCTACCAGGTAATCCATAATGAAAAAATAAAAACCGACAAAAAACGGAAACAAAACGGAGAGAAGGGATGTCGCTACTTTCACTTTTTATAGGTCCGGTATTCTGTCACGGTTGTGTTGAGAAAGGCACACACAGACAATGTTAAATTCAATAAGTAGTTTAATAACATCCAGGAAGAAGATGATCCACAGAGATGAGGGGTTGACACACACCAATGCAAACGTAATACCGGACAAAGACTAGAACCAAAGAGTGAGTTTAAATAAGGCAGGCAGCTGACGACACACAGGTGATGGGAATAAACTAATGAGCACTAATGAATCGACAGGAACAGAACCAAATATGGGCACAAAGGGAGAAAACACAACAAACAGTCCATAACTGTGACAGGGGTTGAAATATGGATGCCCATGTTTAAGGCATCAAAGAAGCGTCCTGTATGAAAGCTATAGCACAGTTTGGCCCGTATTCGCAGGCATACGCCATATGACCACCAGACCATATGAATAACAAATTCTCAATTGATAATTAATCATTATTATTATTGTTCATTATTTATTATTGTTTTGCAAATTATTGTTTTATTTGTGAACGTAGCCTTTTGAGAAAGGCTTTAAGACCAAGTGGAATCCTCTGCCGGCTGCTCCCGCTTCACAGCGAGTGGGACTCGCGCTTATGTCCACGTTTTGATTTTGGCAAATCAGTTTGGGTGAATGCAACTTATTGATCATGAGCCCAACATTTAGCAAGGCAGGAAAACATTTAATCTACTTGAGGGAAGACGTCTTTCACTATTGTAAGTTAATGCTGTTAAATAGAGGGGAAAAATACATAAAAAAAATTAACTTCTAGTCCATTCTTAAACTTGGACCTCATTATATTGAAGTAGAAATCCAAGCACCAGAAGCAGCCCACACTCTCTAATTTTTCTTTAATTGAAAAATATGCATTTTCATTCATTCATAGGCTATATGGTTGCAATAATAGCCTATTTTAGTTCAAAAAATTTAAGTGCAATTGTTTAAAAAATATTATTGACTGAGGTTTCATAGACGTTCAGTTGTTATGTTTTCAAATTTCTTGCCATTTGTATGTATGTAATTTCACAGTATTTTCACCTCCTAAATTACTACACTGCTTGTGCAGTCACAATTCTAGAATGGTACGATTTACTCAGGCCAATTACATTTATTTTTGTATGACATTAAAATTCTTTTTAGAATAATTGTACATAAATAGGTTAAGCAAAACAAATGTGATAACTTTTTAGAACTTTTTAACTGCAGGCAGACATTCATTATTGTACAGTACAAATATTTTGAGCGTCCCTTATTCTGTCCCTTTTTTCTTTAATTGAAAAATATGCATTTTCATTCATTCATAGGCTATATGGTTGCAATAATAGCCTATTTTAGTTCAAAAAATTTAAGTGCAATTGTTTAAAAAATATTATTGACTGAGGTTTCATAGACGTTCAGTTGTTATGTTTTCAAATTTCTTGCCATTTGTATGTATGTAATTTCACAGTATTTTCACCTCCTAAATTACTACACTGCTTGTGCAGTCACAATTCTAGAATGGTACGATTTACTCAGGCCAATTACATTTATTTTTGTATGACATTAAAATTCTTTTTAGAATAATTGTACATAAATAGGTTAAGCAAAACAAATGTGATAACTTTTTAACTGCAGGCAGACATTATGGTACAGTAGGCCTACAAATATTTTGTATGTTTTGTATATATTCTGAAGTTTTAATTGCATTATTGTAATAGCTATAGTCAGTCGTGAACTAAAGTGGACCGGTCTAAGGCATGAAACTCCAGGGCTGAAAATGACTCCCATCCGGCCTTGGCTCAGTTGTTAGTAAAAGGTTTGATACAGTACTGAGTCCCAATCAATGCTGCCATGATGCTATTTTCCTACTGCTCTGGGGTAATTAGTCACATGCTATTTACGACTCAGATGATTGGCTCCAAACCTGAAAGAGAAATTATGTACTTTCAACTGACTAACTGCCATTGAAATGAATGGGAACACTAACGGATAGCTCTCTCCAGGTGTATCAGACCTCGCTGAAGCAAACAGAGCAATGTTTTGATTGCATAGCAGTGGAAATCACCCAATGAATGACTTATTTAGAATTGTTTATGCACATTAATACTGGGATATATATCGTTTTTTTTTTTATTGTGTTGGATGCAATTGTGTTTTTGTTTCACACTGCCCATTAGGCAAGGCAAGGCAAGGCAAGTTGATTTATATAGCACATTTCATACACAATGGTAATTCAAAGTGCTTTACATAAAAGAAAAGAAAATAATAATAAAAAATAATTACAACAATAAAACAAGAAATTTAAAAACTTTGAAAATGATTTAAAAATTGATTTAAGAGGTTTAAAATTAATTTAAAACAGTTAAGAATAGAAAACGATTATACATAAAATATAGTGCAATCAGTTCGGACATCGCACAGTGCTCATTCAATGAATGCACAGCTAAACAGATGAGTTTTGAGTCTGCATTTAAATGGGGCTAATGTTTTAGCACATCTGATCTCTTCTGGAAGCCGATTCCAACTGCGGGCGGCATAATAACTAAAAGCAGACTCCCCTTGTTTTGGGTGAACCCTTGGTATTTCTAACTGACTCGATCCTAATGATCTGAGTGGTCTGTTAGGTTTATATACAGTGAACATATCTGCTATGTATTTAGGTCCTAGGCCATTGAGTGATTTATAAACGAGTAAAACTACTTTAAAATCAATCCTAAATATAACAGGAAGCCAGTGTAAGGACCTGAGGACTAAACCAGATTGAAAATTGTCCAGGTATCCATTTGAGTTTAAGTATTTGTTCAGCTGATTAAAGACTACCTTTTCAATAATCTTGCCTATAAAAGGAAGATTTGATATTGGTCTATCGTTGCTCAATATGGTGTTATCAAGATTGCTCTTTTTCAGAAGAGGTTTAACAATTCCAGTTTTCAGGGAGTTTGGAAAAGTCCCAGAAAGAAGTGAGGCGTTCACCACTTCTAAGAGATCTGCTTCTAAACAGTTACTTCATTACTTCATTGCTGGAGGGTAGATGCCAAGAGCTAAAGCAATGCATGTAGGAAATGGAAGTCATGCGCCATTTAAGCCGCGATACTCATTTAATGCTAATTGACTGGTTAGATCCGACTGAAAACAAGAGAAAGGGCCAATTACAGCTTGCTTCAGGTCTCATTGGAAATGCTTCTGCTGACCCTCAATGTAAAATTGTTCTCATTGATTTGCAATTAAATGCTTCCTGTGTGAAGATTCTTTTTTTTCCCCCAAGAATATTCAAACAAAATGCAGAACGGTTTCAAGTCACTTTGATTAATGCCGCCTGTAAAATACCCTTTAAAAGTTTGGGGCCAAGATTTTTAATGTTTTTGAACTCTTATGCTCTCCTTGGCTGGATTTATTTGATAAAATGCAGGAAAAACAGAAATATTATGAAATATATATTGTTCTTGTTCTTATTTATATTGTTCTTGAGTTAATTTGACACATAGTTTGGGGATTCATACAAATAAAAATCTTTTTTTCCCCAAATCAATAACCATTTTGATATTTGAGGCCATTTCATCCACAGAAAAATGTCTTGCACAGATAAAGTCTTTGCGATATTAAACAGACCATCATGGGTTTGCTGTGTGCTACTGGAATAACCTCGGCTCTCTTCCTCCTTTTGTTTATTGTCGGTAGAACTTTAGAAGAGCTGCAGCGGCGGGCCAGCTTGTGTTGTGATTGCGTTCTACTGATTACAGGAAGATCTGGAAGTGATTCCACAGCTGATTATGTGGTCAGCGAACAAAGACGCTCTTTCTGAATCGTAGCATCCGAGCAATATCGCTTGCACACAGGCCAGAGCACCTGTTTAAGAGCACTGGAGTAGAAATAACAGACATCGATGGTTTGGAGTGGAGGGGCAGGCTGTAGTTGACCTGAAAGAGAAGACTGACCATAGAAAAAGAGAGTTTAACCAAATAACTCTATTCTGCCCCTTGAAGCAGCCTTAAGAATGCAGTGCATACTTGTTGAATTGTTAATTACTGTAGGTTGCAGTACTGTTCAAAAAAATTGGGGTCAGTAAAATTGAGTTAAAATGTTTTGCAAAATTTAGTAAAAATTTACAACAAAAGTTAGAAAAAATTCAACTTTCTGTTCTTCAAACAATTCTGAAAAAAATATCACAGTATCAGACTGTAACTGTTTTCAACATCGATAATGAGAAATGTTTCTTGAGCATCAGATTAGCATATACTGAACATTTTAGTGTCATTAAGATACTATTATAGTTTTTAATTTCTTGAATATTTTTTTCTATTTTTCTATTTATCATTTTAATTTTAATTTTAAAGATTTAGTAGTTTTGTTGTGTTTTTCATATATAGTTTTTATTATTAATTATGATTTATTAATTTTGTTTTAGTTATTTGTTGTCTGGGTAACTGCTTGAAATACAACATTTTTCATATGTTTTATTTCAGTTAATATTTATTTTATTTCAAGTAAGAATTTTCTAATGGTTTTAATTTTAGTTTCCATTTTAGTAGTTAACTGTAATAACCCTGTTTCTGCACTATAATGTGACACTGAAGACAGAAAATTCACCTTTACCCTCACAGGAATCAATTTTATTTGAAAAAATTTTGCAATAGAAAATACTTATTTTAGGCTGTAATAATATTTTTCAATATTACTGTTTATAATATATTTTTTTATCAAATAAATGCAGCCTTGGTAAGCATAAGTGACTTATATTTAAAATATAAAATCTTACAGACTCAATTTTTAAATGGTTGTGTAATATTTCAGCGACAAGAAAAATACTAAATCAGATGCTAAATTTTAATGACATGTTCAGAGGCTTTAAATCTCACAATTTTTCTGCTCTAATGTTGAATAATATATTTCAGACAACTCTGGCCTTAAATGGCACATAGGAACATTACAAACTGTGATTGATCACTGACTGACAGAATTTATATGAGCTGCATTCTCTTGCATGACTTAATATTTGATCTGATTGGCAAATGTTTTAAAAATAAATAGTATGCAGTATGCAGTGTGTCACGAATCCGGTCCGTGGCCTTCCGGCCGATTGCCACTAGAGGTCATTCTACTATTACATTGACTCTCACACTACACAGACTGTTACATGTCACTCCGGACTACAGTTCCCATCATCCATTGCACTTACACAGCTGAATTCACTGATCACACAGCCGTC
>NW_015627897.1:685904-686364 GCF_001515625.1 Sinocyclocheilus rhinocerous | reverse complement strand
TGCAGAACCTCCAGAGGTGTCAGTGGTATCCACTTATGAACTCTCGTCCTGTTCTGTTCCGGCCAAGGAGGCCGTTTGTGAACTCTCTGCCTGTCTTGTCACGGCTATGGAGGTCGTTTGTGAACTCTCTGCCTGTCCTGTCACGGCTAAGGAGGCCGTCTGTGAATCCTCGTCCTGCCCTGTCACGGCTATGGAGGCCGTCTGTGAACTTCCTGTTTGTCCTGTCACGGCTATGGAGGCCGTTTGTGAGCTCTTTGCCTGTCCTGTCACGGCTATGGAGGACGTTTGTGAGCTCTTTGCCTGTCCTGTCACGGCTATGAAGGTCATCTGTGAACCCTCTGCCCGTCCTGTCATGGCTATGGAGGCCATTTGTGAACTCTCTGCTTGTCCTGTCACGGCTAAGGAGGCCGTCTGTGAATCCTTGTCCTACCCTGTCACGGCTATGGAGGCCGTTTGTGAA
>NW_015627897.1:651038-685800 GCF_001515625.1 Sinocyclocheilus rhinocerous | reverse complement strand
TCTGCCTGTTCTGTTCCGGCCAAGGAGGCCATCTATGAACTCGCTACCTGTCCTGTCACGGCTATGAAGGCCATCTGTGAACTCTCTGCCCCTCCTGTCACGGTCATGGAGGCCGTCCGTGAACTCACTGCCCATCCTGTCACGGCTATAGAGGCCGTTTGCGAACTCTCTTGTCTGTTTCCCCGTGTTCTGATCACTGCCTGTGTACCTGGATTATCCCTCGAGTCTTGCCCAATTGGATACTGTTCGCCCCTGCCTGGACCTTTGCCTTGTACCTGGATTATCCCTCTTGCCTTGCCATCAATATACCTGTTTGCCATTTTCTGACCTATGCCTGTTTTTGACCACGTCTCTGTTAATAAAGCCTTGCAGATGGATCCGCATGCTTCCTGTGTTCCCTCCGTAACACAGTGCACTGTGCAGTATTCAGTGAATAAAAGCTAGAATTTCATCCTAAATCATTTCGCTCAAGGGCAGGACGATTGCAGAGAAAGATTAAGATCTTAATAACAGTCTTCCACCCTTCAGAAGTCTGGTGATGTGAACCGTTTCTGTTCAGGGTGACTGCTGCTTTTCTGAACGGAATTAATAAGCTGAAATATGATAGGCTAATGTTTTTAGGCTGAGGTAATAGGACATTTAGAAAGTCAATATCCTGTTGTTCTTCTTTCTGGTTTTCTCTCTATTTCTGTCTCTAAACAAACTCTTCTCAAAACACATTGCTGCATATTTCGTACAGCTGTAGCTGGATTCATATTTTTAGAGAAAATCACAAATGGCAAATCGTTTCCTGTTTTTATTATTATTAATTTTTTTTAAATGCACTTATACTGGATTGACTGCATTGTTGTTATTACCTGACTGGCAGTCTAAGTGAAAAATATTTCACAATGGAAAAAAATGCTCTTTTTTTTGTCGAGGGAATTTATTTTTCAATATAGCACGCATTCATTTTAGGTTCTCAAGAAGCGCACAAATAGACAAAGAGTCTCACAAACGAGTGAGCGGTTTAAAGAGAATAATCTGAAAATCATTACTGTAGGAATAAATAGTTGGATGTTCCTTTCCCCTTGATAATGTACTGTAATATTGAGACAAAAGATGGAGGGGCTGCGCCACAAAGAAGAACAATGACTTTGTAACATATCTGATTTTGTTGTTTTGTGTTTGTTCCACAGGAACTGTGAGGGCAGGAACATCCGCTACAGAACATGCAGCAATACAGTAAGTCAGTGTTATGAGGCCCACCAGCAATCTGTGTCTGCAGAAGTACAAATGTACAAATTTAGGTTTGTACATTAGCATGGACTCACTAACTTTAACGTTAGTTAGTTTTAGCCAGAGATACCTTGCTGAAGCACAAGATGACATTAACGTTTTGCTTGATCAGATGAAAATTGTAACTTAATTAATGTATGACAACCAGAAAATGAACGTTTTTTTGTCTTCATTGGGATTAGGGGTGAATGCTTTGGGACATTTTGCTCCGTTTTGTTTTGGTTTAGGAAATAGAATAAAATAAATTCCATTGCCCATCCTCTCAGGATACCTGGAATCACTGTTACAAACCCCATAAAATCGATGCGAGCTTCGGATCTTCCAATGTTTCTCTATGGCACTGAAACCTACAGATGTCCGAGTTCCGGTCCCCATGCAACTGATACTCGACTGCCATTGGCTCATCTGCGTTCGAGAGGAAGGGCTTACCGATTGGTCAATTGGAGCGCCTGTTGTTCATAAAATTATACAGAACCCTCATACCTTGCATGTTCGTTTATTAGATATCTGTACTAATTTAGTCATTCATCCTGTTACCAATAAGAGTGTAGCACTCACAGCTCCGTTTAACAGCTTAAATTCCATAGTGGATTTTTTTTTATTCTAAAGTTTCTCTGCCTCAAACTCCTAATTCGCTGCTTATTAATAGTTAGTTAGGTAGTTGTTAAGTTTAGGTATTGGGTAGGATTAAGGCATCTGAAATATGGTCATGCAGAATAAGGCATTAATTTGTGTTAATAAGTATTGAAGGGGTCATATGACGTTGCTAAAAAGAACATTATTTGGTGTATTTGGTGTAATACAATGCGTTTACGTGGTTTAAGGTTCAAAAAACATTATTTTCCACAAACTGTACATTATTGTTGCTCCTCTCTGCCCCACCTTTCTGAAACGCGTAAATTTTTACAAAGCTCATCGGTCTGAAAAGTGCGGTGTGCTCTGATTGGCCGGCTATCCAGTGCGTTGTGATTGGCCGAATTCCTCAATCGTGTGACGGAAATGTTACGCCTCTTACCATCTGGAAATACACAGCGTCTCCATGACATGGCGGCGGTGGCAACAATACTACAGCAAGAATAAAAGTTACACCTTCTTTCTTTGCGTAAATATTTGGGCGGCCTTATGCAAATCTTCCAACACAGTGACGTAGATATGTGGGGGTGTGTTTGAACGAGGCGTTTTAGGAGGGTGTGGATGAGTCTTAACTTTAAGAAAGAATATCTCTTTGGGTTTGAGACCTTAGTCTTTGCGACTTTTTGGATCTTATCTATGCACAAACAGCTTGTAACACTCCAAAGACAAATAAAAACATGAAATTGCGTCATATGACCCCTTTAATAAACAGCCAACATGCTAGTAATACACATGTTAATAAGCAACTAGTTAATAGTGAAAATTGGTCCTTAAACTAAAGTGTTAACAAAATCTTTTACTATTTATTCTACATATTGTATACCATGCAGTGTATTTTAAACTATTTTTCAAAATAGCATGCAGAATACAGTAGCCCGCATAACATGTCGGGTGGAGTTTTTTAGTATAATACTATGTAATTTTGGCAAAAATAAGCAATTTATATTGGCGAACACTGTGAAACACTGAACACTGTTGAGTCTGCTTACAAAAGTTAGTGTTCTCACAGGAAACTTTGTGTTCTCTCGCAAAACATTTGCGTTCCTCCGAGAAACATTGCATTCTTGCAATAAATTTGCATTCTCTCGCAAAAGTATTGCATTCCCTCAAGAAATTTTTCGTTCTCTTGCGAAACATTTGCATTTTCTCACCAAATGATTGCATTTCCCTGAGAACCTTTATCTTCTCTCACAAAATGTGCATTATCTCCCAAAACTATTGTGTTCCTCTGAGAAACATTGCATTTTCCCAATACATTTGCATTCTCTCGCAAAAGTATTGGGTTCCCTCAAGAAACTTTGCGTTCTCTTGAAAAATAATTGTGTTCCCCAGAGAAACTTTATATTCCCTAATAATCGATATAATCATTAATAATAGAGATATAGTCTTCCATCACAAAAGGTTTGCAAGCAAATGCAAAGTTTCTCGGGGAATGCAATAGTTTTGTGAGTTAATGCAAAGGAATTGAAATATAATGTTTTCTCCCGTGTCTTTTTTTTTTGCCATCATCATGTACCTTTAGGGGAGAAGAAAGTAGCATGAAATAGGAATAATTCTATAAGATGTTTTTCTCTTTTATGTGCATTTTTGCCTCATATCATGTACATTTTGAGGGTGGGAATGAGAAACTGGTTCTTACAACCAGTTTGAATGAAAAAAAAACTGGCATGGAACCAAATGATTTTCATGAGTTTGATTCCATCAACAGATCTTTTTTACATTCTTTTTTTTTTTTATGCAAGTGAAGTGAATTTTCATCTAGTGATGTCTGGTTTGAGAATGAATCCATTATTTCAGTTGGATCTTTTATTAGTTGGATCTTTTATTGTATTAGGCATGAATAGTGCAGTCTGATTCGTGAACAAATAATTCTTATATCCAGTTGTTTAATTGATTCTTTGATGAATTGTTCAAATGACTCACAATTTTCTTGGTGTAACAGCTCGAAATTAAATAAAAATACAAGTTAATGGAGTTGTTATGGAACCAGAATGGTGCCCTATGATTCAGTCAATAGACCCCAACTACAGGACAAACTCATTTTGAGAGCTGTTAGATGCCCATGTGTCTCAAGGACCATTTTAATCAAAAGCCAGTGTTTTTCTACCATTGAAGTGGTTTCATCTGGAATCCCATTCCTCCTTCATCCACAATTCCAATCAGAGCCATCTGGGAAAGATTCCCAGCATAACATTTATCCCATTTCCGTCAAAACAGTGAGAACTGATGCTCGGTCTTCCCTGTCAGGCTTTATAATTGCTGTTGATGAGGTCCATTGTCGAATTGTTCTTTTTGTTTCCATTACTGATCCTGACGTTGAAGACTTGTGATTTGTAATCGCTCTATCCGATGGAGACGCTTCAGTCACGGGCATCACTGATGATCTTTGCACATGGGGGCTTCAGAGCCGATCGGATGATTAAATGAGTTCAGAGCCCCGAGCTGCAGAGGAAGAATTGTGGTTTTCTTTAGTGCACAGGAGATGACATAGGAAATATTGTTTTTCTAAACATGGAGGCCTGCCACAGTTCAATTACACTGTCACCATTCGTTAATGCACCCAGTCATCTGCATAAGCTTTATGATGTTACACACATGATCACGATTTAGTCTCGCCGCATAGAAAATAATATTTCCAGTGCCATTGTCAGGTCAGCTGTTATTTTTGGGCCTATTAAATATCAGTGTTTCTATTTTGTAGGCAAAGATGGTGCTGAGTAGTAACTCATTATATATAATTAGATTATGTAATCAGATTCCAAAAATTAAACACTTGTTATTAGATTATATAACATTTTAAAATACTCATAATCAGACTACATACACAAAATGACAGTAAATTATTAATAAATTACATTCATAATTCCTCCTAATTCTTCTGTTGCATTATAAAATGTCCTTTGTTAAAATTTTCCTTTCTATTCCTTATATAAATGTTTGGGAAATCTTCCAGTTTTGTGGATTTTATTAACTGTTTTTTATACTCGTTTTTATTTTAAAATAATTTATTATATTTCAAATTTTAAAGAGTATGTTTTAAATATAATATTTTAAATGAAATAATTTATTTGTTTTTATATCAATATGGTACAGGATTATCCTGTTCAAATCAATGTGATAAATTGGGTCAAAAGTAATATAAATGTAATCAAAAAGTAGTTTGATTATTTTACCTAAAATATGTAATGTAATATATTGTTACTAACTATTTCCAGCATGTAATTTGTATTCAGTGATGGACTGCAATTTGTAAGAAATCTACCTAATGATATTAAAAAAATATTTGATAGTTGCCAAATCTTTCTCCATCTTTCTTCCAATCAGGACTGTCCTCCAGAGTCAGGTGACTTCAGGGCTCAACAATGCTCCGCCCACAATGACATCAAGTACCAAGGACAAACCTACGAGTGGATACCTGTGACGTACGACCCTATTTCACCCTGTGCCCTCCGATGTCAAGCCCGGGGGAAAAGCCTGGTGGTGGAACTGGCGCCCAAAGTGTTGGATGGCACTCGGTGCAAAGCGGATTCTCTGGATATATGCATCAGTGGAATTTGTCAGGTAAACATCAATGAACTTAAGCTACGTAAGCTGATAGTGAAGCACCCTTTGAGTTTGAAATATCAGTCCATGACATTATAAGAGTTGCCATAAGAGGCACTATAGCAAGCATTAGCTGTTTTCTATACTTGTTTTACGTGGTGTTGAAACTCAAATATTGGTAGTAAATTTCACAAACGGTTACAAAGAAACGGCAAGTAACACATTGAATTAATCGTGAGATTTTAAAATGTATTTTATTTTTTTTAAATGTACAACTTTTATTTATTTATTTATTTTTATTTTTATTATTAATTTTTTTTTACAGTGTGGGGGTGGGTGATATGACCAAAGTCTTATTTCATGGTGTGAGTCATTTCATTTCATGATAATAATATGTATCACAATAAAGTTATTTTATTTTTTTGTTTTGTTATTAAAAATAAGATCGACACAATAGCAGTAAGAAGTAAACAGTAGGTTTGCATACTACATGAACAAATTCAGTAAGAATTGAACAGTAGGTTTATTTAACAGTAGCATTTAACCGAATAATAAAACTAAAATAATAAATAATATTTATTATGATAAATAATTGTAATAAAATAATTATAATAAAACATCAAAATAATAAATATGTATTATAATAAAATAAATAATTATAATAAAAGAATTGTAATAAAGTAAAAATTATAATTTTGATCAAATAAAACATGCATGTAGTAATGCTTATCCACTGGTATGGGAGAAAGAAGAACTTTTTTCAGATCGTCCATTGTTTATTTGCTTGGTTTTGGCTGATTTTGTACTTTGTTTCTGGCTTGGATTTGTGAAATATTGTAAAAACGACTGTCTAACGGAAGTGGGAGCTTACCCAGGTGCACTTGAACGCAGTGCGAGATGGCAGAACTCCCAGAAAACCAAAAGTAAAAACTGAAATCTGAAAATGTTATTTATACATAAGCCTACTTAAGTGAGCATTTACAGTGCTTAGGTTAATACATCTGTCCTTTAAAGTTCAGTCTAGGCTTGTTGATGAGGTGAAAAATGCTCTTCTAAAGCCAAAGCCACTCAGTATTTACGAGGCAGAATTCTTGACCTTTTCAACCCTGTTCTGACATGCATTACAGTAATATTAGCACAATGAGAATAAGCTTTACAGTTTTATCCAATTCTTTTCCCAAATATATATGGATCAAGTCTCCATCCACTGAAGTTACCAAACCATCTGCTTCTGCCATAGTATCAGTCTTCTTTTACTGCGTGTCCAAAGGCTTAATGTTATTGTTTGGTGGTACTGACGCCAACAGGTTTTCCATTCTGGATATTTCTAACAGTGCAGCTCACATTTCCTGAAAATATAAAAAACCTGCAGCTAAAATGGAAAGATAATGAAATAATGACCATAAACATAGGAAAATTGTCTCTCTTTTTTAGTGTTACATGTGTGGGGATTTGGGGTATATTTAGGTCACGATTCTGCCAGATTAACCTCAGTTCTGTGTCTTTGTGTGAGCAATAGAGAGAAAGAGGCCTGAATCGACAGAAAGACAAAGAATCGAGTTTCCATTTGACCATGGCTCTGGTTTAGGAAGTTAAACACAGGATTTCCAAAAACAGGGTCTCCAATTGCTTGGAAACTAACATAATTACTTGCATACATAAAATAGTTTATTTAGCACTAATTTTGCATTCATTTTGCAAATAGCTTTCCAGTGCACCTAGAGCTTGAATACCTTTGCATTGTTTTTAACGTTTCTTGGCTATGACTGATGCACTGAATACCAAAAATAGACAGAAATGTGTTTTATGGCTCTCTTTTCCAATAGAGAACACAAAAGGAAATATTCTGAAGGATGAAAGGGGATGAATGCTATTAAGCCCCAAAAAGGACAAAAAAGTAGTCCATATGACTTATGCACAATATTCAAAGTTCTCTGAAGTCATTATCTTTTTGTGGACCGGCTGGAACAACTCATAATTCATTTAAACTCTTTACAAATCTCTTTTGTGGTTCTGAATATATTCAAAAATGGTGCATAAAAGAAATGTTCTGCCATTCTGCCAGGTTTGACTTCCATTTTCTCTTGCATATTGCGTAACTGAACAAGATGTATACATTTAAATATATGCAAGTCTTAATAAGATTTAAGGGCAATATTTAAATTTAAATTTATATGTGTTTGTCTATTCCTTACACAATGATATCATATGGCTTGGAAGACTTGGAATATAGTGCACAAATCTTACTTTTATGGAGATGTTTTGGTCATTTGTGAAGCTCAAAAGTATGCATCCAGCTAAAAGTGGCACATTCAGCTAAACTTTGCTTTTCTGTTCCACCGAAAAAAACACAGATGTTACGTAAATGATGACAGAATTTTCATTCTTGGGTGAACTTTCTTAGTGTTTTCAGTAGATGTAGACTCTCTGTTTTCCATTTGGCCCACAGCAAAGAAACACAATATACTCAAACCAAATCAGATACAGTCATCAGTATTCAATGCAGTACTGCACGGTAACTGAATTCGACAATGTTGATGAAACTTCTCTTGCATTGCACCTAATTTGACCTCAGTCCCCGTGAGTATTAGGTAAATTGGTGTAAATGAAGCTTGTCTGTTTACTTGTGCTTGTTTACCGGAGCTACTGGGTAAAGTCTTGCTGTTTGCTTTCTCTGGCTGCTTTCCCTATTGCCCCGCTAGTGTAAACAGAATTTAGCATTAAAACTGGGCAGCTTTTCTGGTGCAGATGGCTGGTTCCTAGCAGAGCATCACTGTCAGAAGCACATATTTCTGGGTAAATATTGAGAAACGCTGGGGGGAACATGTATGGGATGAAAACTTATGAAAAATGATTCAGTATTCTTGCATGTTTTATATGTTGGCTCTCCATGAATTTTTATGATGCTTGTTAGAGCTTAAACATTGTAGTTTGGAGCCGTGCGCTGGCCAGTTTCTCAATCCATGTTGTTTTATTGTCAGTTTCTATTCTGTTATGGAGGAAGCATGATTTGTTGGTTGAGGTCCTGCAGATCGGTTTGCTGAAAAATCAGTTGCCTCTCAAAATAATGTTGCAGCTGGAGGGATGAATCAGGAAAATGTTAAATTCAAAATACTGTTGTGGATAATGGGTCTAATTTGGAGTCTAAGTCAAGTTGTAACGATTCAGTCCACTGAAGGTGAGCGTAGTGAGAACCCAAGTGCAGTTTATTTACAAGATGTGATCCAAACATAATCCAAACAAGATACACAGACTAGAGACACAGACTTGACGAGGCATAAACAGACTTGACTAGGCATGAGCAGACTTGACGTGGCATAAACAGACTAGACTCACCGACAGCGGGTTACAACTTCAATACACGACAAGAGACAATGGCAACAAGATGGCTACTTATAACAGACAAGGAGGGTCACATGACATGAACAAACCAATGGGAAACAAGACACATGACTAAGACAACCAATCAGAACATGACACAGACAAGGGAATCACATGACTAGACAATAACCAATGAGAGCATGACACATACACAAGGCAGAGATACATGAGGGCAAGGGAAGCATGACACTGACAGGGACCATGATAAACTCCAAAATAAAAGACATGAAAACATGAACAAGAAACACAACCCAAAACACCACATTACACAAGTTTCCCATTTTGCCTTTTTCTGAGTTATGTGTCTGTTTTTTCCAACAGGAAGTTGGCTGTGACAGACAACTGGGAAGCAATGCTAAAGAGGACAACTGTGGCGTTTGTGCTGGAGATGGTTCCACTTGTCGACTGGTCCGAGGCCAGGCTCTGCCTCACGTGTCACCTGAAGAACGTAGGTACACACATACATGAGCACATGCTTGTGGTTTTGTTTTTAGACTATTGCTCTGTTTGTTGGAGCATCCCGAGCAGCCAGTCACAACAACATTGGATCAACCCAGGACCGTAACCACCATAGACGCTGTGGGGGACTGCATCAGTGGTCTAACAGTGCTTGGCAATGTCAAAATGATGCTCAATCAAATTAAAGTAGGTGGAGTTTACTGTTCACAAGCAGAGCATGACTTCCAGCACAAAGCTTCAGTTTTAATGTTGAAAGAGAGTGGAGTACGATGGAAGTAGCTGTTTTACGAAATTTTAAACGACCGACAGCTATGACTTTTTTCTCAAATATGGCCGTTTTGGTATCATTTATGTGTAATTCATGTAATTCCTAACTGAACGTGAGGAGACAAGAAATGTTTGGGGTTAGAGCATTTCCTTTACTATTCTGTTCCTTTATACTTTATTAAAACAAATAAAATTGTCCCCCACCAGGGTTCAAGACATCAGTATGACCTTGGATCAACCGATGACATTTGGACAGGAATTGTTTATAAATATAGTTTGAGTTTGACTTTTTTTTTTATTTGGGGAAAAATGTATAATTGTAATTGTATTTTTATATAAAAATTGTGATTTAAAATGTGTTTTGTTTTGTTTTGTTTGTAGGGCTGCACAATTTGGCCAAAAAAAGCAATTTTATATAATAATATAATAATAATAATAATAATAATAATAATAAGTCAGCTAGTGAAGTGCAAAAGATCACACTCATGGGCACTGCACATATCCTTCGTAAGGTGCTTGGGTGAATTGCTGCAATCTCTTGTTGAGATCTGGATTCACCAGTACAACCTCAAATAAATGCGAGAAGAAGAGAATTTAATGCTGTATAATAATAATAATAATAATAATATAGAAACACGAAACAAATACAAAATGATTAAGAAAACAACTATAATATTAATTTTGCAATAATAATAATATTAATAAAAACAACAACAATCTTATTATTATTGTTTTGTTGTTGTTGTAATTATGATTATTATTATTGTTAAATATTAAATAAATAAGAAATATTATTATTGTGACATTTCAGTGTAACTGGTTTTTACATTTTTACTAACTAACTAAATGTCTATTTTTAGCATTAAAGGGGTCATATGATGCCATTTAAATTTTTCCTTTCTCTTTGGAGTGTTACAAGCTCTTGGTGCATAAAGAAGATCTGTAAAGTTGCAAAGACTAAAGTCTCGGCCAAGTACAGGGATATCCTGGGCGAAAACCTTCTCCAGAGTGCTCAGGACCTCAGACTGGAACTAAGGTTTACCTTCCAACAAGACAATGACCCTAAGCACACAGCTAAAATAACGAAGGAGTGGCTTCTCAACAACTCTGTGACTGTTCTTGAATGGCCCGGCCAGAGCCCTGACTTAAACCCAATTGAGCATCTCTGGAGAGACCTAAAAATGGCTGTCCACCAACGTTTACCGTCCAACCTGACAGAACTGGAGAGGATTTGCAAGGAGGAATGGCAGAGGATCCCCAAATCCATGTGTGAAAAACTTGTTGCATCTTTCCTAAAAAGACTCATGGCTGTATTAGATCAAATGGGTGCTTCTACTAAATACTGAGCATTTTTCAGTTTTTCTTTTTTAATAAATCTGCAAAGATGTCAACAATTCTGTGTTTGTCAGTCAATATGGGGTGCTGTGTGTACATTAATGAGGAAAAAAAATTAACTTAAATGATTTTAGCAAATGGCTGCAATATAACAAAGAGTGAAAAATTTAAGGGGGTCTGAATACTTTCCGTACCCACTGTATATTTATTTGACTGAATCACAGCCAATTTAATTTAAGCTGATTAAATAATCGCACTAAGCCCTATCACGATTTCATTTTTGTTTCTATTAACTGTGCTGCTCAACATGATACTATACATTTAAATAAGTCAGTGGACTTTTCTTCCTTTTTCTTAAATTTGAATGTTTATTGCTGTATCAAATCAAATCATCCTCAAGGTTCAGAAACACTCTAAAGCCATAAACTCTTATGTGTTTTAAGCAGTCTTACATTCCCTGTGGTCTTCAGTTAGTGCAAGCATTGGCAGCTTTATTTGCCTGCTTAATTTATGTGAATGCCAGCAGACGGATTGTTTGCATTCTGGGACTGAAGATAGAGTCATTGATTTCCCTTTAAAGCGTGTGAGGGAATCTCAGCCCATTTGTGAGAAATAACACACTTCATGCTGTGGCTCTTGCTTGTAAATAGCTAGTTGTCATTTATTTAATATTATTACCCAAATACTCAGTTTGTGTTTCTGTCTGCTGGGCAAGTATTGGGTTTTTAGGCAGGACGCCATTGCTGAAATCACGTCTTGTTTAAAAATGTCAAATAACAGAAGCGTTTTATGTGAGAGTGTTACAAGCTCTTGGTGCATAAAGAAGATCTGTAAAGTTGCAAAGACTAAAGTCTCAAATCCAAAAAGATATTCTTTATAAAAGTTAAGAGTCAACCACGCCTACCTAAAACGGCTTGTTCTAACACGCTCCCACATGTCTACATCATGATGTGGGAAGATTTGCATAACGCCGCCAAAATGACATTTTTACTAACTAACTAAATGTCTATTTTTATTATTAAGACGGCCATAAATATTGATACAAAATATTATTATGGTGGAAAACCACAGGTAGCCCTTTAAACTTTTCTTTTGTTGTCAGCAGGCAGTTTATAAGGGCTTTTCATTACAAGTTTGGGAAGATGGTTGGCTCATGTTGCATTACCAAATGCAATCCAAACTCAGAGCAGATGCAGAAATGAGCAGTTCTTATGGAGCAGCATTAACTACGAACCACCCTGAGACACTGAAAACACTGGATCATGAGCTGCTCACGTGTAAATGAACGCTTCACTCTGAAGCACACATACAGTGGGTACGGAAAGTATTCAGACCCCCTTAAATTTTTGCTGTGGCTCTTGCTTGTAAATAGCTAGTTGTCATTTATTTAATATTATTACCCAAATACTCAGTTTGTGTTTCTGTCTGCTGGGCAAGTATTGGGTTTTTAGGCAGGACGCCATTGCTGAAATCACGTCTTGTTTAAAAATGTCAAATAACAGAAGCGTTTTATGTGACAACCACACCCCAAATTAATTAAGACAGCTAATTTTTATTTCTGCACACAGTACGGCTGAATGTTGCCTTTAAACATTCCAGCCTGAGGAACGCAAGGCTATTTCTGTGGCACTTTGTTCTCGCTTTGAGTTTTATATTTGTTTTGGGAAGATTCTGCAGTGTATTGTGTTTGGTGGCTGCCGAGGATTTTTCCTCATGCAAAAATTCCTTTGTCTTACAGCAAAATGCTCCAACTACTTTGATTTCGGTGCCGTTCCAAAGCCTAGTTGGCCGCACAGGCAGCATTTTAAGGCATCATAAGCACACTTCCCACGGAAAGGCTGTTCCAAAGCGTAGGAAGCGTGACTCTGCTGATTTCTAAGATACCTTTGGCAACATCACATGTGGAAAAATGCATTATGATGACCCCATGTGAGATGGATGACACAGTACAAGTTAATTATAAATATGCACTGCCGTTCAAAAGTTTAGGGTTGGTTAGATTTTTAGATTCGATTTTTTATGTTTTTTAAAACTGTCTTATGCTCTGAAAGGCTTCCTTTTTTGATAACAAAAATACAGTAAAAACAATAATAAATTTGAAATATTATTACAATTAAAAATAATTGATTTTCTATTTGAATATGTTTTCAAATGTAATTTATTCATGTGAAGCAGAGCTGAATTTTACTCCAGTTTTCAGTGACACATGATCCTTCAGAAATCATACTGATATGAAATCTAATATGCTTTGTTTTTGTCAATGTTGAAAACAGTTTTGCTGCATAATATTTTTGTGGACATTGTGATATATCAAAAGAAAAATTATTTTTTGATGAAAAGAAAATTCAAAAGAGCATAATTTGTTTGAAATAGATTTTTTTTTTTGTCATTGCTTTTGTTACTTTTGATCAATTTAATGCTTCATTGTTGAAAAGAAGTATTCATTTTTGTCTTTTAAATATTTAAATAATAAATAAATTATACTAACCCCAAACCTTTGAATGGTAGTGTACATAATTCCTTCATTATCAGATTATTTTCTGTATGTTTTATTGATTTATAGGCTTTGTAGAATATGACATTGTTAGCTCAGCCACATGCTAACACCAAATTCTATTGAATCATTTGTTTTTAAGGTCATAGATTGTTCCAAATCGGTTTTGTTTCGGTTGATGCTTCCTTAGAAGGTGTCTGGCAATGTAGGCAGTAGAAAGCAAGGCAGCTCACTAGGTTTTGGAGCAGAGCCTGAGCGACTGGAACTTTTCTCCTAACCAAAACGTTTTCACACAATCATGCTATTCATTTTCAAAGCCTGTTAAAGCAAAAACGAGGTAACTCGATCCAAACAAGTTATGCATTCTTTAATAAAAGCCGTCTCACTAATAATTCACATGCGTGGCACTGTCATGTAGGCTTCTCGTAAGTCGTCATGAGGTCTCCAGATGGAAGTCCGGTGATCGGATAGGTCATTCCCCAAAAGACTTCAATCCAGTCTGGATGACGGTCAGGATTCCAGAGCGTCACATGGATCTGTTAATATTAAAATGCAATAAAGCTGATAATGAGCCTCTGGCTCTTATAATTCATTCCTTTTATTCTGCAGTGACTCATTTTTGTATTTTTGAAAGGAGAGCGAAAGAAGCACAGATGCATTATGGGAGCGTTTGTGTGATTTTAATTTTACTAGCTGGTCGATGCATCTTTGTGGAGCAGTTAGTCACATTAGATTACCCCCCCCCCATCGTTATAAACAAATTTGAAGTCACACTTGCATGGTTGGGTTATTTTTAAAGCGAGGGCAATTACGTCTTGGGTATTTTTTTTATTGGTAATTTTGAAACGCAGCATTGTTTGAGCATTTTGTCCTGTTTACAACGGACTGGTGTCTGAAACTTTATTTCATTATAGCAATAAATTCCAGAACTTTCTAAATATGTTTCCAAAAGTAAATGTTTTGGGGCTCCCATGACGTTGGCGCACTTCCAAGCCCTATAATTGCTGGATGCAGTGAGCAATTGCTGAGTGAAGGGAAAAACACTAATGCAATAAACTGCATTAACACTCAGCATCTACACAAACCACTCACTTTATATTTGAGCCCAAAGTTCCTCGGTTAAAACTGTTAAAAAACTTAAGCAAGCTACTTTGAAAGCTACAAGGTAAGGATGTTTGTGGTTGAAACCAAGGACACTTAAAACACACTTTTAACACTCTCACTATATTTATTTGTCCACTAAAAATGTCCAAGGGCTGACATGTATAAATGTTTAACAGAATATTTATGTAATTTTTGTAATTTTCTTTAGAAAATCATGGCCATTCCTACCAAATATTATGTAAGTTGTTTAATAGCGTTCTATGGTGAAAACGACAGTGAAGGAAATGACATTTTAAACAGTTTTGGAATAAAATGTCTGATTCCTTTACCTTGTTTAGGCCAATTTCATACAGTACCTACCATGGCATACAGTAGCATACATATTTTAATAGAAATTTCCTTACAGAATTTAAGACATTGTTGTGTCCATTGAAAAAAAAAACTTGATTTTATGTGTTGTAAATACAGTGAAATAATATTTTCACACTGTTTGCATATTTTTATGAAATTACATCTTGATTGGAAATGAAGCACAATAAAAAACATTCTGTGAGCCAGTGATATTTACATGAGTTTTTAGTTGTTTTGTATACACATGTCTCATATTTCATATCAAACATGCCCTTTGGTACACTGTAATAAAAGAAAAATCTGTAAAAAAAAAATAAAAAATTGGATAGAAAATAACAGTACCTTTCTTTTAACCCTAAAACACTACACAATGCAATTTAGCATTTAAAATACAGATTAAACATCTGTTAAAAATCAATACTGAAAATTCCTTCATATTAACACTGTACATTGGGCCGTATTTTTACAGATTTTTCTTACACAATATTTGATAAAAATTCTCCCTCTAATAAAGTTTTGGGACTAAACATTTTTGAATGTTTTTGTTTTTTAATTGTTGTGGGTTCCATATACTATTATTAACTGATAATTATGATGATGTTTTTGATTATTTTCTTTTGTTTTTAATACAGTACAGCAGAAATAACACTATGAAAATGGTTAATATTTACTTTGTTAATAGCAAGCAGTTCAAAACAATATTATAACAAAATTATGACTTTACAAAAACACATTAAGAAATAAAATGAAATAAATATGAAAAGATATGATAAATAAATATTTTTTTTAATTTTCACACACTGAAAAAAGCAATCACAGCTTTTTTTTTTTTTTACTTTAACTTTAAATGTTTTGTTTGTGCCTTTAAAATTACTCCTATCCTTAATTAGGCTTATTATTTTGTGGTTTAGTTTATATATAAATAATTTTATTTATATATAAACTAATAATTTTAAGCACAAAGTATTGTTTTCTGCAAATGTAATTGTTGCAAGTGTAATTGTTTATTTTTATTATTATTTATTCATAGGTGTACATTCACCACATGCTTTGTTTGCGTGTGCAGACCGATCGGTGTATGACATCGGTTCCTTGTGTTTTCGAAACGCTGTCGAGGTACTTTGAATCAAAGCAATATAGAAATCCTGGCCAGGACGCGTCCTGGGAAAATGGCACGTATGGTCACCCTAACGTATCCTGTCTGCGCGAACAGGGTGCGCAGATGTATGCAAATACACATGTTGACAGGCAGATAGGAAAGCCAATTAAAACACTCGGACCGAGCGTTTTGATTGGACGAACATTTCTTGGTCCTACGCCTTCCACAGAATATATAAATACAGATAAATACATTTAGACCACTTAACTTAATGATTGCTATCCGGGTGTGAAAAGACTTTCAACCAGCATAGCAAAAAATGTTTCTGAAGACAATCACTTATTGCACCTTTAAGATGTGTGTGTGGATACATTTGTGAATGCATTTTGCTAAGTATTTGAAAATTAAGGAATCTCATTTTCACCCTTGAGCAAGACACTTACATGCAAAATTTACAAAAAAAAAAAGTCATTATTTACTCATTTGTTGTTCCAAACCAGTTCCAAATATCCTCAAAAAATCCTTATGGAAAAGCATGAGGGTGAGAAAATAATGTCAGATTTTTCAATTTTGGGAGAACTGTTTCTTCGCTCCGGGGGATTATCCTTGTAATAAGTCTCTTTGTGTAAGAAATCTAAAAAAGGAATAAAAAAGAAGTAGAGATACAGCGTAACTGGAGAGATTTCCTGTATTCCTCCCATTCTCTCCATTACCCCCGTTCCGCTTGCTTTTACAGAACACTCTCAATCCAACCATAACTGAAAGCACTCAGGCTGTTCTCTGTTGTGGTTTTCTGTTTACTGAGCTGGAAATTGGTGGGTTTTCTTTTTTCAGCCGTACACTGGGAAGCCACAAATGTTTTTTTATGGAGAGAGTTCGAACACATTAAGCGTGTTGCAGTGTGTGTGTGTGTGTGTGTGTGTGTTTGCAACTCATTTACCCTCAGATGTAATGACTGTATTTATGTGCACTTCCATATCTCATATCATCAGTGGATATTGACATGAACTGTGAGGGATGCTGTACTTCTGATCTGTGTTTGGAGTGAAACACTGCATTGCATGTTGAATTTAGTGAGTGACCTGCCAGTTATCATCTAGGAAATAAATGCAGTTGTTCTGCAGATTAATCCAATTTTATATTTAATTTCATGCACTGTATTATGTGATGCTTTAATGACTTTCTGGTTTGTGATTCTTCTTCCACAGCCATAAAAACGGTGATCGAAGTGCCGATGGGTAGCAGAGGCCTCAGAATCACAGCCAAGGGACCAGACATGATTGGTGAGATTATGCATATGAACTTAATACAAAGATCTGTTGTGTTTCAAAGCTTCTGGGTCCTTGACTTGACATAAAACTTTGATGAATGAAGTCTCGGCTTATTCTGGCAGTTATAAGCCATATAAGACTAGTCAGGAAGGGTTAAGACTCAAAAGGATTTTCAACATTATCACTATGAATTAATCCAGCTTTCTGCCACAGGACTGAGGCCTTAGAGTGTAGTTATAACATATATAATAGTTTATCACAGCGTTTTGAGAATTAGTGAGATGATATATTCAGCTATCAAGGAGTTTTTCCACACTCTCCCAGAGAGATTTTCCACAGTCTGAAAGTTAACACTATTGGGATGAATTTCTCAGTTTCTCCTGGTTTTATGTCAACCTAAAATCAACTAAAATACAATATGGTATTATATCTAGCATACAGAAAGTGAAACTTATTTATGTATTTGAAAAGCTTTGTGAGTCATTCGTTATATGGGAATATATTATATTTGATTATATAGGACTTCATTGTAAATAATTTTGCAAATTATATACAAAATTATATTTATTTTATAGGATAACTTTAATTTATATTAACGTTGAGTTATATTTACCATAAATAAATTCTAAAAATTCATTTCAACATAAATTTAACAGAGTCAGCTTTATATTTATGTAAAAATTTTATTTATTTATTTAAATTTTCAGGAGAAATATCACCCAAATGTTTTTTTTTTAAATGGCTTTGTGACATTCTTCCACATTTCAGCAGTTCTTTATTTAGGAATATAATGTATTTGATTATATAGGACGTGGAATCGTGGTAATTTTATAGGAAATTTTCTTGATTGTATGGAATAGCTTTCACTGCATATTTACACAAAATCAACCCTCAATGAAAGTCTGACCTCTCACACTGTGATGGCAGTTATCTTGAGTATTTTCCCCATGTTTTTTACATAACATTCGGGGTTTTTCAATTTGTAACATCTTTGCTCCTCTCAGGAAGTTGTCACAGGCCATCAGAAGCATCTGAGACTGACTTTCCAAAGAACTCTTCCAACTTCTGATATATAGTCTGAAATTTTACAATACTTCCACAGTGACACGGCCAAACTGTATTTGACATGGTCGCCTGGTGTAGTAGCACAGTGTGGGAATGCATATGGATTTTATATCTTTATATCTAGCCTGAAAGACCAAAAAAAGAGATTTCCTATTACCTGAGTGGGACTGGCAAATGCTAAGAGGTTTGAGGGAACTTTAGGATAGAGCAGAAGAATGAAGTGTTCATGCAGGCTAATTTGTGGTGGCTGAGAGCCCGGTACGATGGAGACGGGGCCAGTAATCTTGCAGATTTCCAAAACGGACACACAGAGTATGCCGAAGTCCAATCCCAGTGATCCGTTCCACATCCGACGGACCCACACTCACACATGTACACACTTCCGTTCTGTGGAAAACCACTATTTTCCCTGTACACACGCTGATATCTAAACCCTTTAACCTGTGCATAACTCCTTTTTAGTTGCAAACTTAACATCCTTAACATCCATCAAGAACTACAGGGCATTTAGTGGATGTTTGACTTGTTTGAGTGACCTGAAGATTACTTGCACTGATCAACTATCCCAAAGCTCAAGTAATGAATTAGACATTTTTTCCATAAATAAAATACTTTAAAAGACTAGAAAAATAAAGAAAACAGATACGTATAATCCAATATCTAACAGCCAAGTTTATAAACGTGCCCTATAGTTTTTTTCATTGAGATGTTTTAGATATTATAGCTCTTTTATAATGTGCCAATAATTGCCATTGTTTATTGTTTCAAGCCGTAAAATATCAAATCGCCATCCGCTGTTAAAAATATTCAATGTGATCTTAACAATTTCAAATATAAATAAATGTCTTTCCGTTGTTTGCAACTTGATACACTGTTTTGGAAATAATTGCGGGTCCTTCATGTAAATAGAGCAAGAGAACAACATGTGTTAGCGGTAAGGGAAAATCAAACAACTGGTCAAAGCGGCTAGAGAGTGGCTAGCGGCAGCTGAATATAATTATGCCTTCTTTTTTGAAACAGCTCGCAAAGAGATTCAATTCCCACGTTGTCATTCTGCTCTTCTTGAGGGCGTCTTGTGATAAAAATTGGCAGTTAACATTTATTTGCTCAGACAAACAGATTGGATGATGGTTTTTCTGTGGTGTGGCATTTTACAGATTAGAATGACTGGGTTGAGAACTTTAATGTAGGAGTGAGAGATCCAATGATTAAAACAAGGATTTTAACTTTTAGTTTTTGTTTTACTTTATTTCAAAGTTGGACACAAAGTTCTTGTGAAATGCAATTTGCAAACAAGAAAAAAAAATAGAAAGAAAAGCTTCAGGGTGGACATTTATTGGATCAAAGTAGGCATTACATACCAAAATGGGTAAGATGGATGGATGGATGGGTGATACACACTATAAATTAATGGATGGGTGGGTGGGTGTGTCTATGGACACATACGATGGATGGATTTATGGATGATACATACTATGGATAGATGGATACATATGATGGATGGATGGATGGATGGATGCATACTGTGAATGGATGGATAGAGACATACGATGGATGGATGGATGGATGAATGGATACATATGATGGATGATAGGATGGATGGATATATACGATGGATGGATGATGCATACTATGGATGGATGGGTGGATGAATCCATACTATGGAGGGATGGAAACATGATGGGTGATAGGATGGATGGACCCATACGATGGATGGATAAATGGATGGATGATACATACTATGGATGGATGGATGGATGAATACAATGGATGGGTGGATAGATACATACTATGGATGGGTGGATGGATGGATACATATGATACAATGGATGGATATATACGATGGATGGATGGATATATACTGTATTCGATGGATGGATACTATGCATAGATGGATGGATGGATGTATACTGTGGCTATTTTTAGACTTTTTTATTGTAAGAAATATGATTTATCATTCTACCATATTTCTTGTCCTCTTTCAACTCTACTTACATTAAATCTGGCAAAATGACCAAAAATCTTAGCATAAATAATTTTACTTGAGTCAAAGTATAACTTCATTAATTGAAAAGACCTTCATAGACTATGTGAAATTTTAGTTTTTAAAAGAGTTGTAGGCAGTTTCATCTGTTTATCGTCTGCCAGACAACCACACAACCTCTATCTGAATCCCAACAATCGAAACACGGGTCAGCCAACCCTAACATACAGAGTGATTGACAGGTAGACAGTGTTACAGTTTAGAGTAAAGAGTGAACCGTTCCACTGTCAGTTAGCACTGCTTCAGGGACAGGTGTGCTTTCTCAGGACACCTGTTTCAGCTATATCTGTCAGGTAGTAGCAAGATTTTATTTGTGGTAATCCTGCAAAGTCACTCATTTAACCTTAAATGTCGTATTTCAGTGATTGAAGCTCATGCACCAAACAGCAGGAGAGAAGAGGTGGTGTTCAGCTCTTCAGGTTCTCACGCTCTGGGTAACAACACGGTGGAGTTCCAGAGAGGAGCAGACAGACAGACCCTCCGCTGCTACGGACCGCTGTCTGCAGACTTCACTATAAAGGTGGGTAATGAAAGCCGAGTGACAGATTTATCTGCAAGTGGTATTAGAAAGCAGCAGGAACTCTTAGCCAGAGATAGTCTTTTTGATGGATACTACATATCTTCTCTTGTGTTGGAGCTTCCAACTGAACCCATGAGTCATCTAATTGAAGTACCTCCTAAAATTTGAAAGGACTAGTTTAACCAAAACTTAAACATTTAGGAAAAAATGAATTATTTACTCTTTCAAAATAACATATAAACAAGATGTGATGCCCTTCTTCTCCACTCAACAAAAGTGAATGGTCTGTTGTATTCATAACGCTGCTTTATAGAATTATTTAAAACAAATTTCCAGTTTTTATTATATATAGAATAATTATAATGTTATGTATATGGTCTAATTTATATTATTACAATGTTAATAATCAGTGTTGGGTGTAAT
The DNA here is from genome assembly GCF_001515625.1 of Sinocyclocheilus rhinocerous. Lineage (NCBI taxonomy): Eukaryota > Metazoa > Chordata > Actinopteri > Cypriniformes > Cyprinidae > Sinocyclocheilus > Sinocyclocheilus rhinocerous. Next base: position 664,533 of record NW_015627897.1, on the reverse strand, counting down.
GCATTACTAAGGGATTACTCCAAATTTTTCTGTAGTGTAATTACTGTTAATGCTAATTGCATTAAATACAGTGTAGACTATAGAAAAAGTCTATATAAAACAATAGTGTATTTAACGTCAAGATTTAACATCTAATGATAATATCTATGTTTTTAATAGGCCTACTTAGTGCTTTTAAAAACTTTGGTCAGTTCAAGGGTAGGTTATGCAATTTTATGTTATTTATTTAAAATAAGTAAAAGAGCAGTTTCATGTCTACTTGTATTGTTCAACTGGTCGAGGTTGATATGGGATTTAGAAAGTAATCATATTTGATACATCAAGCTATTATGGCTCATACAATGATATAGGAGATTATGAAGCTCCTTTTATAACTATAAAGCAGACTACTGTACTTACATAAAATTCAATAATATGTCTTAGTAAGATGATATTTAAATGCTTAGTTTTATTATCAAATCTCAGTAGGGATAAAACATATAATGCAGTGCAATGATGACTGAGAGATGAACAAATAAACATTCCTTAAAAGTCTGATGGATCTTTTTTTTATATTTACATGATTTTTCTAATTTAAAAAAATGTAAATCAAGTAAACCTAAGTTGCTTCAGTCCAGTAAGTGTTCATCTTGAAATATTACTAAAAATATAAAAGTTATTCTTATGTTTACTTTATAAAAATCATTGAAGATTTTACACGTGAACCACAACCTGAAGGTGAACATTTTTACAATTACTCTAAAAGGCCTTTTACTTGCTAAAAAAGTATAAACTATCAATCAGCTGACAGATGTCATATATTATTTAATTTATAATAGGTAGATTAAATAATTTTTTAATGATTTGGCATAGTCACAAACCATCAAAAACCTGCATTGAATACTAATGATTGTGAAAGTTTCATGCAAACTCAGTTTGAAGTTTCATGGTGAGTTTAAAGCAGCAGAGAGAATCAGTGTTTACTCTCCTTGTGAAACTGTAAACACAGAACAATGTGATTGTAATCATGTTAGACTTTCTCATCTCGCGACCTGAAGATTCTTGATTAGTCTTGACACTATGGCTTACATAATATTACATAACTATGGCTTACATAATAATATTACATATTATGGCTTAATACTATGGTGATGCAAGATGGCGCCGCTGATGATGGCCTAGCATCCATCTGGCGAACCTCCGCTCTCTACCCAGCAAAACAGACAAACTCCTTCTGCTCTCCCGGACAAATAAGGATTTCTCACATTCTGCTGCTCTGTGTTTCACGGAAGCCTGGCTGAATGACGCCATACCGGACACCGCGTTAAATCTGCCGGGCTTTCAGCTGTTCAGAGCGGATCGCGACGCAGAATCAACTGGGAAATCGCGCGGCGGCGGGACATGCTTTTACATCAACGAAAGGTGGTGTACAGATGTAACCGTGTTAAAGAAGATGTGCCGTTCAGATCTAGAAGCGCTTTTCATTAACTGTAAGCCTTTCTACTTGCCGCGGAAGTTTTGCTCATTCATTCTCGTCAGTGTTAACATTCCTCCGCAAGCACACGTGAGCTCAGCTTTACAGAAACTAGCTGATCAGATCACAGCGACAGAACAACAACACCCGGACTCTGTTTTAATCATTCTTGGGCACTTTAATAAAGCAAATATCTCCGGTGAACTGCCAAAATACAGACAGCACATCACATGTCCCACCAGAGACAGTAATATATTGGATCACTGTTACACCACAATAAAGAATGCATATCACTCTGTTCCACGGGCAGCTTTGGGGCTCTCTGATCACTGTTTGGTTCATCTTATACCGACCTACAGGCAGAAACTAAAAATAAGCTAAACCTGTATTAAGGACTGTAAACATATGGACTAATGAAGCAGAGCAGGATTTAAACGCTTTACGCAATGTAAATAAGAGATTAATTGTGCAGTTTAGAGAGCTTTATTGATTATAAGGAACTTTGTGAGATCGCGATTGCACATACAATTGTCAATTTATATATTGTTATTCCTTATTTATTGTTCTATTTTGTTTTTTTTATTTATTTATTTATTTATTTTATTTTATTTATTTTTTGTTCTGTCGCTGTCATTCTGTTGCACTGCGGAAGCTTCTGTCATGAAAACAAATTCCTCGTATGTGAAAACATACCTGGCAATAAAGCTCATTCTGATTCTGATTACAGTAATTGAACATGACTCATTACTCTAGTTAATTGCAGCAGCACGCAAACAGTATTTATCAGTATCACAGCTCCGAAAATCAAGACTAGAGGATATTCAGTGGCAGATGATGCATGCTGCGTTTTCTATGGAAATCATGACACGAGTTGGACTGTGGCCGCTTGAGTAAATTTGCTGCCTAATATACATGTCAAAATCATTTGGTTTTTAAAAATGAATGGGCTTTTATCTGATAATGCTTCTCATTTTTTTGTGATGTGATTATGAATATGACTATTAAAAGTAAACGATCAAACACATTATAAGTGAATTTGGGTTCTCCTCAGGTGAAGTACGCCGGCCCTAAAGACACAGTGATGCAGTTCATGTTTTACCAGCCCATCCGCTACCAGTGGAGGGAAACTGACTTCTTCCCCTGCTCCGTCACCTGTGGAGGGGGTAAGTGTTATAGATTGATTAAATTCCCAGTGATTTGAATGGTTTGAATTCACTCGTTCACACACCTACAAGACAAAGCTTTAAAATTTGGGATATTACTGTCCGATACCGATAAGCCAATAATTATTTTCAGATTATGGCTGATAACTGATTGCAAAAGTTAAAATACTTCACTATTTTGTCTAAATAAATGAAAAATAAAACACTAAAAACTGAAATCAGTCATTTTGAATGAGACAAGTGAATTTAGTCATCACAAAATATATTGATATTTATTTGCTAAAGAGTACATGTACAGTAACGGAGTTGTGAATGGGTTAGTGTTTTTAAAAATTAACTGTTAGATGAGGGGAAATATATAATCTAAATGTAAAAATAGGGGAAATGAACTGTACAATAAAATATCTAATTGATATCAGTTGAAATATATCCAGTATCAACCAATGTCAATACCGATAAATGTAAAAATCGAATATCTGCTTTAATATTGGCAGATAATTGATTTTGAACCCATCTATCATGAATTAATATGATTCATGCATGCATTATCATACATACTATTTAAAATGCTGCCTTGTCATAAATGATAACTGTTTTTAGATAAAAGAACTTCTAAAAGTTGTTGGATGTGTCTTTGGATAATATTAATTTATGATAAGCTGACTGTTAGTTTTGATGCTTGATGGACTTTGTTTCTTCCTTGAAGGATATCAGCTTTAAATGTAAAAATAAGTTAAATGAGCAAGTACAAATACATATTCAATATCTGCTGCTATATATCCAGCTGATATACTGTATATTGACTAATGCCAATACAGATAAATAATAAAAATAAAAAAAATTAATATTGGCAGATAATTGATTTGGTACCTGTCATGCATTAATATATGATACATGCATGCATTAGCATGCATAATACTTAAAATTCTGCCTATATAGGGTCCATTTGTCATAAGCAGTAACTTTTTAGGTTCTGAAAGTTGTTGGACACATTTTTGGCTAATATTGATTTCTGAGAAACATTTGACTATTAGTTTTGATGCTTAATGGTGCTTTGTGTCATCCCTGAAGGTTATCAGCTGAATTCGGCTGATTGCATAGACATTCGTTACAACAAATCGGTTGCGGAGCACCTTTGCCACAGCTTCCCAGAGAACACCAAACCCACACCCAAACTCAAGGAGTGCAACATGGATCCCTGCCTCGAAAGGCTGGTTCTGTCTTATTGACCCTCCATGACTAAACACAATGAATGAAGAATGAATCTCAATAAACCAGAGAGTGTCTGTGCATGAGACTTCCTGTTCATCAGCTTATGATAGTGTGGATAATGGCTTGAAGGCTAATGGTGTTTGTTTCTCTGCAGTGATGGCTTCAAGGAAGTGATGCCCTACGACCAGTACCAGCCTCTACCACGGTATGAAGTTATTTATTGTACAGCACACTTGCTGCTCACATACTCATGGAGATCAGTGATGCTCACTGACAGAATTTAACATCATTCATCAGGACCAACTTTGAATGTTAATTTGTCAAGTCTGCAAGCTCAGAACATAGTTTTAATACTGGACAGTTTGATGAAAGAGTTATCTATTTAAAAGTAATAATTTAAATACTTTGATAGATGCACATCATTTAAAGGTTTGAGGTCAGTAAGATTTTATACTTTAATAAATTAATACTTTTATTCAGCATAGAGACATTAAATTGATCAAAGGTGACAGTAATTAGGTTATTTTTGGTGTCATTGAGATACTATTTTTAGATTTTATTAACAATTGAATTAGTTTTTAGTATTTTATATTTTCTCTTTTTATCTTAATTTTAGTTTTAGTCATTTTGTTGTGTTTTTGTCTTATTTTTAAACTTCTATATAGTTTTCATTCATTTTTTATTTCAGTTTTAGTTTGTATAAGTATTCATACCCTTAACTAAATATTTAGCTGAAGCGCCTTTAGGCCTCAAATCTTTTTGAGTATAATGCGACAAACTTTGCTAATCAGCATTTGGCAATTATCTGCCATTCTTCTCCTCACCTCTTTAGCTCTCTGAACTCCTCCACAGATGTGTGGCTTGACGCAAACCTGTTTCTGAGCTCTACAGGCCGTTTTTTTTTTTTTTACCTCTGGGCTTGGTTTTTGTTCTGATATGCATAATCAGCTGTTCGATATTTTATTAAGATGTTTGTGCCTTTCCAAATCATACCCATTCAATTGAATTTGCCACAGGTTAACTTCACTTGAAGTGTAGTAACATCTACAAGCAATATGAATGCTCCTGAGCTAAATTTCAACTGTCCCAGAAAAGGGTATGAATACTTATGCAGTGAGATTATTTAAGTTTTTTTATTTTTAATAAATTTGCAATGTTAAAAACCTGTTTTTTTTTAATGGTGTATGGATTGTAGATTGATGTGGAAAAAAGTAATTTAAAGCAGTTTAACATAAGGCAGCAACATAACAAAACATGAAAAATGAATACTTTCGCAAGGCACTGTACAGTATATATATTATTTCAGTTTATTGAAATAAGTTTATTTTATTTCAAAATGTCCTGAAAAAATGGTTTGCACAAAAATGCTAAGCAACACAACTGTTTTTAACATTGATAATAATCAGAAATATGTATTGAGCAGCAAATCAGCATATTAGAATGATTTCTGAACGATCATGTGACACTGATGACTTGTGTAATGATGCTGAAAATTCACAAGGATAAATTACATTTTAAAATATATTCAAATAGAAAAGTTATTTTAAATTGTAATAATATTTCACAATAATTCTGTTTTTAGTCTTGTTGACACCTTTACATTATTACAACATATTTCATAACATAAAGTTACTACTTATCTAGATTACTAACATAAGTTACTACTTATCTACCAAATATGACTTGTGTAATATTGCTGCAGGTGGGAGCAGAACCCGTGGACGTCTTGTTCGGTGTCGTGTGGAGGAGGCTCTCAGGAGAGAAGCGTGGTGTGTGTCGAGGAGGACGTCCACGGGCAGATCGTGCAGGTGGAGGACTGGAAGTGCGCACACTCCCCTCGACCAATCAGCAAACAGAGCTGCAACACCTTTGAGTGTCCGCAGTGGATGGCCATGGAATGGTCTCAGGTAAGTGACCTTTACTGACCTCTTCTTCCATTTCTGATGACCATTGACCATCTATAGCTCTGTTCTACAAACTAGTGAGCTGTTTCTGTGTCCTAAACTAAATAAAATCATGTGAGTGACTGATTTGAAACACTGTTCATAGACAGCAGCTCTGTTCATGATGAACTGAATGAGATTTAATGCTCAAAGCTGATTCCAGCATTTTGATGTTAGCATCTATTATCGATTTTCCTGTATTTCTGTTCTACCTTCTTTGACCTAGTTTCCCTTAGTCCCCTTGATTAGTTCATTAGTTTCCACCTGTGTTCATTAATCATCTTATTAGTCCATCGTTTGGTTTAGTATTTATAGCCCTGCCTTTGTTCAGTTTCTTTGTCCTGTCTCCGTCGTTGAAAGTGGTTGTTTTCTCCATTTCTCCCACGTGGATTTATTAAAGACTCTGTTAGTTTGACTATCTGCCTCCTTCGAGCTCCTTTCCCCAGCAACCCGTGACACATATATTGTAAAGCTGACGACACAATATTTTAGTAAGCTAAAAAATAGTGACACCATAATGAGTAGTCTGTCTTTATGACTATATTTATTTGATGTTTATATTTATTTTTATATATATATCGGAACAGAGGTATTATACCTGCTCCACTACTTGAATCTATTTTCTTTTCTTTTCTTAATTAAAAGTGACATTAAAGATAGTTTTCACAAAAATATTAAGCCGCGCAATTGTTTTCAACTGATAATAAACAGTAAAGCAGATTATTTTGGTATTATTGAGATGCTATTTTTTTTTGTTTTTATTAATGTTTTAAATTGGTTTTTATTTTTATATTTTCTGTTTTCATTTGAATTTTAGTTAAAGTTCTTGTAATTTTGTTTTGTGTGTTTGTCATTTTTAATAAGAAATATTTCTTGAGCACCAAATCAGTGTATTGGTATGAATATTCTGAATATTAGATGTTATCTAATAAAACATATCTAATATATAATATAATAGACATTATATAATATTAGAATTATAATATATGATAATATAAGATTTCTGAAGGATCATGTGACACTAAAAACTAGAGTAATGGCTGCTGAAAATTCAGCTTTATATCTCAGGAATAAATTACATTTGAAAATATATTTAAATAGCAAACAGTAATTTTAAATTGAATTAATATTTCACAATATGATATTTTTCCCCTGTATTTTTGATCAAATATGTATTTGTTTGTGTTTTTTATCTGTGTTATCCAGTGCACGGTCACCTGCGGCCCAGGTTTACGGTACAGAGTGGTGCTGTGTGTGGATCACAGTGGACAACATACTGGCGGCTGCAGTCCTCACCTCAAACCCCATATCAAAGAGGACTGCCTGGTCCCCGTCGCCTGCCACAAACCACGAGGTACAAACACAAAAAGGAGATCCACAATCGAGTGAGCTACTCTGCTGACTACAGTCTACATAGTCAGCTGCTTTGTGAGTCAGCATCCTCACTGAAATAGAACCTTATACAGTGGATTTGAACCGTTCTACATAAGCAGGAACTGCACATGTGAAATTATTTAATTCCGACTAATTTTGATGTTAGCGTGTTGCTAAGCTAACGACATAATGCTCTAATACAGGCCCGGCCCCTCATTGTCAAAGACAATATTTGAAGGCCCCTAAAAATATTTCTAATACTTCTGCTATAATGACAAAACTGCTTATTTTCAAACTTTTTTATTTAAAGAAACTAGGAGTGGCCATTTAAAATAGTGTAAATAAATAGTTCAATTATATATAAATAGTATCAATTATTTATAATAATGATGTTTAATTAAAATGATTAAAAATAGCAATTATAAATAATTCTAATAATTCCATAATTCCTGAAGTTAATGTTCTTCATGGTGTAAACTTTTCATTATCCATGAATTTACACAAGTTTTCAAGTCATTTGTGATTACAGTGTTTTGTTTTATTTTATTTTATTTTATTGCAAAATAAATATAAATAGTAATTTATATCTGATAACAGCTTGACAAAGTTAGAAAATGTATATTCTTTAATAGAAATGTTATTTCATTCAATAATTTATTTATTTATCTATCAATCAATCAATCAGTCAATCAATAAATCACATTTTATTAATTTTCAAGACTTTCATGACCATGTCTAGAATTCACACGTTTATGAATCCCTTATATATCTAGGTTTTCAAAGACTCTAAAAACCCTTGGTTATTAAATAAAATTGACCGTTGTTGAGGGAACAAATTTAAATATGAAATATGATATGAAATATTTCTCTAACATTTTTCATTGACCTTGTCGCAATGCCTTCTAGGAAAGCCTTCTTGGTGTAATATACATTCAGTGCTGCCTTCTTTCTCTCACAAGTTCCTTTGTTTTTTTGACAAATCGAACAATGCAATAATGTGATTCATCGTAGCTGGTTTGGTTCGTTAAAGGCTTTGAACTCTTTATGGAAGAATTTTCTGAAATGCCTTCAGAGAAAATAAATGGGAAATAAATCTGGAGCCAAGGCCGCTGATAAAGTGAGCAGTCACTGCTGAGCTCCATTCATCTACTAATAAAAACTAACATTAAAACATTGATATGATTAAAATGCTGTTAGAACTTATTTGTTTCAGGGAAGCATTTAAAGTCTCTGTTCCAAAACCTAGTAATAAAATTACGCTGCCCTTTAAGGAACCCCATTTTGCAGCATTGCGTGTATCTATCACAGAGAATATAATGAGAATGTGCAGTGCAAAAAAAATCCATCCGAGATAGTGAACTGCAGGAAAGAAACGTTTATCATTTAAATAATTTGTATTTGAGTGAGGTACAGAAATGCTGACTGCGTCGAGTCTGTGTAGAGTCTTCATCTCAGTGTAGGATGTTGCCTATGTAGGCAGCAGGGAAGCTCACTAGACTTTGGAACTCAGCCAAAGCGGACTCCGTTAGGGAACAGTCAGAGCCTACAGCTGTCAGACAGGAGAGAAGAGTGTGTGCCGCAGGCACGCTCGTGAAATAACGTGTGATGTGAATATGAAATGCTCCATAAGTGCAGACAGTCACAGTGAGCTCATGGAGAGTCAGTCACGGTGTGTTTTAGAGCTCTTTCTTGCTGTGGCGTTAATTAATACCTGTGACGTCTCCCTGTCTGTCACTTTATTTTCCTGTCAGGTCCCTGTTATTTCTGACATGTGTTTTTCCTGTAGGAGAAAACATGAGAATGAAATCTCTTTTGAAATCTGCATGAAAATTGCATATTATTTTTTTTATTTTAATACTGTCCTGAATAAGCTATTTCACATAACAGATGTTTACATATACTCCACAAGACAAAATAATAACTGAATTTATAAAAATGACCCCATTCGAAAGTTTACATACCCTTGAATCTTAATACTATGTGTCATTTCCTGGAAGATCCATGACTGTTTTTATATTTTGTGATAGTTGTTCATGAGTCCCTTGTTGGTCCTGAGCAGTTCAACTGCCTGCTGTTCTTCAGAAAAATCCTCCAGCTCCTGCACATTCTTTGGTTTTCCATCATCTTCTGCATATTTGAACCCTTTCCAAAAGTGACTGTATGATTTTGAAATCCATCTTTTAACACTGAGGACAATAGAGGGACTCATGCATAACAATTACCAAAGGTGAAAACATTTACTGATGCTCAAGAAGGCCACACAATGCATTAAGAGACGGGGGGTCTCTTAATTGGATGATCATGGTAAATTGTACTTATTTTGTCTTCTGGGAAACATTATTTACACATCATCATCCTGTTCAAATGTTTACACCCCCCGGCTCTTAATGCATTGTTGCCTTCTTGAGCATAAGTAAATGTTTTCACTATTTGTAATAGTTGTGTATGAGTCCCTCAGTTGTTCTCAGTGTGAAAATATGGATCTCAAAATCATACAGTCACTTTTGGAAAGGGTTCCAAATATATATAATTTTACATTTCTTGTTTTTGCATTTTGTTCTTACATGAATATTCACGTAAATTTATTTTATTTATTTATTTTTTTTCTAACATTATAGCTCTGTACTCTTGTCAGCACTTTATTTTATTTTATTAAATTTTATTTAATTTTTTTATCCTAACATTGCTCTGCACTCTTGTCAACCTTTATTTTATTTTATTTTATTTTATTTTATCTTACTTGTGAGACTTTTTTTTAGACTTGTGAGTTCAGGCGCATAACAGGAGGTGTTTGTCATCTAGATGTGTAACGCTTTTCCTCCTCACACGTGTTTTATATTTACAAGCTTTGCTTAAATCCTCCAAATTTTCATTGAAGGAATACTTCACCCAAAAATGAAAATTCTGTCATAACTGAATCGCCATAATGTCGTTCCAAACCCAAAGAGCAAATTGAAGATGCCTTATAATTCTCCTTTGTGTTCCACTGAACAAATGCACAGGTTTGAAATGAAATGAGAGTAAGTAGTATTTTAATTTTTGAGTGAAGTACACTATGCCTTTCAAAAGTTTGGGGTAAGACTTTTTATATGAAAAATTAATGCTTTTATTCAGCAGGAATGCAAAAGTGGCAGTAAAGACATGGTTTCTGCTAAAATATTAAGCAGCTCAGTTGTATTCAACGTTAATAATACTAATAAATGCTTCTTGAGCAGCAGATCAGCATATTAGAATGATTTCTGAAGGATCATGTGACACTGAAGACTGGAGTAATGATGCTGCTGAAAATTCAAGCTTTGCATCACAGGAATAAATTACATTTTAAAATATATTCAAATAGAAAATAGTTATTTGAAATTGTAATAATATTTCAGAATATTACTGTTTTTACTGTATTTTTGATTAAATAATTGTAACCTTGGTGAGCATAAGAGACTTTTCAAAAACATAAAAAAATCTCTCCAACCCCAAACTTTTGAACAGTAATGTATTCCTTTAATATCAGTTAAGCAAAAATGCCAAAATTCTAGTAACCCTATCAAAGTCGCATTTATCAGCATAAAAATGCATGCTCGTATAAAATGGCCTTTTAAGTAGAGTTAAAATATTTTGGCTTTTTAGTTAGATCAGATTTGGTGATATCTGTCAACAGAGAGGAAGATAGGTTTAATTGCTCTACTCGGTGCATTATTACTTTTTTTGATTAACAATAATGTTATCCAATATTGTGTTTGTTTGTTTGTTTATTGCTTTCTCAGAGAGCCAACCTGTTGAAGCCAAGCTGCCCTGGTTGAAACAGGCTCAAGAGCTGGAAGAAACCAAAGTAGCCTTGGAAGATCCAACGTGAGTTTTTTTTTTTTTATGTTATATGTACATTACAGGTGCATCTCAAAAAATTTGAATATCATGAAAAATTTATTTCATATATTCTAGATTCATTACATGTAAAGTAAAACATTTCAAAAGGTTTTATTTTTGATGATTAGAGCTTACAGCTCATGAAAGTCTAAAATCCAGTATCTCAAAATATTAGAATATTTCCTAAGATCAATCAAGAAAAGGTAACCTTGGTGAGCATAAGAGACTTTTCAAAAACATAAAAAAATCTCTCCAACCCCAAACTTTTGAACAGTAATGTATTCCTTTAATATCAGTTACGCAAAAATCCCAAAATTCTAGTAACCCTAATCAGAAACATCTGTGCGCTTTTTTTCACCAATAATTCTCTTCGAATCAATCAATTCCACACTTAACTTGAGCCTGACATGCTTGTAAAAACTCAGTGGGTTGAAATGACAGAGGCTCCATTGCCTGCTAATTCATCTCGACCTTCCCGCATGCCAAATCTGAGGACGTCTGCCATCAGAGAAACCCAGAAACCCCGACTGAAGAGCCAAACCCTGAGCCCTCGGCATGTTCTGCCGCGAGACTTTACTGTTTGTCCCACAGTCACCGACAGCTGTGATAATCCTCTTCCAGATCAATAAATGGTTGCTTGCATAAATATTTGGTTGTCACATGGAGATTTATGTTGAGCTTTATTAGCTGTGTTTGGGTTGGGGGTTGGAGGGTAAGCAGCCAGACTCAAACTGGCTTTGTAACCTTCACTAAGACGTATGACCTAGTGATGGTACTACAGATGTTCATAGCAGGAAGGGTTTCTGGTGAAATGTGAGTGTCCCTCGGCACTGATCTCTCACCGACTTGGCTTACTGTATCTTTTTGTCATCTTTTATCTGACACTTTCATCCAAAACAGTTTACAGAACACTTAATACCTTGACAGTCCTCCTCGGAGTAACCTGAGGTTGTGCGTCTTGCTCAAGAGTACAATGGGCGATGGTTTGTGGATCACCACTTACAGGGCTTGAACCTACAACCTTTCGGTAATCAGCCCAGATCTTTGAATTGATTTTTCCACACCACTCTCAACTAATGGCCTCTGATAAGTAGCCAAGCACCACTTTTTACAATTATGAACCTCAAAAATGTTTTTATAATTTTTTAATATCTGAGATTAAATTCTGTACTGTGGTTAGCTAGAGTTTCAATACCTATAAAAAGAGCGGTTTCTGTTGTGTGTTAGATGCTGGTGTGCTAGTTTCCATCAGGCATTTTAACTAGCTTAACCAGGAGGTTTTGCAGTATGATCAAAGTCGCATTTATCAGCATAAAAATGCATGCTCGTATAAAATGGCCTTTTAAGTAGAGTTAAAATATTTTGGCTTTTTAGTTAGATCAGATTTGGTGATATCTGTCAACAGAGAGGAAGATAGGTTTAATTGCTCTACTCGGTGCATTATTACTTTTTTTGATTAACAATAATGTTATCCAATATTGTGTTTGTTTGTTTGTTTATTGCTTTCTCAGAGAGCCAACCTGTTGAAGCCAAGCTGCCCTGGTTGAAACAGGCTCAAGAGCTGGAAGAAACCAAAGTAGCCTTGGAAGATCCAACGTGAGTTTTTTTTTTAATGTTATATTGTACATTACAGGTGCATCTCAAAAAATGTGAATATCATGAAAAATTTATTTCATATATTCTAGATTCATTACATGTAAAGTAAAACATTTCAAAAGGTTTTTTTCCGACCAACACCAGCAGACATCACGGCACCCCAAATCATCACTGACTTCAGAAACTTCACACTGGACTTCAAGCAGCTTGGATTCTGTGCCTCTCCAGTCTTCCTCCAGACTCCAGACCTTGATTTCCAAATGAAATAAAAAATTTACTTTTATCTGAAAGGAGGACTTTGGAGCACTGAGCAACAGTCCAGGTCTTTTTCTTCTTAGCCCAATTAAGATGCTTCTGACGTTGTTTCTGTTTCAGAAGTGGCTTGGTAGCACTTTTCCTGAAGACGTCTGAGCATGGTGACTCTTGATGCACTGACTACAGCTTCGGTCCACTCCTTGTGAAGCTCTCCCAAGTGTTTGAATCGGCTTGTGAAACTTTCATATATTCTAGATTCATTACATGTAAAGTAAAACATTTCAAAAGGTTTTTTTCCGGTTTTTATTTTTGATGATTAGAGCTTACAGCTCATGAAAGTCTAAAATCCAGTATCTCAAAATATTAGAATATTTCCTAAGATCAATCAAAAAAAGGATTTGCAAAACAGAAAAGTTCAAGTTCTTTAAAATATGTTAATTTATGCACTTGGTCGAGGCTCGTTTAACACAAACTCCAGCACCAGTGAGGTGTGAGCACTTGGAAGTGGTTTTGGCACTGTGGGCAGGTGCTAAAGTCCTTCTTGAAAAGGAAATCAGCATCTCCATAAAGCTTGTCAGCAGATGGAAGCATAAAGTGCTCCAAAATCTCCTGGTAGACAGCTGCATTGACTTTGGACTTGA
>NW_015627897.1:646173-650225 GCF_001515625.1 Sinocyclocheilus rhinocerous | reverse complement strand
GGAATTTATACTGTAGGGATGGTCATTTAATGAAACTCAAATGTAAATATTCTAATATTTTGAGATACTGGATTTTTGACTTTCATGAGTTGTAAGCTCGAATCATCAAAATTAATAAATAAAAAAATAAAATATTTTTTTTTACAGTATTCTAATTTTTTGAGATGCACCTGTATATAGTCACACTAACACTTCATTGCTGCCTTTCTCTAGGATTGGGCGATATTCATGGGTGAATATTTACAAAATAATTATGCTGGTTTGACAACATAAAATTGAGCAAAATTTTTAATATTGTCATAATTTCAATTCTCTTTTAAATTTGGCAATTAAGATTCCTAAAAAGCATAGCATTTTGCAAGTATGAGAGCATTTTAGACAAGCCCAGTATGTTTTATGCCTTTGAAAGACGTCTCTTATGCTCACCAAGGCTGCATTTATTTGATTAATATACAATAAAACTGTAATATTGTGAAATATTTGTACAATTTAAAATAGCTGTTTTATATTTGAATGTATTTTAAAATATAATTTATTCCTGTGATGCAAAGCTGAATTGTCAGCATCATTACTCCAGTCTTCAGTGTTACATGGTTCATCAGAAATGTTGAACAGTTGTACTGCTTTTTTTTTCTTCTTCTTTTTTTTTGTGGAAACCATGGTCCATATATATATATATATATATATATATACCATATATATTTATATTTAAAACATGACCTCAAACTTTTGAATAATGATGCATTTTAATAATATCTTTAAGTGGCAAAAACGTGTTGGAGATGTTTTGTTAATTTATCAAAATCAAATGATTGTTCCTCTTATTGGGGGAAAAGTAATTTCAGAGTGAGTGCATAAACATATATATTTTTTCTTTTTGATGGTATAAAAAGACTGAAAAATATCTGCATTGTTGAATATTTTAGCTGTATCTTTCAGCCCTACCTTTCACTCACTGTTGAGAATTTCTAGGTCATTTGACTGTGAGGCCATATGATGTCATGTAGATAAACATTACCTCTCCTCTGATTTATTGTAAACTAAACCTGTCCAATATCTTTGTGTGAGTTTATCCAGCAGACAATGATTCCAAGGATTCAGTACTGGCTTCATCCTTAGCTTTCGGTTAGTTACAAGCTAGCTTACATGGAATTGGAGGTTCCAACGAAAGTTTTGTAACTAAAGATCAGCAAATGTTTGTTTTGTTATTTTGGTTAATTTGATTTTGCTTTCAGCTATGAAAACTATATATAGTATACTAGTATACTTTTAGTTCCATTTAACACATTTTGAGACAAATCCATTCTGCAGAATTTTCCAGGGAATCTGCAGAAAATACGGAAAATGTCTGCAGATTCAGTCTGGGCTTAGCTACAAGTGTCTGAATAAACATATAGATCAATCTTTTCCCTTTTATAACCAATAATCCACTGAACCGTGAATCCTCGGGTATCCCAAGACAGTCTCGCCACATTCTATGCATTTCAACTCAATACAGTCATGTATTTTTTCATTCAGAAATATTCTCAACCTGTAGAGATGAATTCTTTCACCTGTTACTCAGGATTTCTGGTGGCTTCACACTGGCAGTGTTCTTTTTACACAGCAGCAGTAAAAATACATGTCACCCCACTCTGTTCAACCAGAACTGGACAAGAATCAGGCTTCATTAGCTGGTTCTTCATCCGAATAAAACGGCCACTGAAACCAGAGTTGAGCGTGTCTGCGTTCTGACCTCTGTGTGTCCAGTTTCCTTTCATTACTTCAACAAGGCCCCACGGGCCACTCTCACCCCCTGTTGTGGTATTATTAGAGTTATCCCCCCTTCCCGTCTCTGAAATGATACTCCTGTTAATAGTTGGCAGGGGAGCTTGATGGACCCCCACTACCCCTACTGAAAGCCACAAACAGCATACTGCCAACATCCAGACAGCCACTGTTCCCTGCGGTCTACCAAAGGCATCTATTACAGAGACTCATAAAACGAGAAGAATGAGGGGTGAAAGTGTTTAAGGGTTTACAGAAGAGCCATTGAAGAACGCTTCAGTTCGTATACATGCATTTGGGGGGGGTTAAGATCTACCGTTTGTCTGCAAACCCTTCTTGAATTACACTCTTAAGTGGAGTATATCATTTAGCGATAGCAGCACTTCTTTTGCGTTCTGCTCCGTTGCTCCAGTAACTAAATTTAGGGTGATCTAAGGTGGCGTGCACCAGGGCTCGGTACTCAGCCCTATCTTATAGAGAGCCCAGTCCACTTTGCTGTGTAATTCATGGCTGGATGCTTGCCTCTGTGATTTGGGTGGATGGATTATGTGGGTTGGCTGTAGTTGTGGAGTCTCACGCCACATCTTATCCCTGCTTTGATAAAAGTGGAGGAGACACACTGAGGAAGGAACCTCCACTCAGACCTGTCGTCTTCCTGAACTCTAATCCTGAGATTAGAATCCGCTCACTGATATACACGCTCTCAGGCTGATGATACACAGGGCAACTATTTCAGCAATGTTGCCGTCAATGGGCAACCATGTGAGACACAGGGCCCACAACCGATCTAAAATATCCAGATAGAAATTTGTTACCCATTCTCAATGGGAAAGTGCCCAAGCAACATTGCTCAAAAAAAAGTTGCCCGGCAAAATTGCTCAAAAAGTTGCTCAGTGTATCATCAGCCTCATAGATGCACCCACATATAATCACAGGCCCAAAACATACATTAAAGGGATAGTTCTCCCAATAATGAAAATTCTGTCATTAATTACTCACTCCCATGTCGTTCCAAACCCGTAAGACCTTCGTCCATTTTTGGAACACAAATTAAGATATTTTTAATGAAATCCAAGAGCTTTCTGACCCTGCATAGACAGTAATGCAACTACCATGTTCAAGGCCCAGAAAGGTAGTAAGGACGTAGTTAAAATAGTGGCGTTGTGGTACTTTTGTGAACGGGTATCGGAGACTGACATGGAAGAGAAGAAATTGTTGAATAAAGTCTTTATTTTTGCTTTCTTTATGCACAAAAATTATTCTCGTAGCTTCATAAAATTAAGGTTTAACCACTGATGTCACATGGACTATTTCAGCAATGTCCTTACTACCTTTCTGGGCCTTGAATGTGGTAGTTGCGTTGCTGTCTATGGAGGGTCAGAGAGCTTTCAGATTTAATAAAAAAATATCTTAATTTGTGTTCTGAAGATGAACGTAGGTCTTACGGGTTTGGAACGGCAATAGGGTATGTAATTAATGACAGCATTTTTATTTTTGGGTGAACTATCCCTTTAAGCACATTAATGACAATACATCTAATTACGAAAGCTTAATTTCATGTGTTTTTTGCATTTCGAAATTTCAGAGTACACGAACATGAGTTGCATTCTCAGTGTTGCCACAAGGGGTGCTATAGTGAGCATTAGCGTAAGACTTCTTCTTCTATCGTAATTTTTTTCTACACTATACAAAATGATTCTGTATTTTTTTAGTGATTTTGTGAGTATACTGTTAAATTAAATTAAATAATTTAGAATTTAATAAAACATGAAATGTAGTAGAGTTATTGAGAGCTCTTAGATTTAATAAAAAAATATCTTAAGTTGTGTTCTGAAGATGAACGAAGGTCTTACGGGTTTGGAACGGCAATAGGGTATGTAATTAATGACAGCATTTTTATTTTTGGGTGAACTATCCCTTTAAGCACATTAATGACAATACATCTAATTACGAAAGCTTAATTTCATGTGTTTTTTGCATTTCGAAATTTCAGAGTACACGAACATGAGTTGCATTCTCAGTGTTGCCACAAGGGGTGCTATAGTGAGCATTAGCGTAAGACTTCTTCTTCTATCGTAATTTTTTTCTACACTATACAAAATGATTCTGTATTTTTTTAGTGATTTTGTGAGTATACTGTTAAATTAAATTAAATAATTTAGAATTTAATAAAACATGAAATGTAGTAGAGTTATTTATTTATATTTGTTTGTTTTTATATTATTCACTTTTTTTTTTAATTTATTGATATATATATATATATACATATATATATATATGTGTGT
>NW_015627897.1:641998-646024 GCF_001515625.1 Sinocyclocheilus rhinocerous | reverse complement strand
GGAATTACAGATCTCATAAACTTTAATCCCTTAAGCCTGGAAAGTGTTTAGACAGTGGGCGGCGTGAGGTGTGCATTGACACCCACTCCGGACGAGCGCATTTCCACAATACTTAAATACTTTTACAGATCACTAGTGTTTCATGTGTGTTTTAGTTGCATTTAACGTCATAACAGGAAAAAATGTACACAAGTTTTGAAAAGCATGAGTCGGCAAAGCATGTTCATCTCTCTCCTCGGGTTTATTGCATTGGTGGTAAAGAACATGTCGTGCTTTTATTGCTGAATCCAATTACGCACAGATCACACAAGCTATGAATTTCAGCAATATTTTCCCAAAGAGTCATTTTCCTCTCGCCAGAAATATGGAAAAATCATTCTGTGGTTCATTAGGAGACTTTGCCATATCTATTTTTATGATCACGTTTATTCTAAGTGCGGTTGACTCCTAAATATCAAAGTCTTTTGGTCCATGTTAATGCTATATTTATCAATATAACCCTGTATTATTGTAAAATCTATTTTGTTTTCATTGTTATTATAACTATTATAGTACTTGGGTTTATTGTTACAGAAAGGATTAAAGCCAGTGTTTCAAGTTTAACAGTCTTCACTTTTCACTTTTCCCACACAGCAATATGGGTAGATAGAAATATAGAAATAGTGAAACATATCAAACATATATAATTGAATATCTTTATCTAAAATCAATTTTTTTTTGGATCTCTTCACATTTGTTCATGCAAACTGGTTGTGAAAGTTGCCTATCTTTAAAATGTGCTCCGATTCATAATGTGATTTTTTGTGTGTGTGTTTTTTGTGTTCAGGTTCATCCTGGGTCCGTGGTCATCCTGCAGTGTGTCTTGTGGTCTGGGCGTTCAAAGGCGTCAGGTGAAATGTAAGGTGCTGCTGTCTTTCACTCAAGCTGAAGTCGAACTACCTGATGAAGAGTGTGACGAGGACAAGCCTCCCTTACAAAGGACCTGTGATTCAGGTCCCTGTTTAGCATCTCCAGACTCATCCTGGAGGCCCCTGAGGGCCCATGAGATTCCTGATCAGCACGGCTATGTTTGGGAAAACATGGGCTTCACTCCCTGCTCTGCTTCATGTGCTGTTGGTGAGTCTCCATGAAACCCATTAGAGAAAACAACTGCTCTAATGCATTTACTGCCCAAATATCTTTTATCAATTTTCTACAGCAAAAGAACTGATTTAGATTTGATAATTTAGAATTTAATAAAACATGAAATGTAGTAGAGTTATTTATTTATATTTGTTTGTTTTTATATTATTCACTTTTTTTTTTAATTTATTGATATATATATATATATACATATATATATATATGTGTGTATATATATATATATATGAAAAGACTAATCAAATTCAATGTAATGCGAATACGTTAACACTCATACTCGTGCACGTCCAGTCACTAATTCTCATCGCCTGTTTTCTCAATCATATGAGGTGTTCTGACATCATAATATTCCCTGAATGACACCCCTACATTAGTCCAAACATGACATGTTTGGGGGTTATGGGGAATTACAGATCTCATAAACTTTAATCCCTTAAGCCTGGAAAGTGTTTAGACAGTGGGCGGCGTGAGGTGTGCATTGACACCCACTCCGGACGAGCGCATTTCCACAATACTTAAATACTTTTACAGATCACTAGTGTTTCATGTGTGTTTTAGTTGCATTTAACGTCATAACAGGAAAAAATGTACACAAGTTTTGAAAAGCATGAGTCGGCAAAGCATGTTCATCTCTCTCCTCGGGTTTATTGCATTGGTGGTAAAGAACATGTCGTGCTTTTATTGCTGAATCCAATTACGCACAGATCACACAAGCTATGAATTTCAGCAATATTTTCCCAAAGAGTCATTTTCCTCTCGCCAGAAATATGGAAAAATCATTCTGTGGTTCATTAGGAGACTTTGCCATATCTATTTTTATGATCACGTTTATTCTAAGTGCGGTTGACTCCTAAATATCAAAGTCTTTTGGTCCATGTTAATGCTATATTTATCAATATAACCCTGTATTATTGTAAAATCTATTTTGTTTTCATTGTTATTATAACTATTATAGTACTTGGGTTTATTGTTACAGAAAGGATTAAAGCCAGTGTTTCAAGTTTAACAGTCTTCCCTTTTCACTTTTCCCACACAGCAATATGGGTAGATAGAAATATAGAAATAGTGAAACATATCAAACATATATAATTGAATATCTTTATCTAAAATCAATTTTTTTTTGGATCTCTTCACATTTGTTCATGCAAACTGGTTGTGAAAGTTGCCTATCTTTAAAATGTGCTCCGATTCATAATGTGATTTTTTGTGTGTGTGTTTTTTGTGTTCAGGTTCATCCTGGGTCCGTGGTCATCCTGCAGTGTGTCTTGTGGTCTGGGCGTTCAAAGGCGTCAGGTGAAATGTAAGGTGCTGCTGTCTTTCACTCAAGCTGAAGTCGAACTACCTGATGAAGAGTGTGACGAGGACAAGCCTCCCTTACAAAGGACCTGTGATTCAGGTCCCTGTTTAGCATCTCCAGACTCATCCTGGAGGCTCCTGAGGGCCCATGACATTCCTGATCAGCACGGCTATGTTTGGGAAAACATGGGCTTCACTCCCTGCTCTGCTTCATGTGCTGTTGGTGAGTCTCCATGAAACCCATTAGAGAAAACAACTGCTCTAATGCATTTACTGCCCAAATATCTTTTATCAATTTTCTACAGCAAAAGAACTGATTTAGATTTGTACATGTACAGCTTTCCAGATTAAATGAAATTGGCATGAAATCTAAAATTGCTAAGAGAGCTGATAGTGATCAGCCTGGGCTACAAAATACATATTGAAATACTCCTCTGCCAAAAGCCTTGTTCCTCACAGTGTTGTTTTGCAGGCAAACAGATGGCTGTTGTCAGGTGTGTGAGCACCTTGAAAAAGGAAATTGTTGATGACACACTCTGCAACGGCTCCAAAGCGCCGCTTTCCTCGCTTCGCATCTGTAACCCTCAGCCATGCCCTCCGAGGTACGGTCCAAATGACACTGCAAGAAATCACTATTGAAAAAATGGATTTGTTGCTTAAACAAATTGCACTATTTCAGGATAACAATAAGCTAACTGTTTTATAGGCCAATTTCTCCCTTTATGAGAAAGTACTGTGGTGTGTGCATTTTTTTTGCTAGGATCTTTTATTCATGCATAAATTAAAGAATCAGTTTTTTAAATGTATGTATATTATGTATACACACACACACACACACACACATATATATATATATATATATATATAAATTATTGTATTTAAACAAATTTCAAAAGAATAGCATTTATTTGAAATATAATTTTTTTGTATAATTATAAATGTCTTTACTGTCACTTTTGATTAATTTAATGCATCCTTACTGAAAAGTATTCATTAAAAAAAAATAAAAATCTTCCTGGCCCCAAAAGTTTAGATGGTAAAAAGAGTGAACTAAACAATGAGTAAATAAATAATACTTTGTGAATAATCATAATGATGAAAAGAACGAAATAATATTCCTTCATCATCTTGGATCTTAAAGAGTCAAACAGACACAGGAAGTGCTCGTAATACCAGGTTTCGGGCATTGTTCCAAATAAGTACAAGCTAGAAAGGAAAGGAATAAATAAACTTTTTTTTTTAAGTTGAAATCAAATAGTGTTGAAAGAGATGAGTTTTCAGCTGTTGCTTGAAGATTGTCAGGGAATCAGCATTCCGGATTGGGGTAGGAAGATCATTCCACCAGCCAGGAGAAAGTGATTTTGTGCCTCTCTGTGATGGAACCACGAGGCATCGCTCACTAGCGGATCTCAGACTTCTGGAGGGGATGTAGTTTCATAGTAGTAAGTGGAAGTAGGCGGGTGCAGAGCCTGTGGTTCTTCTATATGCAAGCATCAATGTCTTGTAGCCAGTGCAAGGAGATAAAGAGAGGTGTAACATGGGCTCTTTTGGGCTCATTGAAGACCAGTCGTGCCGCTGCATTCTGAATCA
>NW_015627897.1:636937-641804 GCF_001515625.1 Sinocyclocheilus rhinocerous | reverse complement strand
GAATCAGCTTTTGCCATCCGCAAGGCTTCAGTGACTGACAGTAGCGCTGTCTCAGTTGAATGGCCACTCCTGAAACCTGACTGGTTAGCATCTTGTTCGTTTCTGTGAAAGAAACAATGATACCTGGTTGAAAACAACTCGTTCAAGGTTTTTCGCTATAAATGGAAGGAGAGAAACAGGTCTTTAGCTATCTATAAGTGAAGCGTTTAATGTAGGTTTTTTGAGCAGTAGGATTACCTGAGCCTGTTTGAATGCAGTGTGGAAGGTGCCTGTGAGGAGAGATGTGTTGATGCTGTGTGTGAGTGCTGGGAAGAGTGTAGGAGAGATTGCTTGGAGAAGGTGTGAGGGGATTGGATCTAGAGGGCATGTTGTAGGGTGGCTGGAGAGGAGAAGTTTTGATACTTCTGCCTCAGTGATGGGACAGAAGGAGAAGATGGGAGTTTTAGCAGTGGGTGGGGTTGGTTTGAGGTCCTGTGTGTATGGGGCTGAGAATTGACTGCTGATTGTTCTAGTTTTGTCTGTGAAGAATGTGGCGAAATCATCAGCTGTTATAGAAGTGGTGGGTGGTCGTGGAGGGGGACAGAGGAGAGAATTGAATGTTTTGAAGAGATTAGGTGAGTCTGGAGCGCTGTTGATCCTGTTGAGCTTATCGTCCGCCAGGCAAAAATCTGTTCACAAGACTGACAGGTTTAAGTCTGTTAATTTAAAATGTAACAGCACAACCCTATTTAACCATAAATATGCACAATAATAATAATAATAATACAGTGATGCTTGCCCTAGCAGAAGCCACTAATTAATTCTTCCAACACCGAATGTGTTTGTCATGGAAAGATATTGCGTGCAAAAGCAAGTAAGGAAAAAACTACATTATAATTCATCCAGCTCCTTAACAAGGAGCTAAAATTGAACCGCTGGCCTAGATTATGTTCAAAGATCAAACGCAGATTTAATCTTAGCAGGCTGTCAGGCCACTCTGAAAATAAGGACATGTGATGAAAATAATGTGATTTCCTGTTAACTGACCATTTGCCAACAAAAGCAGGACAGCTGGCTTTTTAGTGCGGTGCAATATGGAATAAATGGTTTTACTGGAGCTGATATTTTTCATGTGGCTTTTTATGTACTGTGGCTCAGAATATTACAATAGTTCATACGCTTATGGACAAAAGCTTCATTGTTATCTCAGATCATATGGGCAGGATTGTTTGAATTCGAAATGCCTGGTGTTTAAGCCCAATGATCGCCTTCATATGGATCTTTCCCATTATGATTTTCTAGGAATGCCAGGGATCATAAAGTTCAAAGACTATGGCAATGTCACTTTATGTTTTGCATTACTATACAATATACATATAATAATATTCTGCTAAATCATAAACATATAGTAGATTATTGTGTTAAGGATTATTGTTGGCATTTTGTATTCTAAATGATTTACTTTCTTAATTCATGTTCCTGGTCTTATTGTGCATGACTTCTCATTGCTTGTTATTCAAAAGAAAATATTTGTCTTTACAATCGATTATTTTTATATTAATCTAATAAATCAAGTGATACATTGCCCTGCATCTGAAGCAACTTTTCTTTTTGGCTGAAGTCACCTAGACTGCTCGGACTGTTGGTTAATGTTTACTGCAGTGGTGTTAATGTTAACCAAAACTAAAACGAAATATATATATATAAACATTTCTGTAATTGAGATAAAGCTTAAATAAAATGAAATATAAATATTTAATAAAAACGTTATCAAGAAATATTAAAAAATGATGAAAGCAGATAAAAAACATCAAATTAAAATGTAATTAATTATTTAAATTTAAAAACTGAAACTGAAATTATTAAATAATTTCAAATAAATTATTAAATATTAATTATAAATTAACTAAATAATAAACAAATACATTATTAAATATTATTAAATTAAGCACATAACAAAAACACAAATTAAAATTAAATATTTAAATTGAATTAAAAACTGAAAATATTACAATTAAATAGTATTAATATATACTTAAATATAATATATAAATGGCACTTAAATATCAGTCATCAACCACTTGCCAAATAGCTATTTTCAGGCTGTTATAAGTAAATAGAGCTGGACCTCCTCAATCCACTCCAAACCTACATTCAGTTCTGACTTCATTGTGAGGTAAAATATCTACTTTTCATGATCCAATCTATTCCCACTGGAAAAAAGGTTAATCTTTCCCTATTTTCACTGAATATCCTGTATTAATTTGAAATGGTTTGTGTGTTGGTGTGATTTTTTCAGATGGGAGGTGAGCGTGTGGAACCCGTGTTCTGTGTCGTGTGGTGTGGGGCTGCAGACACGCAGTGTGTCCTGCGTGAGGTCTGTGGTGGGAAACCGCACTGAATCTGTGTCCAGCATAGAGTGTGTGGAGAGAAGACCTCCAGAACTGCAGGCCTGCAACCAGGTGGCCTGTCCACCGGCCTGGGAGGCCGAGGAGTGGCAGCAGGTTAGTGAGCCCCTGATTTCAGAGAAACATGACAAAAGTCAAAATAGAAATGAAATTCATCTCCTTGTAAAAACTATAAGCTGGTGCATGGGAATAAATTAGGACAAAATAAGATGAATCCCACACACTGCTGTAGCATGCAGCATTTCATGCCACATTCATCAGACTTGAAAACACATGTCAGAAACGCTGCATTAAAATTTGTGCTGCACAATATTGGGAAAAATTTACATTGCAAATGTTTTCCTGCTATATATATATATATTGCGATGTGAAAAAAATACAGGAATTTTCACTAGATGACTTGAATAGGTATAATTGGAAAGAATGAATCATTCTAGAATTAGTGGGCTTATTTTATTGGTGATTGGGGAGCTTTAAAAAAAAGCAGATTTTTAATCTAAAGATGTATTTATTTATTTATTTTCGGGCTGGGCAAGTTAACGCGTTATTATCGCGTTAACGCATTAATTAACGCCGACAATTATTTTATTGCGCATTAATGCAGTTTATTATTATTATTATTATGAAAGCCCATTGCTCACTGGCTCTGAATTCACATACAGACAAACCATGGGTCACAGGAGGGGTGGGATGTTGATCAGTACTGGCTTGGGATGGGTGTCATCACGTGTCTCAACCAATGAGAGCATTTAGGGTGGGCCTAAGACTGCAGCAGCGCTCACATGAATGCTCCCGATAAAATTATTTATGCATCAACATTCACCAACCACTGTTCACTGTTATTTTTAACAGTAAAGAATGCAACGTGCTCGTAATCACGACTTCACAAGAGGGAAATAGGAAGTTTCCGATAGCACGACAGCAGAGAAGCGCTCTCGCTCAGCACAGTGGAGTGGAGTGCATCGTTTTGTTAACTTTGTGGTTTATTATTTTGAGTCGTTTAGGACGCGGTGACAC
The DNA here is from genome assembly GCF_001515625.1 of Sinocyclocheilus rhinocerous. Lineage (NCBI taxonomy): Eukaryota > Metazoa > Chordata > Actinopteri > Cypriniformes > Cyprinidae > Sinocyclocheilus > Sinocyclocheilus rhinocerous. The sequence goes on along the minus strand of NW_015627897.1, from coordinate 638,400 downwards.
ACGGCCCTCTCACAGTATATATACGCAATCGTGCTGCACGTATCAGAAGTTCCATGCTCCGGCGCAGTTGGCCCTCACACTACATGCGTACCGTGCCCAAGCCCAACTGAACCGTGCTCTCTGGCCCAGTACCTCTTCCAACCGAGCCCGGGACGGCTAAACGGCACGGTTAAGATTGCCTAGTGTGAGTACACCCTTATTCTCCCACATCCCGCCCGCACCTGCACTCGCCCATCAAGTGTTTTCCCGTGCCGCACTCTGCTGCGTTGGGTTCCGCGATCGGGCAGGTCTCTACTCGGAAGGTGCCTGTTATAATGTTATGATCGAGGCTCTGGACTCTGAGCATAACTTGTTTTTCTAAAACAAACTATAAAATATTTTCTATAAAAACGTTAATGCCCTGGCAGTGGCAAATAGCTTTGGTTTTATATTTAATTTGATTACATTAATGTTATAAGTTGAGATTTACAATAAATATTTTAACTGCTAATACTGCTGTAAAAAAAGCGCCTTATTTGTTTAAAGTGTTTGCAAACCAAATGTTATTGAACTTTTGTTCATATAGCAGAATAGTGCACAATACACTACTTTTGAATTCATTATTGAATTTTGTGCATAATGCGTTTAATCTCAGAAAATCATGCGATTAATCGCAATTAAAAATTTTAATAGTTGCCCAGCATATATATATATATTTATAGATTTGGTTTAAATTTTATTTTTGTATTTTCTGCTTTTTAAGTCAATTTTAATTAAAGTTTTTGTAATTTTTATTACTTTTTGTTGTTTTTAAATATAATTTTTATTAATTTTTACTAAAGTTTGTTATTTTACTACATCAGGGTAAACTAAATTAAAATTAAATGTTGCCTTGTTAAGTAGCTGAAATAAAATAAGTTTTATATTTTATTTACTTCAAGTAATGAAAATGTTTTCAATGGTTTTAGTTGAACATGATAACCCTGATTGTAATATACAATAACTATAATTTAATTTTTTTAACTTTATTCAAAACTGTTTCATGTTGACCCTAAAATAATGATTGAAAGAATGAAAAAATAATTATGAAATGTGAAACAATAAAATATATATATAAAAAATAATTATATTATACACAATAACTGAGGTTTTGTAAACATTCCAGATTTGATCAATTTGATTTGTTATTTCTCTTTTTATTTTTCCTTTCAGTGGTTCAACAAGACAGATTACCCTATATTTAAGCAGTATCAGCGATATCGACGCTTACACCCTCAACAGCCATTTTATATTCTGCACCCACGAATGGAATGGCAGCTGTGGCAGCGAATACAAGACAATATGGTGGAGACGATACAAAAAAACCCACCCTCATCAGGCTTGTTGGGTAAGTTATACTGAGTTAGAAAAAACAAACCAGGTAAAATTTAACCACAAATGGTAAAAAAAAAAAATATATATATATATATATATATTTCATTTTT
>NW_015627897.1:634274-635316 GCF_001515625.1 Sinocyclocheilus rhinocerous | reverse complement strand
ATTTAGGCTAAGCATCAACATTCACAAACCACTGTTCACTGTTATTTTTAACAGAAAAGAATGCAACGTGCTCGTAATCACGACTTCACAAGAGGGAAATAGGAAGTTTCCGATAGCACGACAGCAGAGAAGCGCTCTCGCTCAGCACAGTGGAGTGGAGTGCATCGTTTTGTTAACTTTGTGGTTTATTATTTTGAGTCGTTTAGGACGCGGTGACACACGGCCCTCTCACAGTATATATACGCAATCGTGCTGCACGTATCAGAAGTTCCATGCTCCGGCGCAGTTGGCCCTCACACTACATGCGTACCGTGCCCAAGCCCAACTGAACCGTGCTCTCTGGCCCAGTACCTCTTCCAACCGAGCCCGGGACGGCTAAACAGCACGGTTAAGATTGCCTAGTGTGAGTACACCCTTATTCTCCCACATCCCGCCCGCACCTGCACTCGCCCATCAAGTGTTTTCCCGTGCCGCACTCTGCTGCGTTGGGTTCCGCGATCGGGCAGGTCTCTACTCGGAAGGTGCCTGTTATAATGTTATGATCGAGGCTCTGGACTCTGAGCATAACTTGTTTTTCTATAACAAACTATAAAATATTTTCTATAAAAACGTTAATGCCCTGGCAGTGGCAAATAGCTTTGGTTTTATATTTAATTTGATTACATTAATGTTATAAGTTGAGATTTACAATAAATATTTTAACTGCTAATACTGCTGTAAAAAAAGCGCCTTATTTGTTTAAAGTGTTTGCAAACCAAATGTTATTGCACTTTTGTTCATATAGCAGTACTTTTAAATGAAAAAAGTGCACAATACACTACTTTTGAATTTTGTGCAAAACAATGTGATTAATCGCAGAAAATCACACAATTAATCGCAATTTTAAAAATGTAATCGTTGCCTATTATTTATTTATGTATTTATTTCGGAATCCTTTTAAGACTGAACAAAATGTCTTTCTATTTGAGTTTTCATAGGCCACATTCCCCCTGTTTTTCACTAATCTATCTATCTATCTATCTATCTATCTATCTATCTATCT
>NW_015627897.1:618485-632473 GCF_001515625.1 Sinocyclocheilus rhinocerous | reverse complement strand
CGCACTCTGCTGCGTTGGGTCCCGCGATAGTGCAGGTCTCTACATGGAAGGTGCCTGTTATAATGTTATGATCGAGGCTCTGGACTCTGAGCATAACTTGTTTTTCTATAACAAACTATAAAATATTTTCTATAAAAACGTTAATGCCCTGGCAGTGGCAAATAGCTTTGGTTTTATATTTAATTTGATTACATTAATGTTATAAGTTGAGATTTACAATAAATATTTTAACTGCTAATACTGCTGTAAAAAAAGCGCCTTATTTGTTTAAAGTGTTTGCAAACCAAATGTTATTGCACTTTTGTTCATATAGCAGTACTTTTAAATGAAAAAAGTGCACAATACACTACTTTTGAATTTTGTGCAAAACAATGTGATTAATCGCAGAAAATCACACAATTAATCGCAATTTTAAAAATGTAATCGTTGCCTATTATTTATTTATGTATTTATTTCGGAATCCTTTTAAGACTGAACAAAATGTCTTTCTATTTGAGTTTTCATAGGCCACATTCCCCCTGTTTTTCACTAATCTATCTATCTATCTATCTATCTATCTATCTATCTATCTCAATCTGTTTCTTTAAATCTCTTATGCTCACCAAAAAAATGTACAGTAAAAAATAAATAAATTAAAAAATATATTGTAAAATATTATTACAAGTTAAAACGACTTTTAAATGTAATTTATTCCTGTGATGCAAAGCTGAATTTTCATGATCCTTCAGAAATAATTATAATATGCTAATTTGGCGCACAATAAATATTCATTATTGTTATCAATGTTGAAAACTATCTATCTATCTATCTATAGCATGTATTAAGTTCATTAAGCCATATTGCAATATCGATTTTATTTCAATATGTATGCAGCCCTAATTAAAATATGATTTGCAAGCTATAGCAGTGTGCGGGATTCATCTATTTTTGTTAGATGAAAATGACAAAGAAACCACTTTAAAATCTCAATGATTTTTCCTAGACAGCAAGGAGAGACTTTTGCATACAAGTATTTGAAAAATAATGTGTTTTTTGAACATTAAAGCATGTCAACATATTCTGTTACACCAAATACACAAAATAATGATCTTTAAAAAAGCATCATATGACCCCTTTAATAAAAACTGCAGAAGGCACCAGAGATTCACATAAACATATTAAAGGACATGTTATTCTCATTGAGCATGTGTTTTTGAGAATATTTTGTTATGGAACATGATGTGGAATTATTTTTATAGCTGATCTTGAATCTTCACTTGGCTTTTATTTATCTGGATAAACAACATCTGCACATCAAGTGTCGTGTGGTTGCATTTGCTTGCATGCTGCGCTCTCTCTGGTTATGTGGTGAGGGTTGGTTTGTTGGTGTTGATGTTGGTGTTTGTTTGGTCTCTGGGTCAGTGCTCTCATTCGTGTGGCAGAGGCACTCAGTGGCGTAAGGTTTACTGTAAACAGAGACTGGCTTCTGGAAGCTACCGCAGGCTGAGCGACGAGGAGTGCGCTGGAACCAAACCTGACGTCCACAGGATTTGCATCAACCCTGACTGTCTGCTGCCGCGTCTGGAAGGAGGAGAGTGGTCAAAGGTGTGTTTGTGTTGCTAACCAAGCTAAACTTTGGGAATATGTTCCGTATAAAATGTCCCCACAACCTATTTGGGGACACCCTTGAAGAGACAGATACTTTATAAATAATATTTCTGCACAAGAGTGGGTTAAGGTTGGAATACACTACACAATTTTTGCCCATATTTTTGCAACGATTTGCAGTCTGGAGAAGATGACGCTAGTTGCTGAAAATCAGAGCCAGTCTGCAGATTTGAGTTGACAAATTTCATAGACAATCACATAGTGTATGATGGTCACAGACTCTGATTTTTTTTTAGCTTGAGACTATGATTCCATCCAGTTGGAGGATATCAGACATGTTTGATGTTTTGAGCCGATTTTAAAACACATATTGTTTGCATTTTTCATGTGTCTTAGTCAGTCATTTAGTGTATGTTGCCCAGTTTTCCCACTGTAACTATTTACAAAGACAGATTTTAAAAGTTGTGTAATGTATTCTAGCCTTTAGTCTGTAGAAATTACACTACCATTCAAAAGTTTGGGGTCAGTATTTTATTTATTTATTTATGGTACAATTTTTGTGTAAATTATGTGTATTATTTCAATTATATACTGGACACTATCTTTCAAAAGTTTGGGGTCATTATTGTAGTTATTTATTTATTAGTATTTTTTGTACAATTGGGAAGCATTTGAATTATTTATATGTATTATTTCAATTATATACACTTTCAAAAGTTTGGGGTCAGTATTGTATTTATTTACTATTTATTAATTTTTTGGCACAACTGGGAAGCATTTTAATTATTTATATGCATTATTACAATTATATAAACTATCGTTCAAAAGTCTGGGGTTGGTTATATATATATATATATATGTGTGTGTGTGTGTGAAATGAATACTTCTGTTGAACAAGGGTGCATTAAAAGACTGAAGATTGGAGTAATGATGCTGAAAATTCTGCTGGAATAAATATTGAAAAAATTTGCAGGAATAAATTACATTTTACAACATATATTTTAAATTGCAATAATATTTCATAACTAGCTTTTATTTATTTTTAATCAAATAATTCCAACTTTGGTGAGCATATGAGACTTCTTTCAAAAACATTTTTTTTTTTTTTTATTGTACCTCGTCACTCAAAAATTTAGGTAGAAAGGTAAATATATTTCTAAAGTTAATATTGTTCCAACCAGATCTTTCTGTTTCTTTCTTGCAAGAAACACAAAAGTAGGTTTTAGGTAGGCCTATTCAAAAATTTTGAAGATGTTAAGGCTTGTTCAGTCACTTTCAGAATCATTTTCTCCAGCTGATGAATGATAAAAACATTAACAGCCAATCAGAATAAACCAAATTTTAACGAGCTCAAGCATTTAAAGTGGCAGATGACAAAACTGCAGCACACACTTATAATAAACAGAAACTTATTGTGCACTGGTGTGAACACAGATATAGTTATCATTGTAATTATGGCCATTGGTGTAAATGGGCCTTTATATTTTCCATTTTGTGTGAACTATTTTCTTTAATAGAGTTTATTTAATGTATGTATTTGTCCATATGTGTTTGCAGTGTTCTGTGACGTGTGGAAAAGGCATTCAGCGGCGGGAACCCGTGTGTAGGAGACAGACGGCCTCCGGTCAGCTGGTCACTCTGGACAGGTCAGCCTGCAGTGACCTTCCTCTTCCTCCTCTGATCAGGAGCTGCCGTATGAGCCCATGCAACAGTAAGATACTCTATGCTTGCCTTTCCATTTTTTTTCTAGCCATCCTTTACTTGCCACGTCAGTTTAAGCCTGAATCTTTCAGTGTGAAGCGTTCGATTTCTTGCACATTTCGTGTAAATTATGGTTGTAATTTAACTTAGAACTGACCTCTATTTGATCTTGCTCTCACTATGGTCTCCATACATTCTGATAGCAGCACAAGGAAAAATTTCATAAAATGATTTTGGGACTCCCTGATGTTTTGAGCTGTAGTAACAGCACAATCCTACTTGGGTTTCATCTCAAGTTTCTCAAATAAAAAGCAGGGTTCTGTAGGTATCACTTAGCATGTTATTATTATTCTCATGATACCCATGAACCAATGAACTCTCTGTGGTCATATATGTGAACATATGAAACTTCCAGAACGGCTTTGAGATGCTTTCATGCTTTCTTGAGATGCCTTGATAATGTTTCGAGCTGAATTAGGTTTATCGGTTTGTATATCTTGATAAGGTCCTGCGGTATGAAGGGACGGTCCCATAGCAGATCAGTCTGCAAGCGGAGAACGCATTCACATTGTGCCCTCATGGTTTTTGCTCTTTCACCTAAACTTTCCAAAGCCCTTTTGTCCCGTGTGATTTGACTTCATTGGGCTCGAAATCAAGAGTCTGAACTGCTGAGATTATTTGGGGGTTTCTAGAGCGTTTATAACCTCACGTGAAACTAAAGTAATTAGCCCTAACCGATGTTTGAACCGCTTCAGCTTCTCCCATCTCTCTCCGCAGAGCACAAGCACTCCAAAAAACATTGCCCTCAGGTCATGGGCCTGAAACGCATCTACATCCAGACCAGACAAGAAAAACGCCTCAGTTTTACCATCGGAGGACGAGCCTACCTTCTTCCCAAGACCTCCGTCGTTATCAAGTGTCCCGTTTGGCATTTCCCTAAAGCTCAGATCCGCTGGGAGAAGGATGGGAGTGAACTGACCAGCTCCAAACGTCTGAGCATCACCAGATCTGGCGCTTTGAGGATCTATAACCTGGAGGCTGCAGATATCGGACTGTACCGCTGCTGGGCCAACCAAGTTTCGGACATCTTCATCCTGAAACTGATCGGATACAATAGTAGGCTCCTGGAACATCCTGAAGGAAAGAGTTTGGGAAGTAGGAGCTTTCATCCATACCTCAATAAAGAAGGAGGTTACGTTGGTTCAAAGTGCCATGAGGCGTTTCCACCTGGAAAGAAGGCTCCAAAATCTCCCCCAAGCTGGATGCAAAAAAACGAGTTCTACCGAGACGACGATGGCCAGCCTAAGGAACTCTGGGATACCCTTGCTTTAGGAAACTACGCTTTGGCCGCCAGGAGCCACGCGGGAGCCTTTGTCCTTGATCCTGCACAGTTCGAGGAGCTCGTGAAGAACATCAGTCAGCTGGCCGAGAGCGGAAATGTGACGGATGAAATGGCGTTGCACCTGATTGGGAAACTTATGGAGGATTTGGCTGCCGCGGGGCAAGGGGCACAAACTGAGGAAAGCACTACGATGGGCAATCATTTAGATAAGACGCCAAACACTTCTGAACGTTCTGAGGGAAAGACGCCGAAAAAAGGCAGTCGAGCGGTTATCGTTCGACAAAAGCATCACAGATCTGCCATGAGCTTCCAGAGGGATCTCCGGATCCATGTGGGCAGGACCGCTTACATAACCAATGCTACCCACAGCCTCACGCTGATGTGTCCCACTCAGGGATTGCCATCTCCAAACCTCTCCTGGAGCAAAGATGGAGCTCCGCTTCAGAACAGCGACAGGTAAAGACAACCAGATGTAGATGAAGGGGTTGGGGTGCCATACGGTGTTGCAGTTTATCTTCCTTTCTTTTTCTTAGGTTACAATTTGTGGGCGTTTTGGTCATCAGCTTCTTTAAAATCATTTAAATGGCAAGTTTAAAAAATAGTTAATTGAAAACATAAATTCTGTCATTGTTTGCTTACTCAACATGTCACTCCCAAACTGTTTTTTTTTTAAAAATAGAATACAAAATGATTGTTAATGAATAGGGATGCACAACATACTGTGCTGACATTTTTTCGGTTTATATGTACATTTGCATTTATGCATTTAGCAGATGCTTTTATCCAAAGAGACTTACACTGGGAATTGAATCCATGACCCTTGAACTTTTAATGTTTAAATTACTGGAATCAGCCATTGTTTGTAAAATGTTTTATTGTAACTCCCAATATATTAAGTAGTATACATTTGTAATGTTGGCCATTTAGGCATAACTATTATACATTTATATTTATTATATATTGTATATTTACCATTTTTTTATTGTCTGTTTTTTTATTTAAGTTTTAGTAAATGAAAGTAGTTCATTTGTAATTTGTTTAATTAAAATATATTTATTTATTTATTTATTAGTCTTAATAAATAATTTATTTCCATTTTTAGTAATTTCAGTACTTCAGGTTTAATTTATTTTTATTTCAGTTAGCTGCCAAGGCAACATTTCCAGCTTTCATTTAAGTTTTTCATCTAAAATGTAGGGGTTAATTCAGGACAGTTGGACCATTTTCTCCCAGTTCTCACAATGGCAAAAAAGTCAAATTTACCTGAATTCACCAAATATTTTATTTGAGCTTTTTTTAATTAATAAAAATAATTTTTTTAACAGTTTTAGTTTTAGTCAAAAATATCATCCTGAATTTCTATATTCATGCATCTCTCTTTTGTTTAAGGACAAAATATCACCTTTTGTGCTCTACTGAAATAAAATGATCAATTTTAGATTAACTATTCCTTTAAATTTGTCATTTTGTGCCTGCATTATGTGGCTCAAAATATAACTAACGGCATAGGCGTTTTTACTCTAACACACCAGTACAGTGTCTGATTACAGATCTTCTGGAATTCACATGACTTTACTCTTTTTTTCGGTTATTATCAACTGCAGTTCTTTTAGTCCAACGAACATGATGTTGGAAACGATCAGAGTTCAACTTTAACACCGAAAAGCCATTTTTTCTCTCTTTATAGAAAACAAGACTCCCTGTGTACCTCTGAGTCCAGCCGTGACTGATCTTGATTGAGCAACCGCATATTCCAAAAGCCTGTTAATCACCAACCCACTCAAATATTCACCTCCAGAGCACCCCAGATCTCACGTTATGCGGTCTGTTGGGGTCAGATATTCTGGCTGTGCTTCTTTCACTTGCTCTCCAGGGTCGCATTGTGGTCTAATCGTCGGCTCTATACTGTTGACTGTTAAATACCGTCATTGAAAACATTGACTTAGTAACTCAGCTTTGTCCAGCTCACGGCCTTAACATAGCCTCCGCCCAGACAGTCGCCAAACATTGTCTGCCCCTCTTTCTGGCCTGCGCTATGGGACCTGAAAGAGACATGGCTGTGCAAACATTGTTCAGGCCTCTTCTCGCGGCCTTGGCTTGAAAACCCAGCAGTCCTGAGGGGAATCGTGAAATATTGAAGTGCTTTAACTTTCAGAGGTCACTTTTGACATGACTGTAGGGTCATGCTACGAAACGGGTGCTTTTTCAGCTTTTTCAGACAAAGTGATTTTGAAGTCAGTTTGAGATTTTAGACATTTTAGGAGATAAATAATGCATGTAAGTGTTAATTGCATTGTGCCATAAAATTGCATAAAATGTTGAGTTACCTTCAGAAAGGTGAAAGGACATTTAGAAAGAGAATATAATATGAAAATGCATACAAATATCCAACAACTGCAAAAGTGTTGAACAGGGCTGAAAATGTATGATTTTCACATGAAAAAATAAAAAGAGGAGACCTTTCCTTGAAGATTTTTTTATTATATTATATTATATTATATTATATTATAGCTTTTATTTCCTTATATTTTCTTATATTTCTTACATTTGCATGTTTGCTAATATAGCATTAAGTTGGAAACGTTTTAGAAAAAAATACATAAAAAGTCAAATAAAGTTATTGTATTTTTGTTGATAAGTTTATCAAAATGTCTGTTGACACTGTGAAAGCTAACATCAGTTAATCATTGTTAAAAATCATTTTTACATATGTACTTCATAAGGAAGACACAAATGGGACTCGTTTTGTAGAATTACCCTGCAGATGTTGATTTTGACAGCTTGGTTTTATGCTAAATTTTCGTCGCATGTCACAGTCAGATTTTATTTTATTGGATTTGGAATTAAATAGATTCATTTAGTTTTATTGGCTGGTGCTTGTTTCTATGATTTTTGATGCCACATCATCTTTAGATCCTTGACAGAACTCAAGTCTGGCAAGCAAGAATATATATATATATATATTTTTTTTTTAATAGAAATCTCAAGTTCAGCTGAGGGGAACAATATTGTTTTCAGCTATAACCATTTTTTGTCGTAATATATTTTTGGATCATGCACAATTCTTCTATATTACTTTATTTATTTATTATACCCCAGTTATTTTGACCACAGTATTGCTCAGAGCTGCCAAATCATTTGCCTCCCACTCTTTTGTTGACAGCCGTGTTTGTGTGCGGTCTCTACTGCATCACTGCCGCCATCATAACACTGCTATTCAATGCCACTTGACTCCAAAACCAAATATAACGTCACTGCCAGCTCATGCCAGCCCAGTGCCAACCCAGAATGAATGCATTCCACTCCTACAGAGTAATATTTACAGTTAGAGCATGTTATTCTTCTCTCACTGCAGGTATTGGGGATATTTTAAACACGTCTCGCTATACGGAAATTGTTCCAAATTAAAGTGTGTCTGGATTTATTTATTTTTTTTGCATTGATGGGAAGAAACAAAAACTGTCCTGTCTAACCGTTTGTCTGTCAAGATGTTCAGACAATTTGTGAAGGTCACAATTTGATAGCATTTTAATTATTTCTATTATTTATTTCAATTATGTACAATATCGTTCAAAAGTTTGGGGTGAAATAAATAAATAAATAAAAATAAATACATGCATACATACTTATTTACTTACTTTTAATCAAGAAAAGGTGCATTCAATTCAAAAGTGAAAATAAATAAATAAATAAATAAGTACACCAAAATTAAGCAGCATAACTGTGTTTTGAAAACAGTAATATTTTCATTTGATAATATTTTTAAAAATATTACTATTTTAGTATTAGTTTTTACTGTTTTATGAAGTAAAAATGTAGTTTTATGTAGTAAAAACTCTTTGTCATTTTTTTTAAATTTTGTAATATTTCCAAAGCGTTAACAAAAAGTTTCACACTATTGCAAAATTGTAAAAAAAAAAAAAATTCTCCAACATTAATAAAATTAAATAAATAAATTAAAATAGACATAAAATAATAATAAATATCACCAACAACACCAACAGTAGTAGTAATAATAATAATAACATACAAAATAAGAAAGTAGATAAACTTTAGAATAATGCACACATTTACAAATGAACATATCAATATAAAAAATAAATAAATGAATAAATAATAATAAAAAATAATAAATGAATAAACAAAATAAAATAGAAATTACAGTCATAATTGCAGATGCATTTGTGGTCTGTACATATAATATTATGATTTTATAAAATCAAACATAACACAGGTGAGTATGCTTCAGTTAGTCTTTCCAAACCTTTTAGTTATATTAATTATTTTTCTTCTCAAAATATGTGATTGTGGGTTTTCCAAATCCTATAAAAGTTCACAGATCATTTCAATAAATGCTAAATTTTTTGGGAATCTGATATCAGGTCACATATACACATTAACACAATATGTGGTGTTTCAGTAATACATTTAACAAAGTTTTCTTCTTTCCATGTTGTTGTCTTGGTAAACACTTTGGGGTGACCTGAAAAGAAGTGATTTCATATGAAACGTGTGCAATGACAGCCTCACTGGAGAAGCATGGCTCCGTGTGACGCTGTAGATCTGCATTCTCCTCCCATCCGCGGCTCCTGTGGCGCTCGTGGCCCCAGGGCCATCTCTGCTGGGGCGCTTACATAGCGCTTCTTATTTTTGGCCAAAAGTGAAGCAAAGCACAGGCGAGGTGATTGACGTTCACGGACTCTAAAGCTGTGTGAAGTCTCACACTTTCTCGCTCTTTCATTCAGATGTGTCTTGGCACTGCTGCGGCGCTCTAAATCAGATCCTAACAAGGTTGCTTTACTCCTAGAGCTGTGAACGGGATTTCACACTCAAACCAATGCAGTTTCTGCTCCGTCTCGTCACAGAAGACTGACAGTTACTAATTGCTATTGCTTATACAGTAATTAGGGTTAGTGCTTTAAACAAAACGGTAACTTTAAGTATTAAACTAGCACTTTTGTGTTGTAGAAATGAATTATACCTCGAATCTTGATGAGAAGAGATGTGCTGTTCTGTTTTTAAGCAAACATCTTTATGATTTCCACCATAAGACAAGTGAAAAATGCATCCAAACCATATCTGGATTATATAGAGTTTTTAGGGGCTGGTTCTTTTCACTTGGGCTAGTAAATAAATCTCTTCAATATGCTCTGCTCAGGGTTATTTAAGAATTATTTATATTCCTTTATAGTATTAATGTTTTAAATGAGCTTTTATTTGTATATTTTCAGTTTTTAATTTTAGTTTTAGTCATTTTTGTGCTTTTGTCAATTCATTTAGTTTTAAAATATAAAACTGTATCTTTAATTAGTATTTGGTAATTTTATTATGCAATATTTTAATGATTTAAATGTAATAATTTCATGTAATTTCCTTTTTCCAGTTAGTTGTGAATGTAACTTTTCTAGTTTCCTTTTAACCTTTTTAAGTTTGAATTTTTCATCTAATATTTTTGTTTTTATATTTTCAGGTTTTAATTTTTTGTTTTAGTAGTTTTAGGTGCTTTTGTCTTTTTTTTTTGTAAATTAGCTTTAATTTCTGTTCAAGTAATATTATTTAGTAATTTTAGTATTTAATATTTGAATCATTTAAATGTAATATTTCCATGTAATTTCCATGAAACTTTAAAAAATCAGTTATAGTTGTGACGGTAATATTTCTAGTTTTCGTTTAACCTTTTTAAGTTTTAATTTTTCATCTATTCTTTGTACCTTGTTTTATCTTAGCTTTATTTCAGTTAACAAAATATATATATATATATATTATTTTTATACTTTTAGCTAACAATAACAACACTTGATTCTGCCTCAACTTCCTGTTTCAACAGGAAACACTGTATGTCAGCACAGGAACACTGAACACATTTAAAAATCTTTTAATCAGTATTCTTGCTTTGTTTTCCAGTAAAAAGTATGTAAACATCAGATAAACAAAATATCTTTATTTGAGGGACAACGTTTTTTCAGACTTTTGCAGACAATATGTCTTTAATTAAGTTTGGTAAGAAACATTCAAATTAGGTTTATGCATAAAACAAGAAAAAAGCAATCATCTGAAATGATTTGAAGTGCAAGCTCGAATTTTCCCAAAGATGTCTCGTAATCATTATTTTGTTCATTAAAGGTGGCATGTAAGTGTGATTGTGGAAACAATGCTGCCATTGTCCCGAGGCTGAGTTTCCACACATCTGAGTCGCTCCAGACGTGCCATCACACTTTAGATGATATCTTTTCTATGAGTTGGATACTTCAGACATGACTCAGCTGCTGTGTTTTTATAAGTGGCTCTGAATGAGTGGGCTTTCATGAGATGTGTGCTGGATGGGATACAATGCACATTTTGTGCCGGCGTCCCTTTGTGGCTTTGGGTGGGAGTGGACGGAGAGCTCACTGCACCCTGGTGCTTTCTAACCCTTTCTGACTTTCTTAATCACTCTGTTTCTCTTCCAGAACATAGAGAGCTTCCATGCTGTGTCTGTCTACATAGGCAGCTGTATTCCAAGGCAGCATCCTCACTGAAATCAAGCCTTAGAAATGATTGATTTTGAATTGTTCACATTGGCAACAACTTTGTGTTTCTTACAAATAGTACTTTTCAAATAGTACACATACTGTGTGTGTGTGTGTGTGTGTGTGTGTGTGTGTATCAGTATTTTTTTTTGTTTGAAAGAAAAACTTTTTTCAGCAAAGACAAAAGATTTCTCTTTCAAATAAATGCTGTTCTTTTGGATTTATTTTCATAAAGAATCCTGAAAAACAGTATCACGGTTTCTCCAATATTAGGCAGCACAACTGTTTTCAACATTGATAATCAGAAGAAAATAATATTTTGTGAGCAGCAAATCTGCATATCTGAATGATTTCTGAAGGATCCCGAGACATTGAATACACTAACATTTTGAACTGTATTGGAGAAACTAGATCTGGAAGATATTTGTTAGGCATATCATACAGTAGTTATTAACATTTATTGGTTTGATGATCAGGGAATTCATGAACTAGTAAATGTCACTTTGAATAATTCAGTAAATGTACATAAAATGGTGATTAAAAATGTATAAACATATCATGATAGAATAATAGATTTTTTCTAGTTTTGAGAAAATAGCTATTAAGCTGATGCCTTCTAGTGTTACTCTGTTGTAGGATCACTACAAATTCAAAACATACTTTTTTTTCTTTGGCTCTGGAGGGCCACTAGTCTTTCACAAGTGTCAGATGATGTCCCCGAGCAGCCCTCCAGACACACACAATACACACTTTAATCAGGTATATAAACACCTCTGAGAGTCCATCACGCTGCCTCTGATTGGCTCTTCTGGGACTCCTGATTGCTGCAGGAGATCACGTGAACCAGAACTAAGAGTAGCAGAGCCTGAGGGACACCTCTGATTGATACACAGGAAATGAGAGATTGAACCAGATCTCGACCTGATCCGAGAGTGTGACTTGATTAAGACACAATCATGGTGTGTGTTTTCACTGAAAGGCCATTGAGCTCCTGTGGTCTCACCTCAGTCTGGAATACATAGAAACCAGCTGTTGTTTTAAAACCAGCATATGCTGGTTAGGTAGGTTTTGAAGCTTGGATGCTGGTTTAAGCTGGTCCTTAGCTGGTCATGTGCTGGTCCTAAGCAGCCCATGGAGCGAGGAATCCAACTCCTCAGAGAGGATTAACGCTCGAAAATCATTATGTCATGTCATAAAAATTTGAAGCATAATTAATAAATAAATAATAAATACCAAGGCTTAGTCTCACATAATGTTCTTATAATGCAAAAAAATTACATTATTATATTATATTATATTATATTAATAAAATATAATACAAAAATAGGACATGTATGAATTTTTAATTTTAGGGTGAAATATGACCTTACATTTCTATTTTGAGATTCACCCATAAAACATAAATACACAATGTTTCACATTGTATAACTTATAAAATGAAAGCTAATTAGTGAGATTTGGCAACAAAAATGCTAAAAATCAATCTGACACACACACATTCTATGGCTTTAATTGCACTAATGTGTATTTTCGTGAGCAAACCTCTTTTCGTCATTACCAGTTGCCGCAATCTCCAGTGCGGCAACTGGCGGCAATGTAGATTCTTCAAATTATCGAGATACTTCACTCAGTGAAAAACTGAACATGTTTGATGTGTGCATATCCCATGCTTAATAGCTCTTGTCCATGTGGCTTTGGTGAAAGATTCGGCTATTTGGACAGAAATGGTTTGTAAAGTCAACAGGCATTCAGGATGTGGGGCCCTTCGATGGGAGTTATGCCGCGCTGCGTCATTTACAAACGCCAATACTGTAGCAAAACAGGGCTCCTGTCGCTCTATTGTACTAAAATATACTTTTTATAGAGCTGTCTATAGATTTCTACCTACACAGTGGAATTTAATGCATATAATTCAGATGTAATTATAATGTTTAATAGCCTCATTGTTCAATGAGATCAATTTTTGGGTCTTTCGTGCCCCTCAAACTTCCCAAACTGGACACTGTTCTCCCTTTCACCTCCTTTTTATTTGCATGTTTATATAAACAGAGGTCTCTGAGGTCGTTGTGTCTGTCTTCACTCACCGTCGCAGTTTATGTAGACTTGTTTATCTAGTGATTTGGTTGATGCAGAGGACACCTGCTGTGAACACTGGCCTCGCAAAAGGCCAGAAAGCCACAAGTGTCAGCTGTTCTCTCATGCTTTCATCACCATCTGATTCCCTGAGATGAATAAACAGGATTTGAAGGCATAGGCAGGCACGGAGCAGTGCAGTATGGGTAATGATGTAAGAAGATACTGTAATTGAGTGGTTAAGCTGATGGTGTGGAGAGATGTGTTGTTAGAGGACACACACACCCGGATACAGCGAATGTCTGATCCAGGTCACGTTATTACAGAGCAGAATTCAGTCTGCTTATCACGCAGGTCATTAACAGTAGATCCGTTCTAAAATCTAGTGAGCTGCCTACATAGCTTCCATGTAACCTCAAACGGGACTTTGGACGTGATTTTGGAACACTCTACACAGGCAGCTACTCTATGCATCATATAAGAAGTGCAAAGCACACAGGAGGGAATTTATTTTAGTAGATTTTAACATTCGCATGCTGCTAGAAATACATTCCTCTTCCTTTAAGTAAATCTGAACAATTTTATTAATACTCTTCAGTATTGAAATCATTTCAAATATAATTTTATTTATACATTTATAGTTTTATTTGTCTGCTGTCTTTTATTTGTCTACAGCCTGACTATGTAGTTAAAATGATAACTTCAAACCTAAGGAATTGGAACAGAAGGGGGAAAAGGCACATAAAAAGTGTAATTTTATCTAGCAATAAATATTA
>NW_015627897.1:606423-618365 GCF_001515625.1 Sinocyclocheilus rhinocerous | reverse complement strand
TTCTAGTGATAAACATTAAATAATTATTTTATTTTATTTTATTTTATTTTAGTTTAGTTTAGTTTAGTGAAAGGATAAACTAAATATTTCACTTGGTTAACTGAACTGTTTTATATTTCAGTTTATTTTATGTTTATACATTTTTATATCGTTAAACAGAGGAGAAATGTAATAAAATATATAATTTTTTTCTTTGATTATGTTATCGTCTAGTAATAAACATCAAATAATCGAAGATTTTTTTTTTTTTTCAATTTATTGTATTTTTATCATTTTATTTGATTTAATATAGTTCAAATGCTAACAGTGTAGTGTTAAACATAAGTTGACCAATGTGCTTTACATCAGTTAATGCAAAACCTAATGCAAAAAAATAATAACAATAATGAGAAAATTTATAAGAATAGGACTAGTGAAAATAGCAACAATAATAATAAAGATCACTGGCATCAAAGTACTACCTTTCGATCTCTCTGACTGGTCAAAAGCCAAAGAAAGAAGTAGTTTTGAAATGAGTCCGGCTCGGAGCACTTTTAATGTGTATTGGAACGGAGCGTGTGTTTCTGCAGTCAGTAGGCGGTCAGCACGTAGAGATAAACATTTTGTATGTAATATATCTTCTTTTAATGTTCCATTTTTTTCTTCATCATCATGCAGTTATTGTTCCTGTGTGCGTTTCTCCTCCCAGTGGAAATTCCCTCTCCAGGAGAGCAGAGGTCACTGCGGCGGCCACTATTAATCCTACCTACATCTTAACAACATCACTTCCTGCCATCTTTGCAGGCATACCTGACTGTTTACTGGTGCCAGAGTGTGTCAATGCCCACGTGTGTCAATGCCCACACACACACACACACACACACACACACACCTCAAGGCCTCCGATGTGATTTTCCATTGCTAAGAGTGTGTCTATTCATTGGCTCTCAGACTAACGGCTGTATGTCAGTACTAATGTCTCCATTCGGCAGAATGGGGGACCATAAAACTCAGACTCCAATCCATGTGCTGCTCATTATTTTCAGCGAGGGCGTCCCATGGGAACTGGTTGGAGGGAGGCAATTTGCATTCATTGTGCCCATTTGTACAAGTAATTCGTGGCAATCTGCTGGCCTCTTGCTGATCTGCTCTTTGAATCAACATTTTCTGCGGTTTGATTTATTCGGCGCGGGCTTTGATGTTGACATATGAATCTTTTAAGGGCACGATGGCAGTTGCCCCTAAATACTGGAACTTGTTCAGTGATTTGTCAAGAGCTTAGGTTTGTGTTTGGGAAAGCTGCGCCCAGACCAGCTTTTCTTGAATGGGGTGCAAAATAAGGTCTGAAACTCTAAATATATATTTCACATGGTCAGAAAATATTGAATGTGAAACTCAGTGGAAAAGGTCAAACTTATTTTTTTGTTTTGTTTTGTTTTGTTTTGTTGCAACCCTGGAAACTAATTTTGGCACTTCTCAGTTTGTGAGATTCTTTAAAAAAATAAATTAAAATCAAACATTAAACACATATTTAAGTTTCACAACATTGTTGAGTTTGACAAATACAGTCAACAGTACAATTTGTGTAGAAATTTAGAAATTTGATTTAAAAAAATTCAGCTTTCTGAATTTTAAAGAATGTTTTTTTTATTTTTTTATTTATTTTTTTATATTTTTAATAATGTCACAAAGTTGATGTTGACATATGAATCTTTTAAGGGCACGATGGCAGTTGCCCCTAAATACTGGAACTTGTTCAGTGATTTGTCAAGAGCTTAGGTTTGTGTTTGGGAAAGCTGCGCCCAGACCAGCTTTTCTTGAATGGGGTGCAAAATAAGGTCTGAAACTCTAAATATATATTTCACATGGTCAGAAAATATTGAATGTGAAACTCAGTGGAAAAGGTCAAACTTATTTTTTTGTTTTGTTTTGTTTTGTTGCAACCCTGGAAACTAATTTTGGCACTTCTCAGTTTGTGAGATTCTTTAAAAAAATAAATTAAAATCAAACATTAAACACATATTTAAGTTTCACAACATTGTTGAGTTTGACAAATACAGTCAACAGTACAATTTGTGTAGAAATTGAGAAATTTGATTTAAAAAAATTCAGCTTTCTGAATTTTAAAGAATGTTTTTATTATTTTTTTATTTATTTTTTTATATTTTTAATAATGTCGCAAAGTCATGTTATAATTATTTTATAATAGAAAAATATTTAAGTTTCACAACATTGTTGAGTTTGACAAATGCAGTCAACAGTACAATTTGTGTAGAAATTGAGAAACAGGATTTAAAAAAATTCAGCTTTCTGAATTTTAAAGAATGTTTTTTTTTTTTTTTATATTTTTAATAATGTCACAAAGTCATGCGAACACAGGTTTGTCTGCAAATGTGGGACACAGCTAAAATAAAATAAGTAAAAAAAAAACATTTTTGAATGTAACAAGTGAATTTTTGTTGTTTTTGTCTTGTTTTTTCAAAAATGTCAAAATTATAATTTATTCAAAATGATGATGTTGAACTATTTATTTGTTATTCTATTTTATACAGTCTACAAGGACATGAGGTGGAAAAGACCAAAAGCTTGATTTGATGTGTTTAAAAATACCATCTTTTTCTGCAATGCTAATTTTATTTTAAATAATACTTCATGTAAAGTATCTAACATTTCTGACAACATACAATTAGTCCCTCAAACACCTTTAAAAAGTAATGGGACACCTAAAGTGTACCCTACTCATAGAAAGCGGTGATTAGCGTCAGCTCCAGACTCCAGTGTGAACTGATTGATTGGGAGTGACCTGACGTTTGTCTCTGAGCAGGTGTCCCGCGGCCAACGCTGAGCTGGCACCGCAAGGAGGGTCCGCTGGGCGCCAGCGCTAGTCCTCTCCCGGACGGATCTCTGCTCCTGAGAAACCTCACACCACCAGACTACGGCACCTACTCCTGCGTGGCTGCCAACAGCATTGGAAAGTCGGTGGCCTCCAGCCTGCTGCGTGTGGCGGGTGAGTAGCGATTCCCACAGCAGCCGTATGTCAGTCCACACTTCTCCGGGTGACAGGGAAATCCTCACACGACAGCATTTCGGTGCTAAGTGAACCGCACTCTGTGGGTTGGCTCGGTTTCCCACAAAGTCAGCGAACTCGGCGAGAGATTTGCGAGTGGCTTATTGCTATTGGCATCGTTTGGCACGTCTTGTTGAGAAATAATGTGAGACCTACAGACTGTAGGGGTGGTAAAATCCATTTTTGCAGTGGAATGAAGAAATATTCCCTTCTTTGTAGAGGCCGCTTGTCTCTGGAGATCTTATAGGCCACAAACAGAAGGCAGCCGAGGCCTTGTTTGGCCTCAGATGACACAACTTCCCACCGTATTTCATTGAGGTCATTTCTGTCTCCATCACGGTCGAAACGGGCTGTAATCTCTCTGCTGATTGGGAAAAAGCTCTAACTAGGAGTAATAATTCAGCCACTTGAGATTGTTCAACCATCAAAGGAATAATCTTTACCTGTAGGAATGCTTTGGTTGATTGCATTTGATGGTGAGATGTTTGATGACACAGTGCTGTCTTGATGCCAGGAGGAGCTGTGGGTGAATCTGAGCACCAGGTTTCAAAGGAGATGAATAGGAAGAGGGTTCTGATGGCCTCTGTGATCGGCACCAGCGTCACGGTCAAACCTGGAGATACCTTGAGGATAGGTACGGCACTTTCATGTTGTTTAAATGATACACTCTTAAAAATAAAGATTCCAAAAGGGGGTATTTGCAGCAACACGGTAGAAGAATTATTTTGGGATCCCCCCCAAAAAAATTGTCTTAGTGTGAAGAACATTTTATAATCTAAAGAACCTTTTGTGGAATGGAAAGATTCCATTGTTGTTAAAGGTTCTTCATGGAATGGTCAATGCCAACAAATAACCTTTATTTTTAGGAGTGTATGAGCTTGTTTTGAAATTTAAACACCATATTATTAGTCTTACCTACATAATTTGCCATTTTTTGGTGCGTGTTAAGGCTTGTGTCTTGTAGTTTCATGGGACTGTATACTAAGTATTTTCACACATAAAGAAAGTAATATTGTTTATCACAAATACTTTTCTCATTTATAAATCACTTTGAATAAATGAAAAATCAGTAAATGTAAATTTTATTATATTGTATTATTATTATTAGTAGTAGTACTAATTATTATTACTCTTATTATTAAGATTATTTATTCATAATGCAATGTTTTCCATAGTGTCATTTGTATTATTTATTGTTTTTTAAAAAGTTTTAGTATGCGTTATTTTAGTACATTGTAAAACTAAGTGAAAATGAGAAATGTTGCTTTGAGAACATGGTGAAATAAAAATAAGTTTATATTATTTTATTTCAGTTAATCTTTATTTTATTTCAAGTAACTGAAATGCTTGTATGGTTTTTGTTAAAAGCACTCAAGACGCAACACTGCATAAGATTTTAAGACAAGTTTTCAAAGAATGTGTATTTTTTGTTCATGTTTTTTGTTGTTGTTTTACCTTGTTTTGCAGAGTAAATGTATCTTATTTCAAGGATTTTAAGATATTTTACCTGGATAACAACTTGTTAAAAACATGTTGATAAAAACATGTTTTTTTGCAGTGAATAGATGCTTTTTTCTATGACATAAACATGAATTGTTAGCTGAATAAGTCCTAGAGTTTACTGTAGTGTTCGTCAACCTGCACAGCCGCTGTAGCCCTTATTCTTATTTCTCTGTGTGTGAGAGTTCAGATTTCCAGTTAGACTGTTTTGATTGAGTTTAAATGCTCTTTTTAGTGCATGTTTTGCACACTTCAGTCAATAAATGTCTTGTTTTTAAGACTAAATGACAGGAGACCTCAACCCCTTTTCCTCTTAAAATTCACCCGTAACCCCCTTCAGGTTGCCCGGTGGTCCCCAGTCACAGGAAGCCCATCAAGTGGTCTTATCAGAACCAGACCCTAAAGCAGAGTCCAGGCGTGAGCTACCGCATGCTGGTGGGGGGACGAGCTCTGGAGATGAACACGCACGGAGGGAGGTTTGACGGACGCTATGAGTGCCAAACACAAACCAACGACCAGCAGCGTCTCACAGCTTGGATTCATGTGCTTTCACAAGGTTAGTGTATGTATGCCCTTGGAAATACATATTCATTGTGCAATGTGCATGTGTACAGTATGCATGTATGGATAGCCAGATGATCTGCTGTATTTGCCAACATGTGTGCAGCATGCAACAATGCTGATTTTACACTAAACGTGCCAAATAGTTTTTGGGGGCTTTTTTCCAAATCCTAGTGAGCTGCCTCTGTAGGCAGCATTTTCAAGCATCAGATGCACACTCTTGGTGTTTAATATTAAGATACATTAGTTTTTTAAGCAAGCAGCATCACATATATCCTTAACAGATGAAGCAATTCATTGTGACAAACTCATATCATCAAAGCTTTCAGCATAAAGCAGAAAAAGTCCTCGTTTCTATATATTGAAGGGAAAAAAACTGTTATTGCAGAGAAAGCATGCAGGATCTCTCTCTA
The DNA here is from genome assembly GCF_001515625.1 of Sinocyclocheilus rhinocerous. Lineage (NCBI taxonomy): Eukaryota > Metazoa > Chordata > Actinopteri > Cypriniformes > Cyprinidae > Sinocyclocheilus > Sinocyclocheilus rhinocerous. The sequence continues at coordinate 612,845 of NW_015627897.1, read as the reverse complement.
TTTCTCTCTCTCTCTCTCTCTATATATATATATATACAGTGGGTACGGAAAGTATTCAGACCCCCTTAAATTTTTCACTCTTTGTTCTGCAGTGAATGGGTGCTGTCAGAATGAGAGTCCAAACAGCTGATAAAAACATCACGATAATCCACAAGTAATCCACACCACTCCAGTCCATCAGTTAACATCTTCTTAAGCAAAAAGCTGTGTGTTTGTACAGATTTATCATTAAGGCGTTTGGTCATTGAACCATCACTTCTGGACAAAATATTGAGTCCATAATACATAATAACGCTTCATCCAGTGAAAAAGTCCATCCCCTGTTGTCCTCTCACATCATAATCCTCCAACATATTTGTTTAGAACAGTTTGGACTGTTTTCCCTTCTGTTTGATCTGTGCATATTTCTCTCCTGATTCAGACAAGATGACTTTTTCACTGGAGATAGCAATATTATGAATAAAGGACTCTAATCTGATAGATTCTTACAAACAAGCAGCTTTTCACTTCACAAAACAGGATAGACTGGAGTCGTGTTATGGATTATTGTGATGTTTTTATCAGCTGTTTGGATTCTCATTCTGATGGCACCCATTCGCTGCAGAGGATCCATTGAGGAAGCGATGCTAATGTAATGATAATTTCTCCAAATCTGTTCTGATGAAGAAACAAACTTGTCTTAGATGGCCTGAGAGTGAATACATTTTCAGCAAATTTTCATTTTGAGGTGAACTATTCCTTTAATAATATGCAGCATTTGTCAAGATGGCATAGTCAGCATGTTAGCAGAGGAAAAACCAATCTGGATTGGGTGCAATGTGAACAAATCCATAAAAACTGTCATGTTGTGCTATCAAACCTACTGTATAATTAGTCCCGTTCTCTGACCGTTAGCGATTCTGAAGTCAGACACAGTGACAGCCGCTCCGTCTTTGATAAACGAGTGTCTGCTGATGGATCTCTCTATAGACTTTAATCTAAAGAGAGCAGAACCCTTTACAAGTCTGCGAGCCGTGATGCATTTGACTGCGAGCAGCACCCCGGTCCTCTGATTCCCAGCCAAAGTGCCTCTCTCCATCAAACAGCCCATCTGTCATTCCCTTCCCAGCATCAGTCTTTTCAGGGGCCGTGCAGACGCTCAACCAAGCACATGAATCAAACTGTATGAGTCCAATGGGGCCGGAGAAGAGCAGATATCAGCTGTCAGTGTAAAAGAGCTTCTTTTTGTCAGGTCTGGCCGGAGAAATCCCTGTGGGTTTTTTACCATTTCGACACGATACAGAGAAATCAGAACATTTAGAATAAAAAGTATTGTGAAAATTATCTTTATCACCAGAATCAGAAATTAACTTTTTTGATTAAGGGGCAATATTTACCCGCTTTATTTCCAGGACTTTTTTTTTTAAAGGGGTCATATGATGCTGCTAAAAAGGTGTGGCTGACTCTTAACTTTTATAAAGAATATCTCTTTGGATTTGAGACTTTAGTCTTTGCAACTTTACAGCTCTTCTTTATGCACCAAGAGCTTGTAACACTCCAAAGAGAAAGGAAAAATTGAAATCGCATCATATGACCCCTTTAAGGAGAATTTTCATATTTACCTTTATTAAATGTGTCTGTGGTGACTTTAATGTTAAATACTTAGATGTAACCATAACCAATTATTTTAATCAATCATAATGCTACACAGACTGTAACCAAAGGGATTTTGTCAACATCAACAAATGCCTTCTTTACACTGCAAAGATTGAACAGAAGCTGCATCTGACATGTTTACATGTTTAATTACACTTATAGACTGTTTAATGCTGCTCAAAGGTGGCATGCATGCATTTACATGCATGCATTTTAAGTTATATAAATTATAAACACTGTTAAAAACAGATAAAAAAGGGTGCAAAGTACCATATTAATATGAAGAAATTTTCAATATTTATTTATTAAATTTTTTTTACAGGTATTTTACATGTATTTTGAATTTTGCACTTCATTGCGCTGTGTTTTAAGGTGAATGGAAAGTCTGTAAAATTACTGGATAATGTCCTGGCAGAAAATTACCAGCTTTTCTTTCTTTTCTTTTTTTTTTAATGGTACTGCAATATTATGACAGAAGTCTACGACGGCGTTTTAGTGCCACATAAAAAAAAAAAATCTAAGATTACGAGATTAAAGTCGTAATATTTCAAGAATGAAGTCGAAATTATGAGAATAAAGTCGAAATATTTCGAGAATAAAGTCGAAATATTACGAGAATAAAGTCTAAATGTTTCAAGAATAAAGTCGAAATATTACGAGAATAAAGTCGATATATTTCGAGAATAAAGTCGAAATAGCCTACTACAAGAATAAAGTCGAAATATTTGGAGAATAAAGTCGAAGTATTACGAGAATAAAGTCGAAATATTACGAAAATAAAGTCGAAATGTTTTGAGAATAAAGTCGAAATGTTTTGAGAATTTAAATCGTAGAAATTAAAGTTATAATATTTTGAGAGTATAGCCTTTAATGCGCATGCAAATGGCCCGTATTGAGAGCACCGGGAGAAGTTGCCAGGCTACCGGAATTGATTTGAATATTGTTGCGTCCGAGCAGCCGCATCATCTTACTGGGATGAGGAAGGGTCCATTTTAAGGACTCGCGGAAACAGCTTAATATCAAGAATATGATATTTATTAACAGACTGAACAGGGACAACTTTTTATCTTAACATCAGCTCACACACTCAATCTACATTCCTTTGGGGGGCGCTGTAGCTCTCTTATTTAACCCTTTTTTAATGCACTACAAATATATTTGGGATTGTTAGCAGAAATCATACCATGTGTCATACTCGTGTCACGCCACATTAAAGAGCGTGAAAAAAACACATTATTGTAATATTGTTTGTATTTCGCTATAAAACCCACAGATTTTGAAAACTGAGATTTTGGAATATCTCCCGGTGCTCCCAATCCGGGCCATTTGCATGTGCAAAAGGCTAGAATATACTCTCAAAATATTATAACTTTAATCTCGTAATCTTTAATCTCAATAATCTATTTTTTTAACGTGGCACTAAAACGCCGTCGTAGAAGTCAGTGTAGATTATTGCTCTTGAATTTTTAATAATGTCGATTAATATAATTAAAGAAATGTTTTTGTGTTTGGGGAAATGGCACGCCATATTTTTTTAGGCCACACAGACAAAGCAAGATAAGAACCATTTATGAATTAGGTTTATTGCTTTTTACACAATAGAAAATCAAGACTTCACATTATTTTACTAGCATGAAAAACAAAATGTTTCTTCAAACTGGAATGTTCCCCATCACTAAAGCGGTCACTGATTTGAGTCTATCACGAATTATGCATTTTTGCAAAAACTCCCATAAAAATCTTCAACATAAGTGTCTTCACTGCAAAATGAATCTCATTCATAATATGCAGTTTGTTGTTTAATGATGATAGAATTGGCAAAAGAGTGCAGACTTCACTTTCAGTGGTGACTAATCTAATCACTTCTGATTGGCCATTGCGTTCATAAGCTCAAGAGAAACGTGTGTGATTGGTTAGAATGCTGATGCAACATGAGCACATCTAAATGCAATGCCACAGTAGACACCTTTCTCACATTTCACATTTCACTTTAATCACAAGAGCCATAATAGAGTTAGTTTATTTGTACAGGAGTATTTTTTTTAATTTTCTTCATTTTGGTGGCATTTTTCCTCAATATATCACCGTGCTTTTTTATAACGACAGTGTGAAATGTCATTTGCACTCTGTAATGTGATCGTGTTGGTTACTATTTTTATTTCTCCCCATTTCGTCTTGGTTGTATCAGCAAATTGCAAGTTAATATTGATCATTTATTTGCATTTTTAATTAAAAAGCACAATAAGACCAGGACACATAAAAAAAAAAAATTTAAAAAAAAGAAGCTAAATTTGGACTTTAAAAGAGCAATTTAGTGAACTGAATGATATTAGCACGTACTGTACTTCCACTCTTTCATATAAAAGTAAGCAGGAGGTTTTTTTGCAGTTTGAATCATTAGCATAGTCCACGTTTCATATGGTGCGGTGATTGATTGAGGGTTTCAGGTTTTCTCGGAGAACACAGATAGTGCACACGACCGCTCTCCGACTTCTGTGCGTCCTTGCCAAAAACATCATCTGATTATTGCCATGCGTCTGGACTCAGCGCATGAATCATATGGCTCTGTGAAAGCGCTTAGCGTCAGTTCAGAGCCGTCAGCGGGAGATCCTCTCACAAAGCGTGTCTTTGTTACTGCTTCTTGCGCTCTAACACAACCCCAAATGCCCCACAGAGGCTCCCAGCTCCCCAGTGACTCGGGCACAAGCTGTGCTTTTTCAAAAACCAAATATATCCAGCCGTACATATATCCACTGTTGAAATGTATGGAGATATATATTCTTATCGGTTTGGAATGGCACGTATCCAGAGTTAGCTAGAAGTTTGAGGTTTGTTAGGGTGCGTTTAACTGTGTGAGTGCAAAGAAAATTGGTAATATGCAGCTAGATAAATGTCAAATTTATGATAGGATGCTACAGGTGTGAAGATAAATCATGTACTGTAATAATTCAAATGACATAACTTAATTGTGTCCCGGCGTCCATAATGTTTTTACAGCTAAAGTGTGTAATTTTTGCAGCATTAAATGGAATTGTAATGGAAATATGACTTTGAAATATGTTCTTTCTGTATATATCAGTTGTGATTAATGAGCTTAAAGTAAACCAGCATTTTCATCTCTCTTTTAACTCTAGCTGGTCGAAATTCATGCTTTCATGAAAACTCATGAAATGCATGCTTTTTGATGCATTAAAATGGTCAAAAGTGACAGAAAACACTTACATTGTTACAATATATATATATATATATGTGTGTGTGTGTGTGTGTGTGTGTGTGTGTGTGTCAAATCTAGTTTTTTTTATTAAATGCTGTTTTTAAACTTCATCAGGATTCTTTGATGCTGTTCATCAAAGAATCCTGAGGACAACAAAGCATCACAGTTTCTGTTGTCAATGTTTTCAACATTGATAATAATAAAAAAAATATATGTGATATACAATATGTGACCCTGGACCACAAAACCAGTCATATGGGTACATTTTTTTTTAAAATTGAGATTCATACATCATCTGGAAGTTGAATAAATAAGCAGTAGGAAATATACAAAATATCTTCATGGAACATGATCTTTACTTAATATTCTAATGATTTTTGGCATAAAAGAAAAATCAATAATTTTGATTCATACAATGTATTGTTGGCTATTGCTACAAATATCCCCGTGCAACTTAAGACTGGTTTTGTGCTCCAGGGTCACATATAAGAGACTTCTTTAAAAAAATAAAAATAAAAAAATAAATAAATCTTACCAACCCGAAACTTTTGATCTTACTACTTACTGAATACTGTGTCTTTTCTACTGTATACTAACATCAAACAGGAGTATGCTATATTATCACATGGCCTCATTATGTTGCATATTTATTCAGTGAATAGCCTACAGTTATGATCTATATTTTTTGGCAGTCTGATTAAGAAACAGATGTGAAATCGTGACTTCTGGCTCATCAATCACACTGGAACTGGAAGGTCAAGTTGAGTGCATTGCATCGTGGTATAAACTCATACAGTGTGCTTTGTAGCATACTGCACATTTAAAAAGAATATAGGTCATCTAGGCATAGTTCATGCATAATGAAAATTTCTGGCTGATTGTGCAGTATTTCGTATTTCATTAAATCATTTAAAAAGTACTCACATGAGCTTTTTAAGTCATTTTGAAGCTCTCCTGACTGTTTTTGCTGTATCTGTCAGTTGGGTGTCAACAGTGTGGTCCAGATGCTCTAGTTCCTGTGGGCGGGGCTTCAGAGAGAGGCGGGTCTCCTGTCAGCAGGTGGAGGCCTTGGGGAGCATGAGGGTTTTGTCCAGCTCAGCGTGTGAAGGATCTCGTCGGCCTGAAGACAGGGAAGAGTGCAGCTCACACGCGTGTGTGGAGTGGCTCACCGGCTCCTGGGGCAAGGTACGTTTACTGCCACATTTACATTCATTTTAACCTCTTTAGTGTGGAGCAATGATATAAAATAATGTATATAATTTGTGATATTCGTTTGATATCTGGCTATTTTTGAGATCAATAGCTTTGCCCGGTAGCCAATATAGCAGATATTCTAGATATTGATATTGATGGTAACCACTGAAAACCCATACTGGTCACCAATTATAATTATTTTATATTCTGTGGATTTACTGTTAAACCTTACCAAGACCATGCAAAGCTATGAGGTTGGTAAGATTTTTTAATGTTTAAAGTCTCTTCTGCTCACCTTGGCTGCATGTATTTGATTAAAAATATAGTAAAAACAGTAATATTGTGAAATATTACACACACACACACACACACACACACA
>NW_015627897.1:594444-606066 GCF_001515625.1 Sinocyclocheilus rhinocerous | reverse complement strand
AAAAAACCCAGTGGGCTCCCCCAAAGTCCACGGTATAGTTTGAACACTGGGCTTATGGAAGGGAGGGGTTTGCTCCGAACTTGCTTGGAACGAATCGTTTCGAAATCATTGGCAAATGACTCTAATATTAAATGTATATTCTGAGAACATTACAATGTTTTCTGACCTTAGATGCATTTAAACCTGTTGTAGGGGACTCCAACACAATATTAGGACACTTTAAAATACCATATGACCTGCTCTTTAAATACATTATATAAAAAACAGAAAAGTTTTTTTAAACTGTAATATTTCACAATATTACTGTTTTTACTATACTTTTCATCAAATAAATTGATCAAATATTTATAGATAGATTTTCTTCAATGTCACATGATCCTTCAGAAATCATTTTAATATGGTTATTTGCTGCTCAACAAAACAACACTTTTTTTAGTATTATCAGTCTTTAAAACTGGTGCAGCTTAATAATTTTGTGGAAATCATTAATATGAAAAGTTCAAAATAACAGCATTTGTTTGAATTAGAAATCTAAGAAATATTTCAAATTTAGAAATATTTGTCATCTATAACTTAATTGATCAAATTTAATAGATTTTTTTTTTACAAATATTTTAATAGTTAATAATAATTTAATGATTCATGCAAAAAGTCTAATAAGTAATTTAAAGTTATACAATTACTAGTAAAAAATACTGACCAGTTACAGAATCTAAAAATATGCACTTCCATCATATAACATTCATGTTATTTGCCAGATACGCATAATCAGTTTTACGTAGCTTATGCCTGTTTAGCATCAGAGCAGCTGCGTTTGTTCATTCCCCTCCTCATCATATTTACTGTGATGGTAATGCGTGTTCACAGTGCACAGGTCGATGTCTGGGGCCTGCGGTGGCCACGCAGAGCAGAAGCGTCTCGTGCAGACACTTCAGCAACTCCACGTCCAAAACCTGCGACCCAAAAGAAAGGTGCCAGACTTGTTATGCAATATTCAGCATCACTTATTCTCACATGCACAGCTCTGTTAACGTGTTATTTCTCATGATCTGGTTCTCCAACACCTTTCAGGCCGTCATCCGTGAGGAACTGCTCGTCTGAGATGTGTGATGTGCACTGGAAGGTGTTCCCGTGGAGGACGTGTACAGTGGCATGTGGCAGCGGCTTCCAGTCCCGTCGAGTGGAATGCATCCATCAGCAGAACAAGAAAACCCTCCCCGACCAGCACTGCGCCTGGCAACGGCGGCCTTCTACCTGGCAACACTGCAACATCACTTCCTGTGGCAGTGAGTCTCTAATAACACCTTGTTATAAAGCAGAGCGGCAGTACGGTTCGGGGAATGTTTGCCCTCGTTCGCCACCTTTAGAGCGTTCATGTTTTATTAGGGAAAATATTAGCGCCCTGAGGGCCAAATATATTGGCTTGTTCCGTCACTCGGGAAGTCCAAGTTATCACAACGTCCCAAGAGAACTCGCTCTCGTTCGCAGGTTTTTCTTCATTTTTTTTTTTTTTTAAGCTCGGTCATTTCAGGAATCCTGTCTGTCCAAGCGTCTGCTTTTTGTTCTTCGCTCTTCTGCGGTGAAACTTAATGAAACATAATTTTTGTGTCACCTAACTTGTTTCTTGTGCAGAAATGTTTAATGAAACAACACCAATAAATGAACTTATATTGTTTTTAGAGTGTGAAGCCGTGGTCACGCTAGACTTTGAAAACGAAATGTTGCTTCACACCGCAGCGAACATGATCTGATATCACACTCTAAGGATTCTCTTTTTGAGAAAAAATTCATTACTGTGAGCAGCAACACTGCTTAGTTTTCTTTGACTTGAGGTCAGTCTGTGATATTTAGATCCTCAAATGTCTTTGTGCTATGTGAATTTGCAGGTCGGAGTTCACCAAACTTGAATTTGAAATGTAGCAGAGGACAAAATGAATGTGATTGAGTCAGCATTTCTGGTTTCCCACGATTCTGTGTATTAATGTCATTGGAGCAAGTCCCACAATTTCACAATAATCTTTGTAAAAAAAATCAATCCAAGATCCTAGGTGGACAAAGCAAGAGGAACAGGAGCAGGTGTTTCACATCAGATATGTTACTGTAGGGAGTATGTAGCAAGATTCGTTAGATACGGGACGGAGGAGGCGGGAACCGACTCAACTTGAACATTAATTAACAACTCATAAATGAACAAGCAAAACACACACAAAACATAAAGTGTTCTAGGCCTGGTCCTCCTGTATTAGCACTCACATCAGCAGCTTATTTTATTTTATTGTATAATTGATTGGTTATATTATTTTATAATTGTATTTTTTAATATTAAGAATAATGATTAATAATGAATAATAGTTATTATTGTTATTATTAAAGACCAACAAAAGACTGAGGACTGCCATTATTAGTTATCTTTTCATATTTAAATTAGTTTTTGTTTAACTAGTCAATTCATTCATAGTTAATTCAGTTCATTGTTTTCGAAAACATTTAAATGTTGTTGTTCACAAACTCATTGATTTTATTTTATCTGTGGAGTATAAAGTAGATAAGTAGATATTTAACCTATATGAAAATATATTAATAACAATGAATAATCAAGCATAATAGTTATAATTAATAATAATAATAATAATAATAATTAAATACCAACAAAAGACTCAGAACTTTCATTATTATTTATCTTCATATTTAAATAAATTTTTTATTTAACTAGATAATTCATTCCAAGTTAATTCGGTTCATTGCTTTCGAAAACATTTAAATGTTGTTGTTTACAAACTCATTTGTGTAAATAACTTCTATTTTCTGATTATTTGTCTGTATTTTAATACGTTGAAATTTGCATCTGTTTGCCAATTAATGAGTGGATTGTGCTTTTGAAAAGTATGATTTCCAACCTTATATTTTGAATAAGCTTTGTTTTATATTTGTGCTTCTGTAGGTGAGTGTAAGGACAGAACCCACTACTGTCCTGTGGTCAAACGCCTCAAGCTTTGCACCGTGGATCTGTACCGGCAACGCTGCTGCCAGACCTGCTCACAGGACACCAGCGCCACCTAGTGACCCAAACCAACAGACACCCTTTTCAGTCACCGCCCTGATTGTCTCTCGTAACACAGCATATTGTTCAATCGTACAAACAAAAAGGACACCTGGAGTGTATGGACTAAAAGATATCTGGACTACACTTTTACTGGATGCTTTCCCACAATCATCAGAAGTCCAAAGAGAAAATCACTTGATGAGATTTGAAACTTTCGAAGCTTTCTCACCAGCTTTCTCTGCAGATCTCATTTTATCTTGCCCTGAAAGTGATATTATATGTGTATTAATTTAAGATTTTTTACTTGCGAATATGAGAGGACAAATCTTATCGGACCATTCACCAACGTGAAGGAAATATAAAGGCCTCTTGGGTGTACATGATGCACTGATACTAATAACATCAGTAGTACACAGCTTGGAGTATTAAGAGAGACATGAAATGTATTTTTTGTTTTGTTTTTTAAGGCAGAGTCCTACCTTGAAGTCAACATGAAATGCTGTCACAACCCATTTTACTTCTCTAATCTGATTACTTCAGAGGCAAACAGGACATTCAACAAGAAAAATGTGGGGCGGGGCTTATTGTATTTATAAGGATTTGATTGGCTCGTAAATGGAGTCAGGTGGTCAGAGGGGAGGAGTTAGAGGAGTAAGAAGGATTTGTGATGCCAGCCGAAAAGGGAAATCGTTTCAGAGGGAAGCAAGTTTTATGGAAGTTTATTTCCACCACGGAATGAAAAATAAAAACAGTAATTCTGACTTTTTTACTCGTTTATATCTTACAAAGTAGTATATATCTCACAAATCTGACATTTTTCTTGCAATTCTGAGGAAAAAGTCAGAATTGCGAAGTATAAACTAGTAATTCTAAGAAGAAAAGTCTGAATTGTGAAATATAACCTCACAATTGTGAGAAAAAAGTCTGAATTTGGAATATTGTGTCTAAAGAAAAAAAAAAGGTAATTACAACTCACAATTTGGACTTTTTTTCTCTTCTCAGAATAGCAAGTTATAAACTCACAATAAGAGTTTTCTTCTCCAAATTGGAAGTTTATATCTCATAATTCTGAGTTTATATCACAAAAAAGTTCCGAGTTGTGAGATATAAACTGAGATAAAAAGTCACAATGAACGTTTTATTTTTTATTCTTTGGTGGAAGTGAGCTAAAGTTATTATATTTTGATAAACATTACAAAGACAAACACAGTAGCATGTTTTAAGTAAGTAAAAAGGGTCCATTTTGTTTTCATGTTGACTCTAATATTAAATAATGATGTTTTAATATGGACGTAGAATGTATGACAGAAAACCCGTTGACTGATTGAAATGGCATGTGCCATAAGTCACATTTCTCCAGCCGTCTTTTAGTTGTATGTTTTGTGTTCAACCAATGTGCTGCATTGTAAAATATGTCTTGTATATAATGTGTTTTTAAGTGCAATATTGTACATTGAGTGTAGAAAGTTTGGATTTTATTTTCTTACTTGGTTTAGTTTGTCTTTATAATCCATATTTAAGATTAAACCAAACACAGACCTACGTACTTATAGCACTTGAAGTGAATTATCCATATCTCTAATATAATGGTTTCCTACTGGCCTTTATGCATGCATTTTAAGTAATGAATAAATGTTGTACATAAGCCAGTCACCAAATTTATCCATGAATTTAATCCATTGCATTTTATTGCTACAGTATGTGGAGAAAGTGCCGCTACATGACTCGGTTAAGGAAGCGCCAGTTTTGGTTCTGTACATGTCAATATTGCAAGCAGTCTATGTGATACAAAAACAATAAATACAGTTTTACCACTCAGTTTAGAATTATTGATCTTTGTATTCTATATTGTGGTTAAAACAATCAATTATTGTGTATTGCAAAAAGCGTGTTTTATGTGGTTAACTGTTGTTCAAAAGGCCACATTTATTTGATAAAAAATACAGTAATATTGTGAAATATTATTACAATTTAAAATAACTACTTTCTATTTCAATACATTTTAAAATGTATTTTATTCCTGTGATGAAAGCTGAATTTTCAGCATCATTACTCCAGTCTTCAGTGTCACATGATCCTTCAGAAATCATTCTAATATGCTGATCTGCTGCTCAAGAAACATTTCTGATTATTATCAGTGTTGAAAACAGTTGTGCTGCTTAATATTTTTGTGGTAACCGTGATACATTTTTTAAAAGATTCTTCAAAAGAACAGCATTTATTTGAAATAGACATCCTTTGTTACATTATAAATGTCTATGTTGTCACTTTTGAATAATTGAATGTGCTCTTGCTGAATAAAACGTTTAATTTCATTAAAAAAAAAAAATTACCGCAAACTTTTATATGGTAGTGTAGAAGTGATTTTGATATTGAACTAATTAAGTGGTATTGCCAAAATCTGATTTATGACATATTATAGTACTTTCACTGCATATTTTATATCCTACGACTGTACTGCAGTTTCATCCTATTGAAAATTTAAAACTAGCTAACATTTAAAACTATGCATAATTAATGTTTTATGAAAGATAGTTCAACCCACTGACCTTTAACCGTAATTCATTACGATTCCCCGTAGGATTACAATAAGTTAGAGAGATCATATTGTATGCTAGTTTCCTTTTATAGAAACAACATGATGACTTTCTTAAGCTGTCAAGACCATTTCCTTCGGCGTCTCAATCTTGTCAGCAGACGTCATCTTGCGGAAGAAGCGGTGGCCTCGATCGTCGTAATTATCGAAAACAAACCCCGGCGGAGACTCAAAACTGGCTGGACACACGCTGATCTTCTTGGGCGTGAACTCTGTGCGGTACATGGTGTCGTTCTGTAGGGGAGCGTCGGTCCGCAGCGGTGCGTTTTGGGGCTTGAAGCTGAAACTAGGCTGAGCTTCATGCTGAATGAAATGAGCCCTGAAGGTGGTCAGATCTTCCATTTTCCCACTGGCTCGCTGGATTTCCTCTTGTTTCCGGATCATGCTTTGACGGGGAGCCGCCCACGGCTGGAAGTCGTCTCTCATGGTGGTGCTGCCCTGAAAGGGCCTGGAGGACTTAGTGGGAAGTGAGAAGGGTTTGGCGGAAATGAAGGGTTGGATTTGGTGCTTGATGTAGTCGGTGTGCGAGGTGGTAGTCAGGTCCATGTGCTCTGTTGGACTCATATAATCCACCGACTTCTGCACCTGCCGGAGGGATACGGGCCACTGCTGGAAACGGTCACGGAATTCCGTGCTGCCCTGGAAGGGCTTGTTGGAGGCCACTTCGAGCGGCTCAGGCTTGCAGCTTTTGGTCAGCGGACTCGGCAGGCCTTGATAGTCTTGTCGATGGGTGGTGAGGTCCTGGAAAGGTTGGCTGTTGGGTTTGTATTCTATTGGCGGTTTAACGTACCGGGCTTCTAGAGCATGCGGAACATAGGAGAGCTTGTTGCTGGTCATGTTTTCAAAAGGAGTATCGGATAGCTTGGCTATGTTAGGGGGCTTGTAGCTCTCACGTGGCACTAGGCCTCGGTGGACGAAATCGTCCTGGAATGTCGTGGAATTCCCAAACTTTGTAACAGGGGGTTGATACGGTGTGTCAGGCTTAGTCAATTCCCGTCTGCTGATCTCCCACTGACGAAAATCCTCTTTAAAAACATCATACAAAACTTTTACTAACAAACAAAGGCATTTACTGTAATAACTTCTTTTTTATGCATTTCAGCTTTTGTACCGTGTACTGAAAATATTGTTGGCTTTTATGATATACTACTGTATGTTTGGGGTCGGTAAGATTTTTTAATGCTTTTAAAATAGGTCTTCTATGCTCACCAAGGCTGCATTTGTTTTGATCAAAATACAGTAATATTGTGAAATATTATTACAATTTAAAATAACTGTTTTCCATTTGAATAGAATTTGAAATGTAATTTATTCCTGTGAGGCAAAGCTGAATTTTCAGCATCAGTGTCACATGATACTTCAGAAATCATTCTAATACTGATTTGCTGCTCAAGATACATTTCTTCTTATTATCTGGTATTTTTGTGGAAATCTTTTTTTTTCAGGATTCTTTTACTGTCACTTTTGATCAATTTAATGCATCCTTAGGGATTCTTAAAAAATAATAAAAAAATTAAAACTTACTCGTCCCAAACTTTTGAACACTAGTGTTCATGATGTTCCTTATAAGTTGTTGAGTATAAATTCTTTTAAATTTAAAAATACTTGATTTAATATAAGTAACAGCAGATACTTAGATAAGGCTGTTAATAAAAAATGTTCCAGTTGTTCAGTGTGTGTATTCTGAAACTGCATGCTCAGAAAGCATCACATGACCTAACTGACCTAGATTCTCATTACCTTTATAGGTGGGTACAGTGTCCAGTTTTGCATTCGTGGTATATACTCTCTCTTTCGGACGTGAAGGAACAAATGGTTGCACTTCATATGGGTTGAAGTCTTGTTTATAGGTCGTTCCTAAGTCAATCTCTCCAGGCTTGGGCTTGTACTCGGCCTGCGGCTTCTCAGGGCGATGGGTGACCACATACGGGACATAGTCTGTCCTGAGAAAATGAGAAAACAAAAAAGATTATATGATGATCTGAAGCCTATAGAAAGACATAGAGGAGCCGTTCTAACATCTAGTGTGCTGCCACTTTGCATGTAAAAAACACTTATCGAATCATAGTGAGTAGATGTATGTATAAAACTGTGTAAATTATTTGACTAAAGATTAGCCATTAATTCCCAGAATGTACCTGAAGGTGGTTGTTCCTTCCATCGTGTCCTGATGAGCTTTATACTGCAGTTGGGGCTTGACGCTCTTGGGCCGCATGTGCCCTTTATAGGCGGGATACTTCTCTGAGTACTCTGACAACACATTAGTCTTACTGCCTTTCTTGTAAAGTGCCGTGGGCTGGTGTGTGCAACGGTGGCGGCTGAAGATAATGGAGAAGCATTTACGACAGAGGAGCCATTTAAAATAAAATTATACTTTTGAGAAGACATAAACTCATTAATATGTCTTTCACCACGAGATTGTTCTCAAGTTTCCGTGGCACTTTTACTGAACATGTTTGTGGAGTCCAGGGCAACAGCTATACAACAAACTCTGTCACTGACTAAAGCCTCCATCCTACACACATAAATACACTTGTTTCTCTTTATATTATTTTCTTTGCACTACAAGAGTATTGAGGACTTGCATTTGCTTGAAACTGAATTAAATTAAATTAAATTAAATTAAATTGACTACCTGACATTTTTTTCACTACTTCCCTATGAATTATGCAATGATATAAAATGGAAAATAACATAAAACAAAATAAACATTTTTTTTTATCAATTATTGTAAAATTATTATCGTAATTTATTTGTTTTTAATTTCCAAACCATTATTAAAAGGTATTAAAATAAATGTAATATTAATTTATGTCCGTCAAGGTTTGTTTTCCGAATTTGTTCCATTAACGTTACTTGATATTCGTTCTACCATTTACCCATCAATTATTCAAAACTCCTTCTCGGGCTTCAAATATTACTACAAAAACAAACAAACACATTAAAAAAAATACTCTTACCCACAGCTGCACATCTCACAGATACAAAGGCGCGTCATTTTCCTCGTTTTTTTTTAGGAAAATTGTGAATTTCCCTCACTTACACACTGATACACTGGCGTTTGTCGTGTACTAAGCGTCTCGTTTCCCCGGCAACTACTGTTTGCAGCGTCCTGGTGACGACGCAGCGTAACGTATTACGTATGACGCTGCACAACGCATATTTGCACTTCCTGGACTGGAGGAAACATGTGAGTATCTGTTGTCATGTCTCATGCGGATGTAGCGGTGAATATCCGTTTTATTTTTGATGAGGTTGCGCGTTTAAATATTACGATAGTATATATGTTAGCGGTGAATGTTCAGTTTGTTTAGCAGTCTGTCAATCTTACGTTAGTTGAATGGACGTTGTTTTGAAAACTTGTGTCAAACTAGTGTCTGAATGAGTAAATGTGAGAAATAAAGTGCCGAAATCTTCCATTTCTCAACAAAACACACGGGGGTTTGTTTTGAAAGAATGCCATTTAAAACCTGGTCGACTTTAATGCCATATTTCGTGTTTAAGAAAGAATTTGGCCACACAAAAATTGCATTATATAACAAAATGTCAAACCAAGTGGCGTAGCGTAAGTACACACACAACATTTCACAAAAAGGTTTGAAATGATAAAGCAGTTGACATACTGTTCAAATATTAGTCATCTGATGCTACCTTCCGCTCTTTTATAAAATTTCTAACCATTCAGGGTTGATTTTATGTCCAAACCACCACTTTTCATCCTTTGCCATAATTCTGTATGACAGTCCTCTTTATATGTCTTTATATTTTGCATTTATGACAAGATACTTTCAAAACAGTTGACTAAAGTGGTGAAGCAGTAAGTTCCTCTAGAATGTATAGCCTACATTTTTCTTTTATTTCAGGATATCAAAAAAAAAAAACATTTTAAATGTATTTATTTATTATAATAGAGTAAGTACACACACAACATTTCACAAAAAGGTTTGAAATGATAAAGCAGTTGACATACTGTTCAAATATTAGTCATCTGATGCTACCTTCCGCTCTTTTATAAAATTTCTAACCATTCAGGGTTGATTTTATGTCCAAACCACCACTTTTCATCCTTTGCCATATGTATGTATGACAGTCCTCTTTATATGTCTTTATATTTTGCATTTATGACAAGATACTTTCAAAACAGTTGACTAAAGTGGTGAAGCACAAATTTCTTTTATTTCAGGATATCAAAAAAAAAAAACGTTTTAAATGTATTTATTTATTATAATAGAATAAATTCTAAATAAATTCTAGGGAAAAAAGATCAGTTGTTATTGTACTACAATAGCTTGAGCAGCATTTGTTTGCAGATGTCACTTGTTTTGATATTTTGTTTTACTGTATAATGCGGTGACACTTATACATTTTTAAGCAACTTAAGTGCCTTTTTTTGGATGGCTATATATGTATTTGCACTAATAATGAAGTGATCTTCATCTTCTGTGCTTCAACTTCATGGTATAGAAAGTCAAAATGGGTCACACAAGTTTGAAGAAGATAATTGCACTGCAGAAGAAAACATCACACATCAGGAATCTGTGTATTCTTGCTCATGTAGATCATGGTGAGTTTAAAGGATGCTGATATGAGTCAGGTCTTTGCTTTTATTAACTGTTAGGCATCTACCACAAGATTTTGGTTAAAACTCGAAACTTTGTGTTTGTAAATGTGTGTTCCCTTTCAGTCGGTCACTCTCGACGTCACGTCGGATGACCGACGAATTCTCTAAGCGAGATCCCAATTCGTCGGTCATCCGACGTGACGTCTCCGTTCCCTCCTTCAGGGAACGAGGGTTACATACGTAACCGAGACGTTTCCCATAGTGTAGATGACATTAGCAGACTGCCTGGTGGCGAGTAATGGTATTATATCAAGTCGTTTAGCCGGAAAGGTAAGTGGACCTACAGAGAATTATCAGTAATTAGCCTAATAAAAATCTGCACAATTACTAATTCTTTTTCCAACATTTTTATGATAAACACTGAATAAAAAAATAAAAAAAGATTTTTTTTTTAATGATACAAATTTTGACAGTGTATCTTTAACTACACATTGTGTTGTTATTGTTAACTAAAAGTATAAAAAAATCTAATTAACCGCATAAACACATTTCATTACACCAAATACACAAAATAAATGTTCTTTTTAGCAGCATCATATGACCCCTTTAAATAAAATTTAAAACTATCAAATATAAATATTAGATGAAGCTTAAATCTACAAAACTTAAAAAATAAGTAAACAGTTGAAACAAAATAAATAAAGGTTTAAGTACGTTAAGTTAATAAAAAATTAACAAAAGCACATAACTAAATGACTAAAACCTAAACTAAAATGAAACCTCAAAATATAAAAATAAAAGTTAATTCAAAATGGTAACAGGTTCTGTAATATTATATAAATAATACAGATTTTAAGTCAAACATTATAACCTTCAGTTCAGTTCAGTGAGTGAGTCATCTGAGCTGATTCAAATCAATGACTCCTGATTCTTGAAAGCTGTTCGGACTAATTTAATAGTAAACCAGTTTGTCTCATTAAAATGCATTACATAAACTTCAAGTGATTCATGTGAAAATTGCAGAACGTGTTGCACTCTGTTTCAAACAAACATAGTCCTTACTCCAACTCTAACCATTAACAACCCATAAAATCAGAGGGAAATAATTGGTTTGCTCAATTTAGAAAATAACGTTAAATTAGCCTTCATGCAAAATACACTTTTCACTTTTGTTTTGAAAGGGGGAATAAGACTCAGACATGTCCCCGGAAGGTGCGTCCTCACACCGTAGAAACAACATGGGGAGGGGAGTTGGATGGGAACTAGGGAGGAGGACGGACGCCTGGGAGGGGGCCGGCAGACAGATTCCAGGGAGGAGACAGGAGGGACCCGGAGCAGGAAGAGCACGGCAGGACCCAGGCCACAGCCATAACAACGGCCCATGGTGGAGCCGACGGAGGGAGGAGCCATGGAGGAGGAATG
>NW_015627897.1:593987-594398 GCF_001515625.1 Sinocyclocheilus rhinocerous | reverse complement strand
CCGACTCCAGGGGGCCGACCAACGGCGGCGGAGCAGGTGGAGCCCAAGGTGGAGACGGAGAGCCAACGAGCCAGGGGGATGCCGAGGATTCGGGGGGCCAGGGTGGAGCGGGGGGCTCTGGCGACCAAGGCGGAGTTTCCGGAGACCCGCGGCGGAGCGACTGAGGACCAAGGTGGAGCTGGCGGGAGGAAGGAGCCCAACGGAGCCGGTGGGACAGAGCGACGAGGCGCAGCCAGAGGAGTGGAATCCGGAGGCTATGGCGGGTCGACGCCTGACCAAGGCGGCGCCGGAGGGACGAGGGAACCCGGTGGAGCTGATGGATCGATGGGTGACAGTGGAGGCGAGGGAGCTAGGAGCCGAGGTGCAGCCACTGGGTCTATGGGCCGAGGCGGAGTCCGGGCCTCGGAGGCA
>NW_015627897.1:593401-593869 GCF_001515625.1 Sinocyclocheilus rhinocerous | reverse complement strand
AACGTAGGAGACACTGGAACACAAGGAATGACGTTTGAGGACCAACAAACACTAACTGAAAGGACTGGGGCTTTTAAACACTGGGTGATTGGGAAAACACAGGTGCAAGGAATGACTAATTAAAGGGAACACGGCACACCTGGGGAGGGAAAACACAACACAAAGAGTCCAGGGGCGTGACACCTCCCTGTCATTGTGATCTGAAATGCTGTTTTCTGTCTGTTCCTGGGTCAAAGACGAAAAGGGTTTAAGCATAAAAACAATAAGTGTAATACTGCTTTAAATTGTTTTTGTTTTCCCCCCCCCAAAAAATTAAAAATTTTTCTGTTTAATTTAATTTAATTGCAATTTTGTTTTTGTTTTTCTGAGCAAAAAATAAATATCATACAGTTTTCCCTGATTTACAGAAGAGACCCACTAAAATGTCATTCAGTGTAACAATCTTGTCAGGCATATTTACAACAAAAA
>NW_015627897.1:584227-593166 GCF_001515625.1 Sinocyclocheilus rhinocerous | reverse complement strand
TCAACAGTTGTAATTTTACATTTTTTAAATTTGCCACTATCCTAGGTTTTGCCCATTTGTCAGTAATAATTTTTTACTCATTTAAAACACAATAAAATTGAATATGCTCCCTTATTCTTTTATATATTTTAATATGTACACACCAGAATAAGCATGTTGTTTGAATTTTTACATAAATATTGCATTACACTGAATGACAATGTAACATTATTTCAACCAAATTTTGTCATGTTATCGTCCAAAAACTTATTTGAAACCTTAAAAGTAGACACTTTACTTACATTTAATGTGCTTTCTATGGACATAAAATCACTTTTGTAAATTTCTTTTGATGCGGACATCTTAAAAGTCTTTGACCCTCCTGTAGCTGAGATATCTGGACAGCAGGGAGGACGAGCAGATCAGAGGAATCACTATGAAGTCCAGTGCTATTTCATTACATTATACGACAGGTGATGGCCATTGCGGTCTGTAGCTTTACTGATTCAGCACTATGTACTGCTGTAACTCATGGGTAAGAACTGTATCGTTGTCATTGCAGGAGGAAACGAGTACCTCATTAATCTGATCGACTCTCCCGGTCACGTGGACTTCTCCTCGGAGTTGTCCACTGCTGTCAGACTGTGTGATGGGGCCATTGTTGTTGTTGATGCTGTGGAGGGAGTGTGTCCACAGGTATCATCCGTCACTTGAGTGTTTTCATACGCAGGTTTCTCTATATTGGTTTTATTGTGTATTTATGCGTAGAAATTACACACTTTAAGAATTGCAGTTACTGTTACGCACCTTTTATTTGATCATTGCATTTCCTAAAGTTTTAATTTAATGTAAAAATAGAGGTAATCAAATGGCATCTCATTCAAATTCACAACATTAGAATTTGTATGTTTGATGTCCTTCGTTTGCATTTCTGTGAATTGATTTGTTTTTTGACTCAATGTTCACCAGGCTACAGATGTTCATGAAAGGCATCTTTAATCACGATGCTATAGATATATATTAGATATCTAGATTTTTGCTTTATTTCTTGCAGTAAACAAGAATATAATATACTTGTCAGCTATGCTTGTGCGGTCGATGATGGTTCTGTTCTTAAACCTCTACAACATCTCTTTTTTTTCTACTTTTGACACTAGTTGTTCTACGACAGGCTTGGCTGGAGAATATCCGTCCTGTTCTTGTCATCAACAAAATCGACCGGCTGATCGTGGAGCTGAAACTCACGTCACAGGAGGCGTACACTCACCTGCAGAAAATACTAGAGCAGGTGAGTCAGAGCTCCAAAACTCGGCTGAAGCTATTACAAATGAACTATTAACTATTACAAATAGGGATTTTGAAATACATTTTGTGTGTGAAAGAGGAGTCATGTCATGTTGTTGTTTTTTTTTGTAGGTCAACTTTTTTTTTGTTTTTTTGTTTTTTGTTAAATAGATTTTTGTATTTAGCAAAGACACATTAAATTGATCACATTAAGTGACAGTAAAAAGATGTATCAATTTTACAAAAAATATATATTACATATTATAATATATTATGTTAAATAAATGCTGTTATTTTGAACTTACTATTTATCCTGAAAAAAATCACTGTATCTGGTTTCCACAAAAATATTGTTTTCAACACATTTATAATAAGTAGAATTTTCTATTCCTTGAGCAGGAAATCAGCATATTAGAATAATTTCTAAAGGATGAACCTTCTTCTTTACTATTATAGGAATAAATAAGATTTTAAAATATGATTGATTAATAATGTTTAATAATAACAGTTAATACATTTAATAATAATAACATTTAACAACAATTAATAAATATAATCATTTTAAATGGTAATAACATTTCACAATATTATTTTACAATATTTTTACTGTATTTTTGACCAAATAAATGCAGCCTTTATGGAGATGAGGAACTTCTTTCAAAAACATTAAAAAAAAAAAAATCTGCATTTTGCATTTTTTTTTTTTTTTTGAC
Organism: Sinocyclocheilus rhinocerous; assembly: GCF_001515625.1. NCBI lineage: Eukaryota > Metazoa > Chordata > Actinopteri > Cypriniformes > Cyprinidae > Sinocyclocheilus > Sinocyclocheilus rhinocerous. The sequence goes on along the minus strand of NW_015627897.1, from coordinate 591,190 downwards.
TGAGGAGGATGTTTTTACTTAGGAAAGTTACTCTTTTTTTCATAGTCCAAAGATCAAGGAAATGTAATAATTTTTGTGATATAACCAGTTGATGTGTCTTTGTACCATGTTTCTGGACAAAAATGAAATTCTCTAAATGTTTGTGTCCGCTTGTTCTATAGGTGAATGCAGTTACTGGCTCGTTATTCACCTCTAAAGTCCTGGAGGAGCGAGCGGAGAAGGACGCAGAAGCTCAGAGCAGCTGTACAGAGAATGGCAGTGCAGATCAGGTGTACGACTGGTGATTCTGACCTCTACTTCAGTCCTGACCGCTGAAATGTGTTTGCCAGCGCTATAGATGGCTGGGGCTTCAGGTACATCCTACGCTTTCTCAAACTGAGGGCGCTTTCACATTTTTTACAATTAATTTGTCAGAATATTTGATCAAAAGCTTACATGGTTGGTTTTCACTCTTGCCAGTGGTTGTAGTACTTACGATGGCTCACAAGATGGCAATACTATACTAGATTTCAACATCAGGACTCCCCACCCTTATAATGTATTGCACATTTTTGTGCTGTTACAAAATGGTGGTTTTAGATACTTGAAATAAGGGCTAAAGTAAAGTACTAATACGACTGGTGTAGGTGGATATTTCTAAAAGCTGACCAAACCGAACACAGCACTCCTCTGGTGAGCATGAGGATGTTTTTTTACACCAAAGCTCATTACTTTCAGCATGTTTTATATTATAAAAGCACTCCAGACTCAAGGACCTTTTTGCAGTTTTAGATTAAAAGAATAGGTCAGCCAAAAAGTTGGACATCATTTACTCACTCTCATGTTGTTACTCGAGTGAAACACAAAATATGATGTTAGACAAAATGTATGAGCTGCTCTTTTCCATACAATAAGTGTAATGTGACATAGCGTACAAGTACTAAAGTGCTCTGTACATCTTTTCATTTTCCTTTAAGATTAATTCTCATAGAGGGTATATTAGCATATGGCCTAGAAAGACTTCTTTCAGTCCATTACCGTAAGGAGGCCTTGTTTTGTGATTTCTAGACGTCATTAAGTTGTGCTGAACCGATGCAAATGTGACGCATCAATCTCTCAAGCAGAAACATAAGAGTCTAATGGTGCTTTTTATGTAGACCAGAAAAAAGTGGCCTAGTTAGAAGTCAAACATGGACATTTAAACCAATTTAAAAAAGTTTTAGAGGAGGTGTAAACTTAAGCTTCAGATTCGTAGCACTTTACATCTGTTTGTTAACATTATTTATCATGAACTTACAAGGATTTCATTTTAATTTCAATATTTACTAATACATTATTAAAATCACAAGTTGTATCTGTTAATAGTATTTAATGGATCTAAGCTAACATGAACTACCAATGAAGATTTGTATTATTCTTAACTAATGCTAACAAAGATGAATAAATACTGTAACAAAAGTATTGCTCATTGTTAGTTAATGTTTGCATCTTGGATGGATGATTTAAGATATATTAAATGCACTGTAGACTAATATAAATTGCATTCATAATTTGTTTCCTTTACATTTATTCATGTAAAATCAACATGCATTTTAATTAATTATACTTATGTGTATATTTTTATATATGAGATGCATAGAAGGAACTGGGTTTTTGACTTAATTAAATCATAAAATGAATAAATAATTGTAACATAAAATATATCAAAATAAAACACTTTCTAAAACATTATTTTTATTATGTTATTTGTATAGCTAAAAGTCATCGACATCAGAAAACCGTGAGCATGTGAAAGTGTTGTTAAATTATGGAAATATTAGCTTAAAATCTCATGGGTGTGGAATAAAGGTAAATTATGTGAAAAATAATGCGTTTTTTTTAAAACGAAGCATTAACACATGTTAGACTGCACCCCATAAACACAATCAAGCCTAGAAAAAAAAACAGTGAACCACCCCTTTAAAGTAAATATATTAGGTCAAATGGGTTTGGCTGACAGAAGAAGTTAGGGAATCCCTGATATATCTATTATATATCTACCTATTATATGATGCAGACCAGAACTTGCGTCAGCTGGATGTCCAACATGTTTTCATTGATATCTTACTGAATATAACATTGCAGCTGTGAATATTCTGTTAAATTTAGTTACTTGTTAATTATGCAGTGATCTTACAGCTGTCATAGATTAGAAACGTTGTTGACATCACAGACCTCTTTGAACTGCATTCTTACAAATTAATGGGATGTGATAAAATAAATAACAGATGACAAGTGCAAATAATGATGCTGAGTTGTCTTTTCTCTAATTCTCTGACAGCATTCATCAGTTTGCAGAGATGTACAGTCAGAAAATGGGCATCCGCTCCTCGGTTCTGCTCAGGACCCTGTGGGGCGATTTGTACCTCAACGCCAAAGCCAAAAAAATCATGAAGGGAGCTCAGGTACTCTCTTACACTTACACTTTTTAACATGGTTTATGTACTTGTACCATGGTAATATCACGGTATACTTTATAATGCTATATAAAAACATTCGCAAAATAGTAAAGTTCCATGGTATTACTATCTGATGCCATCATTATGCCATGGTTTATGCAAGTCTTAAAAGTCTTAAGTTGCCCTTCCTCAAATTAGGGCCTTAAAAGGTCTTAAAGTGGAGCAGAAAGTCTTAAATGCATAAAATTATGGCATTCAATGTTGCATGCACTGCAAAGAATAAATATCATTAGTAGGGATGTAACGATTAACCGCGAGCCGGTACACATTTAATTGATAATTTGTCTTAAATCTCATTTTGTTAAAAAAAATCGTGAATCGAATCGTGAAATCAAAATCTTGAATCGAATCGAATCGTGAGTTGAGTGAATCGTTACATCCCTAATCATTAGTATGTATATCATTAGTTCATTAGTATTTTTGTCTCATTTTTGCAATTCAAATATCTAAACATCCTTAAATCAAGATACATTTACTTGAGATTCAAAATGAAAATAGTTTAAGTTTTGTTTTCTGAAGAATTTAATAAAATGAAGTGAGTTTGTGCTTAAAACGAGAACAAATACCTTTCGATGTGGTATGAAAATGTGTTTTTCCTTTGGATTACATTGATTCTTCTGACCCTGTCAGCAGATTTATTTTTGTTTTAATCATAAACTCGCTCCAAATAGTACAGATCGCTTGACGGAGAGCGAAACTCTCGAGCGCTTAGTCAGCGTGTTTATCGAGTGAAAATCAGTGTTGAACGGCTCTCACACACATACTGGCGTGTAAAATCTAAGAATTTATTAGCCAATGGCTAATGTTAGACATTATTTAGTCGCCCAGAGTAAGATTTAGTCGCATATGCGAGTGATTTACTCGCAATGTAGAGGGTTGTGATCAGTTTCACAGAAAATAAGACTTTTTATATCATTTTGCTTCTCAATGTATCTTGATGTAAGAATCTTTAGACATTTGCACTGGAAAACAAGACAAAAATACTAAGGAAGAACATCATGTTTTTGCAGTGTGATCTGAAGGTACAGTAGTAGTTTTTTTTACAGTAGAGCTATTTTTTAAAAAGCAAAGGAGATCTGTTGGAAGTTGTATAACTGTTGCTTTTACTCATTGTCTGCTGCCCTAGACGTTTACATTTAGAGAATATATTGATGTATTGTGTTCCTTTTAATGTATTAACTTACATTTTCTTTAATTTATCTCAAAATGCTCTTAAAAAGTCTTACATTTAGCTTCATAATACCTGCAGAATCCTTTGGAAAAGGTCTGTGTTGTGGAGCATTAAATGCTGAAAGAGCTGCAACTTTCAATAGAGTGTGTGACATTACATACTCGGCTTGACTGTCTTTAGAAATGTTGAAGCAGCCACATCTATCTGCTGTTCCCCTTTGAGAGACTGACAGGAAGTGGGCTGACAGAGCTACAGGAGTGATGTGACAGCAGAGACCCTCCATTAGATGCTCTGGGTTTGTAGTGCCATTTAGGGCATTCAAATATGCCGTAGTTATGCTAATGGACATCAGTTCCCTCACTGAAACCTCACCTTAATAACACACGCACACATTAGTCTGGAACATCCTCCTCCCTCCCATGAACAAATGATCTGAACAAAGCAGACCTGGATATGGTGTTATAAGGGTCAAAAATGTGACTCCCATATTTTATATTTGGATCTATTATTATAAAACATGAAAATTATACAGACAGTGCTTTGACTACACTTCTATGATGAACTTTTTAAAAAATATATTTCCGAATTAAAATGCATTAATAAAATACTGGAAAAAAAGCACACTGCTTTTCAAAAGTTTGGAGTTGGTAAGATTTTTTTAATGCGTTTGAAAATAGCATTTAAAGCTGCATTTATTTGATCAAAAATATAGTAATAAAAATATATTATTGTGAAATATTATTACAATTTAAAATTAACTTTTTATTTTTATTTTATTTTAGGAATATAAAAGTTTTTAAATTTTGAAAATCAGTCATTGACCTTTTTTTTGTGCTTTTATTTGCGTATTGTGATTTGGCCCTTTTTTGCATCTGTTCATCATTGATAACCACATTTGTACTGTAAAGACTGTTGATTCTCAAGCAAAGCAGCTCTGACACAGCATTATGCAGAGCCAAAGCATAAAACCCAAACTTGCCCGAAACCTAAAGTTAATAACACTATGTTTGGGGTAAAATAAGGAGGCTGTTTGACATGTAAATCTTGGTTTAACTTATTGATCCTCTTTCCAGTACATTTGTGAGCAGTGACCACATTTAAAGCATGTGTGTTTTAAACTCAACGTGAGAAGATTTAGCAAAAATGTATATTCTAAAGTTCATTTGTCATTGTCCCATAAACAATATGAGGATATTTTGTGCATTGGTTAATAAGAACCCTCTTTACAGTAATGCAGGACGAGGATTTGAATAATGAATCCTTTGAAGATCTATGACTCAGTCTGCAGTTACCAGATGATTTGGCTCGCCAGCCATACGACACTCAAAAAAACAAAAAAGTCTTCATCTTAAACTGATCAATCACTGGCATTATTCTGCTCTGGCAGACAGATCTCATTCAGACAGAGTTGGTTATGCAGGGCGACGTGACCTCCAGCAACACTGATTTGCAGGACGAGCCTAACTTAAGCCTTTAAACTCATTTGAGCTCATATGTTAGTGAAGAGTTTGACCCTGTTCAGGCAAATCAGAGGCTTTTTATTATGACTCCAAATCTTAAAAGCAACTAATGAGTTCTTATAATCCTTGGGTCCTTTACATGCTGGCTTAATTTGTGTATTTGTGTATGATGCATTCTCTTTTCCTTATACATCATGCTGATTTACTCTCTGTCTTTCTTTGTCTTCACAGTCTAAAGGAAAGAAGCCTCTGTTTTTGCAGCTTGTCCTGGATAATATCTGGAGTATGTATGATGCTGTGGTCACTAGAAGGTAACTTCCTATATGTTTGTCAGTACAAATGAGAAATTGACGTCAACACATGATTTGCCTTTTCACTTTGAAATTGAATGTGCTGCAAAATGATATTGATATTTCTTTATAAATGTTTTTTGTATGCAGTATGGAATTCAGTGCTATTTTTTAACTAAATCTATTAAATTTCTTTATTAAAAATTGTTTTCATTAATTAAAATAAAAATAAAAGCTGAAATAAAAAAAAGGTTACAAAAAATTAACTTAAACAAAAAATACAAACTAACTAAAATAAAATAAGTTGAAGTACTAAAGCTAAATTGAAATGTAACAATTAACAAAATTACTACAACTTAAACTACAAGTATTTTCTTGGCAAGTAACAGAAATAAGTGTAAGTTTATATGCAAAATTACTAACAAAATGCAAAAATATGAAAAAAGTACTACAATTTTTTTTTTTTATTATAACAGAAATACGAATAAATTAAAGCAAAATATAAATAAAAAACTAAAACTAAAATATAAATAACAAAAGCACACAACAAAATTACTAAAACTTGGTGTACAATGTTTAGTCATGAAATAAAACTTGAAATAAACATTTCCACTGATTACTTCTGAATGCATAATTTCGGTCTAACTGTGCATAATTCATCAACACATTTTATTTTTTAATTCAAAATGGAAAAAGTCACTTTAAATGTGCATTTCCAGTTTCTTGTACATTTCGTTTACACTTTTCCAGGGACAAAGAAAAGGTGGAGAAGATGGTGACCTCTCTGGGGTTAAAGGTCATGTCTTGTGACCTGAGACACTCAGACCCCAAAGTGCTCCTCAGTGCCATCTGCAGCCAGTGGCTTCCTGTGTCTCAAGCCGTGCTCTGTATCCTTAACTACACAAACACTAGCATTTCAAAGTTTGGGGTCAGTAAGTATTTTTTTTTTTTTTTTTAAGTAATTTATTTAAAAAAAATTTTTTTAATGGAATAAATAGAAATTTCAGCAACATCATTCCTCCAGTCTTCAGAGTCACATGATCCTTCAGAAATCATTCTAATATGCTGATTTGCTGCTCAATAACATTTTTTTTTTTTGTTATCATCAATGTTGAAAACAGTTATGCTACTTAATAATTTTGTGGAAACTGTGTTGATCTAAATCTAAAATCCAATCTAAAAGTCTTTACTGTCACTTTTGATTAATTTAACGTATCCTTGCTGAATAAAAGTATTAATTTCTTGGGTAGTTATTAGTTTAGTTGATAATTTTTAGCCTATTTTGGCGTTTATAAAATTTTAACTTTTTAAGAAATGTAATATTAGAATTTACAGCGTTGTTTCGACAACATTGACGTGTAAACACTAGGGCTGGGTAAAAAATATCGATATCTCGATATTAATCGATTCTCTTTTTTACAGAACGATATCGATTCTTAAATCCCAAGAATCGATTAGTCTAGCCTGTTTTCAGATAATGGACGGAACATTGAAGGGCACCTCCCATCCAATAAATCACAATAAGCAATGTGCTTTGGTACTTTTAATATGAAACAAAGTCTCAG
>NW_015627897.1:570845-580680 GCF_001515625.1 Sinocyclocheilus rhinocerous | reverse complement strand
CACTTCCCATCCAATAAATCGCAATAAGCATTGTGCTTTGGTACTTTTAATATGAAACAAAGTCTCAGATTTTAAATTCTGTCCATTGTATTGCAGTATTCAAACAATAAATGCCGTTTTGGCGCTGTTTAATGTGGAGTGACAGATCGCTGTAGCGCCTCAGTTCAACAGACGCAGCAGCGTGAGGCGCATGTGAACTGATCATCTCCTCCACATTAATACCAGTTTCAGCACAAAATAATCATGATACTGCCTTGAAAACATCCTAAGGTAAGTTAAAAGAAAGAGTACAACTTTACAATCCATATCCTGTCTCATGTAATCGCTCAATCAGTGTTTCAGCCGCGCAGAGACGTCAATATAAAGTCTTGTAAACAATGTCACGTAACGTCACATTTACCTGAGAAAAAACATATTCGGTGACCATAAACTCATTAGTCGGATAGAAAAATAAAGTGTAGAGAGGGGTATTTTGCTAATGCACCACATAACATATTCATTATAATTTTTACTGTTCTAATGTTTAATTTATGTTTGTATAAATCCATCATTTTATGACAGCCACCATTAAAATTTTTATATATATATAAAAAAAAAATGAATTTAAGTAGAAATATTATTATGTAATTGTAACTTTATTATTTTAAAAACTTCATTGTGTAATTTTAACAGTTGTATGCTATAGCTTACAAATCAGTTAATTTTAACCTTCAATATTATAGTAATGTAGTACCAACTGACTCTCATGTATATTTTACAGCATTAGTTGAGATATTTTTTACCTGATATATATCCAAAATAATCAATATTGAATCGAATTGAATTGAATTGGTAATCGAATTGAATCGAAAGCTTGTGAATGAGAATCGAATCGAATTGTGAAATTTGTGTCAAAACCCAGCCCTTGTAAACACTGCATTTGTGATTGGTGTCTTGCATTCACATAATGAACCCTAATTGGTCCATACTTTCTTGCATCTATAACTGTCTCTGAAAAACTGGGGAACACTCTTAAAAATAAAGGTGCTTCAAAAGGTTCTTCACAGCGATGCCATAGTAGAACCATTTTTGGTTCCACAAAGAGCCATTCAGTCAATGGTTCTTTAAAGAACCGTCTCTTTCTTACCTTTTTATAATCTGAAGAACCTTCTTTCGCCACAAAGAGCCTTTTGTGAAACAGAAAGGTTCTTCAGATGTTAAAGGTTCTTTATGGAACCATTTAGACAAAAAGGTTCTTCTATGGCATCGTGAAGCACCTTTATATTTAAGAGTGAAGAAAGGTGACAAATACAGTAGATGAGAGAGATATTAGATTAGAGATATCAGCCCATATGAATAGGGTGACCATACGTCCCGTTTTTCCCGGGACAGTGCCATATTTCAGCTCTATTTTTAGTGTCCCGACTTATTTAGAAAATAATCATGTTTTGTCCCGTATTTCAAAATTTCTTTACAACTGGGTGATCAGAGCGAGTCGTAGAAGTGTTCTGTCACGTGAGAACAGCCTAATCACAGGTAACTAAGCTTGTCGTAGAACAAAATTACCATCAAATCACAATTCGTTATCGATTAACTTGCAGTAAGTGAAGGCAGAATCACACTGAATGACACAGAACAGAAACGCTCTCGGCCGCGCGATCCCAGTTTTGCGATCAGTTCTCCTTGTGCCTTAATTGTCAAATACACCCGTAACTGTCAAAATGTCCATCGTGTGAAATATCTCACGTAAATACAGTCGGTTATAGCTTAAGTGAATGTAAACGGGTGAGTGAAAAACAGATATGTGTCAGTATATTACATTTATTCGGTCTTAAAGGGACAGCAGCCTAATTAAATACCTGTCTGTCTCATTAATGTTAATCAAACAACAAAAGATGTTAAATAAATGTAATGTTAAATAAATGTAATGTAAATGTATATAAATAACTATGTACGTGTGTGTGTACAAAAGTCTGAATTTCAGAGTGTAAGCTCCCGAAACATAGAGCACTCAGTCCTCTGCTAATTATACACAACCTCTAGTGACGGTAGCCACACCAGCGCTAGGCATTTGACTGGCGTTGTCCACCTCCTCAGCTGTCAGCCGTGATCTCACCAGCTGTACGGGGAGGAAACGCACAACCGACCATTATTAAACGGCTCCTTCTGTGCCGATGTGATTGACACAGACACACCTCGCAGTTACTGTGGTGACAGGTGCTCAGAGTGACACGGCACCGTGATTAACACTTTTGCTAAAATGTCAGTTATTCCCCTAAACATGTAATTGAGTGATTCTCAAAATACATCGCAAATGTACACTTTTGGCCCACTTGGCAGGTGTTTTATGTTTGCGTGTTGTTTTTTTGTGAATGGAAAGTAGTTGGAACTTTTCACAGTTGGGTGAACCATTATTTTTAAGGCATTACAGGCACAAACCTTTGCTTTTAGTAGTGAGTACTACTTGATATGTAAGATAAACTATTATTTAATGTCAAATTAACCTGGTAGCTAGTTTAACATGTCAGATGTGTATTTTAGCCTAGAAATGGTGAATTTTGGTCTGTCTCACCACAAGTCTTTATCTTCTTGATTATCCAGTAATTTAAATCATACAGCGTCACAATTCTGACATAATTTCGTCCGTCAAACATTTAACCGTGTTACCAAGGTTACCAAAAAAAAATCATGAATCTAATACTTTTCTTAATTTTATTTCAAAATTTATTAATTTTGAGTATTGTACTGTTCAAAAGTTTGGGATCAGTATGATTTTAATTTTATTTTATTGTAATTAATTTTTTAAAACATTAAAGGGATAGTTCACCCAAAAATGAAAATTCTGTCATTAATTACTCACTTTGTTCGTCTTCGGAACACAAATTTAGATATTTCTGATGGAATCTGAGAGCTGTCTGATCCTGCATAGACAGCAATGCAACTGAAATGTTCCCACATCCAGAAACGTAGCAAGGAGATCGGTATATGCATACGCTGTTTACGTTCAGTGGATATTCTCCAAAATGGCGCTACAGGGTGACGCGGAGGAGACGAATTGTTGAATAAAGTCGTAATTTTTTTTTTCTCTTGCACAAAAAAAAGTATTCTCGTAGCATCGTATAATTGCGGTTGCACCACTAATGTCACATGGATTATTTTACCGATCTCCTTGCTACGTTTCTGGACTTGGGAACATTTCAGTTGCGTTGCTGTCTATGCAGGGTCAGACAGCTCTCAGATTCCATCAAAAATATCTTAATTTGTGTTCCGAAGACGAACAAAGGTCTTTGAAACGACATGAGGGTGAGTAATTAATGACATAATTTTCATTTTTTGGGTGAACTATCCCTTTAATACTTTAATTAATCAAGACAGTAAAGAGACATTAAAAATATGTATAATTTTACCAAAGAGTTTTATTTCAAATAAATTCTTTTGAACTTTCTATTCATCAAAGAATCCTGGGAAAAAAGAAAAGAAGAAAAAAAAAACAGTTCGCATAAAAAGCAAAGCAGCACAAATGTTATAAAATAAAATGGTTCTCAAATCATCATATTAGAATGATTTCTGCAGGATCATGTGACACTGAAGACTGAAATAATATATTATTATTAATAAATCATAATATTTCACAGTATTAATGTTTATGTAGTCCTTTTAATAAAGTTCATCCTTGGTGAACATAAAATAATTGTTTTCAAAAACATTAAAAAAATCTTACAGATTGACTTTATTAAAAAAAAAAAAAAACATATAAATACATAAAAAATAATAACAAAAACACAAAGTTTATATGTTTATTTTTTACATTTCTTCAAACTTGGCTCAGCCAATCAGAATCAAGGACTAGGAACTATCAGTTTTATAATATTTTAATTTACATCCTGAGGTTGACAAGCAACGTTTTTTGAAGTAAAGCACTTTTGTTGGCGACCATTTGTTAAAAAAAAAAAAAAACATTTCATGGCCCTATTTGTGGAAAGTGCCAGTGGAGTGTGTTTTCTTGAACTGTTACTCAGCAATGGTGTGTGAAAAGCTGCCCAGCCCAGCTGAGATCTCAGCGGAGAGAGTGGAAAAGCTGATGAGTGTGAGCGCAGGTTCGACTCTCTGCCCGAGCAAACGCAGGAGCTAAAAAAGGGTGAGTGCGTGTTAAAAGCTACAGCAGAGAACCTGTAAGCAGAGGATGTGATTCACACAGCGTTTCCTGCTGCCAGACTCCATCTGTGAATACAACGTTTTGAAAACTCACACGTTTTGCACGCATGTGCTTTTTTCTCATGAAAAACTCAGATCTTTTCTAGCACTTTCTGCCCACTGGAAGCTCCCCAAATCCATGTGTGAAAAACTTGTTGCATCTTTCCCAAAGACTCATGGCTGTATTAGATCAAGAGGGTGCTTCTACTAAATACTGAGCATTTTTCAGTTTTTCTTTTTTAATAAATTTGCAAAAATGTCAACAATTCTGTGTTTTTCTGTCAATATGGGGTGCTGTGTGTACATTAATGAGGAAAAAAAATTAACTTAAATGATTTTAGCAAATGGCTGCAATATAACAAAGAGTGAAAAATTTAAGGGGGTCTGAATACTTTCCGTACCCACTGTATATATATATATATATAATGGTGTAGGATTTACTTAGAAAGATGAAAAATGTATTTTATTGTAAAACAGTAATGTCACTACTTTGAAAAATAATATTTTACAATTTATAATGGGAGCCTATTGTTATGTTCTTCTTCTTTGAAGGCAGTATTTCACCAAGAAATTAAAAAGCGGTATGACCAAAGAAATTTTAAGATTCACAGTATACCACATTATTTTTCCTTTGCATGTCTGGACATTTATATAGGTTTATAGTACAAGTTTTATATAAAAAATTATAATGCCAAATACAGATTTACTATAAAAAATGTTGGTAATCAAATCAATTTATAAAACTAACGATTTAGTTAGTATAATAAAATGCAATTAAATTAATGTTTAATTTTTTGTTGTTGTTGGCAAAGTGCTTCAGGTTGTGATACTCCTTAAAAAAATAATGTTTTAATAAATTGTATTATTATTATTATTTCTTTAAGTACATGTATTTCTGTTGTTATTCTTCAAGTTAGATCAAACTTTTTTTTTCATATTTATTTTCATATTTTGCCAGGTTATAGTGCATACCTATGAGTTGCTGTGTTTTTTAATACATTATTATCATTATTATTATTATTATTATTATTACTTGTAAAAAGTACATTCTACTGTACAACATTTGTTATAATTTCTTCACCAAACTTTTATTTACTAGATTTATTCATCAAATATTGCTAAATTGACATCCTGTTTTATACAGTAAATTCCATTTTTGACTGGATTTTGTGATTTTGTTTGCATTTTCTGCATTGCAGAAATCACAGGGCCCTGCTTGGCATTTGCCATGTTGAAGAGTAAGTTGTGTGGGTTATTAACTGTAAAAGTTATAACCATTAGTAAGAAGGGTACGCAGTTAATAATGTTTCCTCTCATTACATTCTATACAGTGCTCTTCAGCTACACGATATTTGAAAAATACATATCGTATGAGAAATTGACGTTTCTGCTCTAAATATTGTAGATATGCCGTAAAGAGCATGTCATTCTCAAGTTCTTCAGAAAACCATCTTTGTGTTTCTCCTTCAAAGGCCCCAGAAATCAGTAGGCTGTTCTGAAGAACCCTTAATAAAACATCAAGAAGTTTTTTTTTAATCTACAGAGGACCATATAGCTGCTCAAGAACCCTGTAGAGCCAAAAGTGGGTTCTTGATACGCATTGAAGAACCTGTAGTTGATTAAACACCGTTTGCAGCCGTCTGTGGTAAAAGTTGCCAGGGGGCATTTGTTTCTCCAGCTTTCAGCACAGTTCCGACAAGAGTTTGTGTAATAGCAGGATGCTTTTAATTTCGTGTGGCCTCAGGCTGAGGTTTCTTTGAGCTCGTGCATTAAAAAGACAAGCGCTCCTCAATTCTGGCTTAGGGTTTGTAATATCACGCTTTGAAGTCGTTTCTGATGGCGCTTAGGTGTGAAATTTGCTTGATTTCGTATTCATATGAAAAGACCACACCGTGTCCCATCCGTATTGTGTTCAAAGTCCGAATTGTACAATTACACTGGTGTTGCTGGCATTAAATAAGACTTCTTTAATCTGTTTGCTCTGTGTGTTTGTCCCCTGCAGCATTTCTAGATTGTTCGGCTGATGAGACGGCACCGGTAATCGTCTTTGTGTCAAAGATGTTTGCTGTGGACTCCAAAGCTCTGCCACAGAACAAACAGAGGTATTGAACTTGCAGATGTGTGTCATGTGTTATTTTAAGCAAATGTCTGTTTCCTATGTTGCGTGCTGTTTATTTTCAGATCAAAATTAGTTATAGAGTAATAGAAACATGGCCTGATTTGATACAGGGTTATTTTAGTTAACCATTCCTATTCCATCTACTTGTTTTCTTTTTATTTATTATAAAAAATAACCCTCTAACACTTGCGTTCTCTATACTTTTTCTGTTCTGTTTACTTGTTTTCTTTTTATTTATTATATATATATATAAAATAAAACCTTGCTATTTGTACCCTAAGCGGGACTTGTCACAGCACTTACATATCATTGCTCTGTTGTTGGTTTGATTGCTTCTGTTGTCGCTTTGGATAAAAGCATCTGCTGAATGATTAAATGTAAATGGAAATTATAGTTAACTAAAACTGAAGCTAAAACTAAAATCAAAACCGTAAAAAAAACATTTTCGTTACTTGAAATTTAATAAATGTTAACTGACATAAAATATTAAAAAAAGCTTCATTTCAGTTAGTTGTCAAGGCAAAATTTCTCATTTTAATTAAAAACTAAAACTGAAATACGTAAAAAAAAAAAAAAACTCAATTGATATAAATATATATATATAAACTACTAAAAATTACAAAAACACAACAAAATTACTAAAACTAAATTTAAAATGAAAACAAAAGTAATTCAAAATTTTAATAAAAACTATAATAGTGTCTCAGTGATACTTAACACTCTTTTATTATTATTATTATCATTATTATTTATTTTTTTATGCAATATATACAATTCTCCAACTTTCTCAAACTGGGGTTTATAAGGCAACTGCAGAGGGTTCGTTAAACAATAAAAACGTAAAATTTATTACAAAATAATTAAAAATAAAAAATACTAAAAAGACTTACTAAAAAGATATTAAATAAGTATTTTATTTGTTACCGTGCATGCCGTTTCACCATTAACGTGAATGTGTGAATGCGTTGTTCATTATTGTATTAATATCTTAAAATCTCAGAGGCAACTTTGATTAAATATTTTAGGTTAAAGGTGTTCAGCTGACAAAAAAGTTTGCAATCCCTGCCCTACAGAAACAGGACATCATGGTGAACCACTTATCACTTCAATGAACTTAAAAACATACAATATGAATGGTAAGAAAGTTTAGCTGGTTTTTTGGTACTAACAATTGTTGGACATATGTTTTGGAGAAAAGAAAATGTTGATTTAATTTATTTCACATTTTATAAAATATAATCATTAACGTGAATGTGTGAATGCGTTGTTCATTATTGTATTAATATCTTAAAATCTCAGAGGCAACTTTGATTAAATATTTTAGGTTAAAGGTGTTCAGCTGACAAAAAAGTTTGCAATCCCTGCCCTACAGAAACGACATCATGGTGAACCACTTATCACTTCAATGAACTTAAAAACATAAAATATGAATGGTAAGAAAGTTTAGTTGGTTTTTTGGTACTAACAATTGTTGGACATATGTTTCGGAGAAAAGAAAATGTTGATTTAATTTATTTCACATTTTATAAAATATAATTCATTTAAAGATGTTTTGTTATTATTTTGAATATACAGTATATTTCTAGCATAGCACTTATGAAAAACTATATCTTGTAAAACACTATTTACATAACTATTATAAAGTTGTTCAAAAGGTCTTTAACTTTTTGCTATACCAGCTAATGGCATGTGAAAATGTACCAGCCATAAATATTTATTACAAGACATAAAAAGGTATTTTTATTAATACTAAGCCTGACGAATTCAAATTTCTGATACTATGCAAACTTAGTCTGTCGTTTAAGCTCAAAAAGGAGTGCACAGGATCTGTATTCTTTCTCGTTTACATAATTTTTCTTAGAAAAGCATTTTTCCCCCCTATGACAATAGAATTATTAAGCATTTTATCCTGGATATGTGTGGCAAATGCTCTTGAAGGTTGTTTTGTCGTACAGCATCACATACAAAATGAGCCTCTCTTGTCGCATAAATATGAAGACACATTATGATTTTGTTTTTCATTTTTTTGTTTTGGTGGCTTAATGTGAGGAACATTCCACATGGTGTTCTGGAGAAAACAGCCTTTAGGCATGATAGATAAACGTCTGATGGTAAAGCTTCCACTGAGGAAAGAGTCCAGACAGATGTTTTCTTTTGTAGATGGTTTATAGGACTTTGATTTGAGTCGCTCACATAATTTACATCAGTGGAGATTAGACTGTCATTCCGACTCAAACCATGTGCAACTATGTTGCAATTCCTAAAATGTTTTATTTACTTGCATTTGCCCTTGGTGGGTGTTCATTTTGGATCCTGGCTGTACCGCCCTGCAAAGGCAAAGTGCAGTAACTACACACATTGATCAAATCAAATGTCTTACACTGTGATCTGTCCTGTGATGGGTGGATTTGTATTAACAGAGTGTGAAATTAATATCCAGTAAATCAGTCATAAAACCTTAAAACCATTTTCTCAGCTCCAGTGTTGGTGTATCGAGTTTTGCAGAGTAGTAGGACGTTTAAAGGAAATCTTTCAGTGTTTAAAAATGTATCTAATTGATCCTGATTGATTTCCTTCAGCTATTCAGTAGCAAAAGCTTATTCCAGTACTATGTGTACTAACCAGTCAAAAGTTTTGAATAAGTAAGATTATTAAAAGTAAAAAATACTCGAGTAAAGTACATTGCCGTTCAAATGTTTTGGGTCGATAAGATAAAAAAAAAAAAAAAAGTTTTTTAAAGTATGTAATGCTCACCAAGGCTGCATTTATTTGATAAAAAATACAGTAAAAACACAAATATTGTGAAATATTATTATAGTTTAAAATAACAGTTTTCTTTTTTAATATATTTTGAAATGTAATTTATTCCTGTGATGCAAAGCTGAATTTTCAGCATCATTACTCCAGTCTTCATTGTCACATGATCCTTCAGAAACTCTAATTCTAATATGCTGATTTGCTGCTTAATTATTATCAATTGTTATTGGTGCCCAATTATTAATAATGGTTCTTATTATCATCAATGTTGAAAACCATTTTTGGTGGTTAATATTTTTGTTCAAATATATTCAAATAAAAAAATTGGGGAAAAAACATTTTAACAAAGTTTTTCTATTAAATGTATTAATCTTTTTCGATTAAATAAACACAGCCTTGGGGAGCAGAAGAGACTTCTTTCAAAAACGTAAAAAAAAAAATTGTAATTATTTCCAAACTTTTGACCGGTATTATAAGTAGAGTTCTACTCATTCAATGGGTATAAAAATACTAGTATTTTTTCTAGTTACAGTTCATCCTGTGGGATCTTATTCATTTCCCATTAGGATTCTTTTAAGTTTGGTTCCAAATGATAAGAGAGATTCCAGAAGGAATCCTGTGTACATTCCTTCAGGCTTTTGTGTAGGATGAGAGCTTTAAGATCCTGAATAATAGATCTGTGTGTGTATGTTTGAGTAAGTTTGCTATAGCCCTTGGGTTCTATAAACTTAATGGGCCTTGGCCAAACAGTGATGTAGCAGTTGATCGATACGGCACCGAGCTCGC
>NW_015627897.1:566818-569318 GCF_001515625.1 Sinocyclocheilus rhinocerous | reverse complement strand
TATTCATCGGATCGGGTGGAACTGTAAAATTAAATTAGATGGTGTTGCAGATAATTCAGTCAAGTGGATCTTTGTTTCCATCTGTGTCTTTTTAAACATTCCACCCACTCACAAAATATTGCACTTGCATACGTGATTCGTCTGTCCGGTGTTTTCAGCGCTTTTGTTCTCACCTTCTCCAGTAGGTGACAGCCTGGAGTAGAGGTGGGCGGTATGACTAAAACCAAAGTATGATTAATGTTAAATCACTAGAATGGTAAATATATAATTATTTTTTAGTTAAGAATGCAAAGAAAAATTTCATGTTGTAAAATGCTGTAGAAGTCAAATGTTTACTTTTTGTATGATAATTGTGACTTTTTGTCAGTTTCTACTTTTTTAATTTTAATTTTAAATATGTATACATGTATACATTATACATTTTTAATACTGTTATGTTACTTTAATATATAAATGTGTATCCGAAATGTATAACAGTAATAAACCATACTATATGGTATTGAAAATGTATAGTATTAAAAATGTATACATTGTGTTTGTGTGTGCATGGGATATTACGTTTATAATATATTAGTTTAATATAAATATAACAACAGCCTTAAAAAATAAATAAATTTTTCATGGTCTTGGCACATCAAACAACAAATCATTCATGCCTATATATATATATATATATATATATATATGTATATGCGGAATCGGAATCAATAAAATTCAAATGATACCCAACCCTAATGCTCACCAAGGCTGCATATATTTGATGACAAATACAGTAAAACAAGAATATTGTAGACTTTAATCTTCATGGTCACTTTTGATCAGTTTAATGCATCCCTACTGTAAAAAAATATTCTTACTGGCGCCAAATGTATGCATTCCCTTATTTGACAGGATAGTGGAGATGTGAAAGGAAAGTACAGGGAGAGATGGGATTAATGTACAGAAATGAATCAATCCTAGGATCAAATGTAGTAAATTGATCAATCAGTATTTGCTTAAACAGAGTCAGTTTGGATTCTTTGTTTACTTTAAATGAGTCATGAGTCATGGGAGCAGGATTTACTTGGTCTTTTGAAATTAAAAAATAGAATGTATTATGAAGATCTGACTTCTGTCCATATTCCCCAGTGCATTGAACTCTACTGAGCGAAGCTTCAAGTTAGTGTTAATGCTGACTATGTTGTACGCAGGTCAAGTGTGGTAACACCATGCTCAAAGATCAGAGTATTTCAACTTTGACCCCGTCTGACTCTGATCTCTCAAAGTGCAGACTGGCAATTCACATTGTTATCATTACGTAGGTGGTGCCGGTGTGAAAATCAAAGCAGAATCGAAGAGAAACTGTATAAATTTGTACTGTGTCAAATCTGTATCATGATATTCAGATCATAATCATAAGATTATGCACATTAGATATTCTATGCAAATTATTTGTAAAATTGTAAAGTTGAAAATTTTTATCTCAGTTTCGTCACTTTCAACTTTTGTCATAATTATAACTTTTTAATCTTGCAATATGACATGTTATTCTAAAATTATTGGTTTTGTATCGTGATTTTTTATGCCTTAATTATATTATAATTTTGACTTTTTAATCTCATATCTGCTTTTTGTCTTAATTTCAACTAATAATGGACTTTTTATGACTTTTTATTCTAAAATGTTTACTTTGTGTCATAATTTTGACTTTGCCATAATGACTTTTAATCTCATAAGTATTAGTATGATCATATAGTATAGTTATGGTACATTTGGATTTTATGTGATAATTATGGATTTTTATCTCACATCTTTGACTTTTTAATTTTTTTATCTCATAATTGTGATATTTTTTCAATTTCAAATTTTTGTGTCATAATTATGATTACGAATTATGTTGTAAAATGCTGTAAAAGTAAAATGTTTACTTTTTGTATGATAATTGTGACTTTTTGTCAGTTTCTACTTTTTAATTTTTTTTATGATTTTTTATCTCATAATATCTACTTTTATGGCACAAGTACAACTTTTGTCATTATTATTAATATGCCCTTTAATCGAAGATGTTTACTTTTTATGTCATAATTGTGACTTTTTTCCGCATATTTTCTACTTTTTATCTCATTAATTTTTGGTCCTAATTTAGACTTTTTATGTTATGATGACTTTTTTCTCAGATTTTTTACTTTTTATCTCATGATTTTTTTGGTCCTAATTGAGACTTTTTATGTCATTATCATAACTTTTTATGTCATTATTTGGCCCACTCTGATGAACGACAGTGTGTTATGAACTATGCTGTTAGGGCTGGGTAAAAAATATCGATATCTCGATATTAATCGATTCTCATTTTTACAGAACAATATCGATTCTTAAATCCCAAGAATCGATTAGTCTAGCCTGTTTTCAGATAATTGACGGAACATTGAAGGGCACCTCCCATCCAATAAATCGCAATAAGCAATGTGCTTTGGTACTTTTAATATGAAACAAAGTCTCAGATTTCAAATTCTGTCCATTG
>NW_015627897.1:559262-566521 GCF_001515625.1 Sinocyclocheilus rhinocerous | reverse complement strand
TTTTTATGATAGCCACCATTTAAATGTTTATATTTAAAAAAAATAACGAATTGAAGTAGAAATATTATTATGTAATTGTAACTTTATTATTTTAAAAACTTCATTGTGTAATTTTAACAAATCAGTCAATTTTAACCTTCAATATTATAGTAATGTATTACCAACTGACTCTCATGTATATTTTACAGCATTAGTTGAGAGATTTTTTTTTTCTTTGAAAATTTGGCATGTACTGTACATGACATGTATCCAAATTAATTGATATCGAATCGGGAATCGAATCGAATCTAAAGCTTGTGAATGAGAATCGAATCGAATCGTGAAATTTGTGTCAAAACCCAGCGCTGTATGCTGTTATGCAGAAGTCAGTGAATCCTTATAGGGGTCATTTATATATACAGGAGACTTAAAGGTACAATAGCTAGAATTAGGTGATGGCCATGTAAAACTAAATCATGATTTATTTTTTAAGAAATCTTGATTGAAAGTTAATTCTTGAAGAGTGTAAAATATGTTTCCTTTAACTTTGGAACATACTTGCGAACAACACCCGTGCATGTGTGCCAAAACCACTTCTCTTCCCAGCGCCATCAAAACACCTTTTCCGCTGACTGAAAGAGAGCAGTTTGAGCTGGATTTAGCAGCACGGTGATTTTCAAACGCCAGTTTCCCTCGCCACTTTTGATGCTTAAATACCTTCTACTCCATGTGTTTCGAACGACAAATACACGAGTTTCACAATTTGAGTTGAATTACTGAAATAAATGAACTTTTCCACGATATTCTAATTGATTGAGATGCACCTGTATACACAACTTAAAAAAAAGATTGGATGGATAGATAGATAGATTATGTAGATTTAAGTTAATCTAATTGAATGAACTGAATTTCAATGTGATTGTTGTATATCAATACTTGCTCTGCTCTTAAATGAAGATAATATATTGCTGTTTATTTCCGTTTCACTCTGTATCCATTCACAATTTATGACTCATTTTCATTTATGTCAGAGAAGAGCACATATTTCTTGAGATGAATATTAGAAAATAAATCTAATTATAATGTATGGGGTCCGGCGAGGCCTGAAGGATGACATTATCTTCTGTGAGTACAGCTTTTAGCTTGTAAATGAGCTTTCCTTTCATCTTTTCTTTCAAAACATCGTATCTAAACGTGATCGTCCATAAGCACATTACCCCGACAGCATCAAATGCATGTAGCCGCTCCCACATCAGATGACCTTTGACCCTTTGGAGTGAGCTGATAAAACTAAGAGAAGGGGTGATTGCAAACACAAAGAGGCTGAGAAAATGGACACAAAGTGTTCGTTTAGACCACAATGCATCTCGGATTTCAGCCTGTAAAGTTGCGACGGCAGCAGCTGCTAGCGTTATACCCTGACCCACATTTCAAAGGCACCGTTCCAGCCTTTACATATCAAAACAGTGTTATTTAAGCAAACCCAGTTATCCTGTGCTGGAGGGAGACTTTGGCAAAAGCAGCAGAGCTACTTGTAGTTCATTTGATCCTTCGTCTTGATTTGATAGAGGCTTCTGTTGAGTGAGTTTTGGGAGTCTTCGAGCTCATACGAAACATGCCAGGAGGAAACTGTGTGCTTGCTCTGTTTGCATGAGAGAATATTATGTTTTAATAATAATATTTTTTTATGTCTTTGTTTGTAATGAAGTGTTTATTTAAAATCCCTTGGGGATACCTGTTAGACTGACTTGTGGCCTAAATAAAATTTCTACATGTCCATGTTTCCAGCAACTTTACAGATCTTCTTTATGCACCAAGAGCTTGTAACACTCCAAAGAGAAAGGAAAAATTTAAATCGCATCATATGACCCCTTTAAAGACCATGTAAAGTTGCATTTAAAATGCATTTGCTTTCAATTCATTGGCGTGAATTTGAATTTAATTAGTTTAGTTTATTAATTTGGAAAGGGACAGTTTTCAGTTTTTAACATAAACATTTCCATTTAATGCATTGTACTGGATTTAGCCAGAGGCAAAATTTTCATCCGCTAAACCAGATTGATTAACCAGATTGATTTAATTTATTGAATAAAATTAAAAAAAAGTAAATAAATTAAAATAACAATAAATACATATTTATGAATTGCCTATATACAGTTTGTGTAGCACCATTTTGGAGAATATCCACTGAATGCAAGCAGCGTACGTTCTTCTGTGTCAGCCGTGCTGCATGGATGTGCTGTTTTCGTTCAAATCAAAGTTTAAATACACGTAGAAAACGTATCCTTGTGTCGCGGCTGACACAGAATAGCTTACGCAGTTTGCATTCAGCGGATATTCTCTGGTGCTACGGTGATGTGGAGAGACACAGAGGAGACGAATTGTTGAATAAAGTCGTTATTTTTGGTTTCTTCGCGTACAAAAAGTATTCTCGTCACTTCATAATGTTACGGTTGAACCACTGATGGCAGATGGACTATTCTGACGATGTCTTTCATACTTTTCTGGACCTTGACAGTGTAATTTACTTGGCAGTCTATGGGACAGTCACAAGCCTCCCGGTTTTCATCCAAAATATCTTAAATTGTGTTCCGAAGACGAACAAAGCTTTTACGGGTTTGGAACGACATAAGGGTAAGTGATTAAAGACTAAATATTCATTTTGGGGTGGAGTATCCCTTTAAGCGGCACAACTGTTTTCAACATTGATAATAATAATAAATATTTCTTGAGCAGCAAATCAGCATATTAGAATGATTTAAACATTTAAACAAACTTTTGAATGGTAGTATATTTTGGCAATTAAAAAAAATATTTTGCTCTATTTAAACATTTAAAAAATACAAGTAGTTATGCATTTCTTTACATTCATTATTCCTCGGTTGAGATTTTACATCTAGCCTGTCACCTCAATTCACTTTGAGGAATTGAATGGCACACGGCTGACACATGCTCAGGTCAAGTCTGCTATTTTGCTCTCCTTTTTTCCAATTGAATGAACTGCATCAGGAAACCTGCAAAGCACAAATGCATTCCTCCACCTTTGGGGTTGCCATAGCAATGGTCAATGTGTGTGTGTGTGTGGTATGTGAATTGGTGTGTGGGAGTGTTGTCATCCACTCTTACACATGCCCTGCATGGAACGCTAATATGTTGGCTCGCCTGATTGGCTGCTGGTGCCGGGGCATTTTTGGGGGTTTTGGCTAATTTCTTTGAGGTTTTATGTTACATTAAGACACTGTAGTTGGTCAGAAATAAATTTTTACATGAACCATGAAATGATTTAATTTATCTGACCATAAAATTTGCACTAAATAAAGGCTAAAACATGGACTACATCCATGTTCAACATTATATTTGGCATTCAAATAATAATAATATGCTATAAAATGACAAAATTCTGCAACGATTTATTACCAGGGTTGAGCAAATTTTAAAATATGCAATTCATGAGTTGGAATTGAATCGGAAGTTGAATTGTAATTTGAATATAAAATGTAAAGGAAATTAAATTGACAAAATTACAATTATGAGAATATAACAATAATAAGAATATAACAAAGAAAGATAATATAACAAAAATAAGAATAATTTTTATTCTTATTCTTATTTTTCTCATAATTGCAATTTTGTCAATTTAATTTCCTTTAAATTTTATATTCAAATTGCAATTTATTATTAATAATAAATTAATATAAATTAATAATAATAATCTTTTAATTGATAAATTATGGCGATTTTTTTTAATAGCCTCGTTTGGCTTCATTTCCAATTTATTTCCTCATATTATATATATATATAAACATACATATTGTTTCAGTAAAAATTGCAATTTGCTAAACGTATGTTTTTGCATGTTTGTTTATTAACTGTTTGGCTAAACAATACAGGTGCATCTCAATAAATTAGAATGTCGTGGAAAAGTTCATTTATTTCAGTAATTCAACTCAAATTGTGAAACTCGTGTATTAAATAAATTCAATGCACACAGACTGAAGTAGTTTAAGTCTTTGGTTCTTTTAATTGTGATGCAACATTTTACTCCGTAACATTATGCAGTTTTCATTTATATGCTGATATGCAGCATTGCTGATGATCGCATTATTTTTCATATGCATCTGTTTACATAAGAGATCGCTCGTTTCTCCGTCCTGTACACATGTGTTTTTGTTCGGGAGGTTTTGTACTCGTTCAGAAGATGTGTAATAGCGCCCCCGAGTTTATAGCAGTAAAAACACGAAAAGCCGTAAAAACTCGTCTTTGGCAGGGAAGCATTGTCTTCTAAAAGACGAGATAACTCGTCAATGGCGGGGAAAGAGTTAACCACCTATTTAGCACTCATTACTTTAGCTGAGCACATCACACAATTATATATGAGAGGTTGACCAATCAATCACCAAACAGGTGACTCGGTCAGCCTGTAATAAAGTGCAGTGAAAACACTAAAACCCGCAGTAGTATCACCCACTGTCCAGTTGTGATCTTGCCAAGTGCGGTTCATAACTGTGCATTATGGTTTGTGATGTTGTTGTACCTTCAGGCCGTTGACTCAGGAGGAGATCGCCCAGAGAAGGGAACTGACCCGGCAGCGGCACGCAGAGAGACAAGCTGCCAATCAGAGCGCAGAAAGCTGCTGATGCTGATGCTGGCAAGAGTTTAACCCCTTCACTGCTGCATGTGTGACAGTGAACGAGTAAAAGAGCTGTCTTTGAGCTTGCATGTCACAGGCTATATTTCCTAAGGCAAATTCTGTACCATTAAACTATCATTATATGTCCATTTCACACTTTGATTGTACCTGGAGCCTTCTTATTTGATACAGTGGTGGCCAGAATTATTAGAACACTAGTATTTTCACAAGCTAGAAATGGTTTAAAGTCAGTTATTTCTGTCTTTTGCTGTAGTGTGTCAGTGGGAAACATCAGTTTACATTTCCAAACATTCATTTTTCCATTAATTGTAATAATCCAGTGAGATTTTTGTTTGCACAACAGCCAGTGCTCCTCACAGAGATCTGATCTGATCATCATCAGTCTGTCTGGAATGACATGAAGAAACAGAACAAACTGAGACAGACTCAATCCAGAAGAACTGTGCCAACGTCTCCAAGATGCTTCAAGAAACCTCCCTCCAAAGCCACAGTACTGTTAAAAGTTTTAGGCACTTGGGTAAAACTGTTATAAAATGAGGATGCTGTCAAAAATAATGTAATAAATAGATTTTCTTTATCAATTAACTTATATTAAAGGTGCAGTAGGAGATCTTGGAAAATACTAACTTTAGCCTGATAGCACTGAAAGCGAACGTCCCACCCTCCCTGCAATCACCGTCCAAAGCCACGCCCCCTGAACGCATTTACGCTCACAGACCAGAACACCAGAGACAACATTACAATAGGCTACATCGGTGGTTCCCAATTCCAATCCTCACACCCTCCTGCTCTGCACATTTCATATGTATCTCTTGGTCCAACGCCTTCCACAGAATATATAAATACAGATAAATACATTTAGACCACTTAACTTAATGATTGCTATCCGGATGTGAAGAGACTTTCAACCAGCATAACAAAAAATGTTTCTGAAGACAATCACCTATTGCACATTTAACTAAATTAAATCAACATTTAGTGTGAGCAACCTTTGCGTTTAAAACAGCTTTTGCCTTATAGATACACTTGTGCATAGTTTTTCAGTAGCTTTGCGGGAAGGTTTCTTGAAGCATCTTGGAGACGTTGGCACAGTTCTTCTGGATTGAGTCAGTTTGTTCTGTTTCTTCATGTCACTCCAGACAGACTGATGATGATCAGATCAGATCTCTGTGTGGAGCACTGGCTGTTGTGCAAACAAAGATCTCACTGGATTATTACAATTAATGGCAAAATTAAAATACTAGTGTTCTAATAATTTTGGCCACCACTGTACATCAACTTTGTCCTGCAGATGCTCTGTGTGTGCAGACAGAGGCTCTTTTGGTCAAAACTGCAGTCGAGGAGGACAACAAAGAGCAAGCATTTTGTGGCCTTCGCACGAGTCTACAGCGGTGTCATCAGAAAAGGCCAAAAGGTGTTTGTGCTCGGACACAAATACGACCCGTCGCTAGCGCTCAGAGCGGTGAGCAGCCGTTTGTCTGTCTTCATAACCACTGACGGTTTCCTTATCCAAGAATTAATGCAATTCATAACATAATCATCACACAATTAAGAATCCTTAACCCTGCTGAACTTGAACTCAGGTAAATGAACTGCCTCGATCGGGTTCATTTCCAATTCATTTCCACATGTTTGAAGCTGTCTGGAGCTAATTATTACATTATTACCCAGAAACTATTAAAAAAGACTCTACAATTGAGACATTCATTGAAGAGTCAGAGTCGAATTTGCATAAAACTCCACCGTCATTGGCCATTAAGAACGTTTCTCAATTAATAGAGGAAGCGTCCGCTTAAACAAAGGTGATTTAGGGCTGAATGGTAATGATTGTGACAAATATTGGATTTTCTCTTGTTGCTAATTTATTTCATTATTTAATTTAATTTATATAAAGAAATAGTTGCTCTTTTGAGTCTTCAATAATAATGTTAAAATGTTATATGTATATAGACACACACACACACACACACACACATTATCTCAATAATTAGAATGTTACATCTTATTGACAATTACTATATTAGTAGTAGTAGTATATTGGAATAAAAAGAATTAAATGTTTTTTTTTTATATATGTATATAAAAATATAAACATGTATATTATGATATGCAGAATATATTATAATACATATCTGAATAATAATAGTAATAATGATCTTATTTACAATTTACAATACTTACAATTACTGCATATGATTCTTCTTTAAAGGGGTCATCGGATGCAAAATTCACTTTTCAAGTTGTTTGAACATAAATGTATGTTGGAAGTGTGTGTACACATCCATCCTATAATTATAAAAATTAATGAATATAGCAATCGTCATTTACTCCCGACATCTGAGCTGCTGAAGACGCAGACGATTAACGTTAATTTCGCTTTGAAGTGAATGCGCCACTCCCGATCAGCCTAAATCCATCTATGTTCGCTCGAATCATTCGTGATCCAGCCTCAATTACAGAAGAAGTGAGTATAAGGGGTTTTTATGAATCTTTGCAAATCACCTTTCCTAATAATGCGATAATTAGCAAGTTTCACAATGAATGCGGCTAAAGTAAACCGTCTCTCTGAGAGCAGCTCGGAAGAGAGGGGCGGGGTCAGCAGAGCTCATTAACATTTAAAGCAACATGG
>NW_015627897.1:549472-553904 GCF_001515625.1 Sinocyclocheilus rhinocerous | reverse complement strand
ACAGCGCGAAACCAGACTTCTTTTTTTCCTCAATGGAAAGCATATTTACACTGTTTGAATCGTTCCCTGTCCCCTATATAGTGCACTACGTGCCATTCACTGTACAGAAAATACTAATTCTGTGGACAAGTGACCGATGGCTTCAGCGGCTTCAGCGTCTATTTTATAGTGTAGGGGTCGGGCGCTTCGGATTCTAGAGAGCATTTGAAAGTTTGATGAAGTTGATGAGAAGCTGAAGTACGATGTGACGTCAAAAAAATCGTTGAGCCGTTTTGGCGGAAGTGACGCTGCCTTATAGATAACCTTAAGACTAACATATTGATACTAACTAAATTGTGAATTATAAAAATTATTTAATTGATTGTTATATGTAAACAAATTATAATACATCTCTGAATAATAATAATAATAAATAATAATAATAATAATAATAATGTCTTATTTACAATTTACAGTTGCATAATTATTATTATTGTTATTATTATTATTATTCAAATTAGCATTGTGTATTTTTATATTTATACATTTACTTTTTTTATTATAAAAATATGACTTTAAGTAATTATAAAAAAACAATTCTTTAAAAATGTTGTGGGTGTAATTATGTATGTTGTCTGGTAATGTGAGGCCTAATGCTGATGAGGGATTTTTGTTTTTTTGTTCATTTTCTTCTTCAGCTGCCTGAGGGTTTTTCAGTAGCGGATGTTTTACCCAGCATCCCTCATATGGACTGCTGTACCGTGGACAGCCTCTACCTGCTGATGGACCACGAGCTGGAGGAGCTGGATGAAGTTCCCTCAGGAAATGTTCTCGGTGGGTCATCTGTTTTCTTTGGGTTATAATACAGTATAGTAGACTGACTTTTACCTGTGATCGCACTTCTCAAAGACAAAACTCAGGTAATATTCTTGCTTTATGTTTGGCGTTACAGTGCATGGTTAGGCTGAAGGACAGTTACAGCAACGCCATGAAATTCTGGTGCAGTAATGCATTATGTGAGCCCTCAAAATAAACATCTTTTCCACATCACAGCTTATTCGGTCCAAGAATTGGCCACTTAGATTGGGAAATACCTTTGTAAATGGGGCAGCTACAGTTTGTTTGTTTGTTTGAGATGGGTACATCTGGAATTGACCATTCTGCAATAATAAACTAGCACTGAAAATCTTAAATATTGGCAGAGAAAGGACCAAAAGACAGGAAATGTGTTAGATGGTCAGAATTTTCTTGGTCCAAAATCACAGATTGTTTTTCATGTTTCTGGGCCAAATGTCCTTGTTTTTCCTGTAACGTGATTTCTGACAGATTTTAGAGTTATGTTTAGCTTGGTTTATGTGCATGGATTGGATTAGAACTTTTTTTGTTGTTGTTCCAGGACCAATGTAACATTGCCTTGAGGCCTAGCGGCGTGGTGCTTTGTAAATGCTGTGGAAGTTGTGTAAAGCTAGACAATAAGATTGAAGCTTAGGATTTTCAGTCCATCGATGTTCATTTTTTAAAATTTACATAGCATGATATTTTGACAGGGTCAGTCTGTATAGAGTATTCTGGGGTTAAATGTCTTGTTCAAGGGTGCAATGATTGTGTGTAATAGTTTTTCCCCCCTGCACGATTGTACTGGCAACCTTCTTGTTAATAGCCCCGAGCTATCAAGATACATTTCCTACATTTAGTTATTAAAAAACAAAGCAGACAAGAGCCTGCATGTCTCAGTAGTCTTGTAACTGTCACGGCTTGTCATGGATGTCACTTTTTGTGGACCAAAGCAATCGCATTTAGGCTGTGTTTCAAATCCTTTATCCGAGTTGATAGACAATGCCAGAAGAGAAAAGTTCATTATAAACCGTGGTTATAATTAATTCAGTTTAGGAAAAAAAATCCTTAAAAAATATATTGCAACATATAGTCTAATTTTCAGCATCATTACCTCGGTCTTCAGTGTCACATGATCATTCAGAAATCATTCTAATATGCTGATTTGATGCTCAAGAAACATTTCTGATTATTATCAATGTTAAAAACAGTTGTGCTGCTTAATATTTTTGTCGGAACCATGATGTATATATATATATTTTAGGATTCTTTGATGAATGGAAAGTTAAAAAAGAACTGCATTTATTTGAAATATAATATTTTGTAGCCAAAATAAAAGTCTTAACTGTCACTTTTAATCAAATAGTTTCATACAAAATGCTGTTTCAGAAACTTTTTGAACAGGTACAGTACTGTATGTAGAGCATTTAAAGTCAATCCCTTGTGAGGTTGTTTCACTCAGAATGCTGTCTGATACTGTAAGTCAGCTGCACATGTAGATGGCAGACAGCAAGGCAGCTCACTAGGTTTTGCAAGAGAACTTAAATGCGGTGATGTGTTTTACAAAGAGAAGTGAATTCTTCTGGAAGTAGCTTTGACTTATAGGGGTTTGCTGCCCTTGCAACATGGGTTGAATTAGGACATTTTGACAGATATTTTTCATCATCTCTGTTTTGTCTGTGTTTACAGTCACAAATGTTTCAACACCAAATATGCATCAAAGTAGGGCTAAAAATACCCCGAAGGCTTGGTTCAACAATTCCTCATTCTCATAAGTTGCTGTCAGCCTGAACAAACACAAATGATTATGCACGGCTTTGGCTTTCTTCAGAAATCGGTTGAACTTTTCACAGGGGCAGCTGGTGTCATGTAGTCTTTAGAGCACCTCCTAATGAGAACTTGTTTTGTTGGAGCCATGGGTTTGAGGTTAGCATGCATTCTGATACATATACACATTTAAGTTATTATGTTATAATATATAATTATTTTATTCATTTTAGAATTTATATAGTTAATACTTGTTTATAATTATTAATTGAATTTGATATGAAATGATATGATATGATGATATGAAAAATCGAATCAAATATTAAGAAAATATCATATCAAATTAAAAAAATAACGTTTTTTGAATGTTTCAAAAGTCTATCATGTTTGCCCTAACTGCAAGCGACTGTTTTCAGGACTGTTGTAGAAATGTTATTAATTATTCTAATTATTTCCCTAACAGATGAACTACATATAAAAAAAAAAACTATATTTCTAAGAAATGCTGTCAAGTTCTTATTATTCACATTAAAAAAACATGTTTATATATATCTAAATCTAATTAAGTAATACAATTATTATTATTATTATTTAAATATAAAATAATTTAAAAACAATTATTTACACAATTTAGTTTTCGTAAATTATGTACTAAATCAGGAAGTACATTTTGTTATATGTGACCCTGGACCACAAAACCAGTCATAAGGGTCGATTTTCTTTAAAAAAAAATTGAGATTTATATATCTTCTGAAAGCTGAATAAATAAGCTTTCCATTGATGTATGATTTTTTTATGATATTTGGCCGAGATACAACTATTTGAAAATCTGGAATCTGAGGGTGAAAAAAAATCAAAATATTGAGAAAATCGCCTTTAAAGTTGTCCAAATGAAGTTCTTAGCAATGCATATAACTAATCAAAAATTAAGTTTTGATATATTTACGGTAGGAAATTTACAAAATATCTTCATGGAACATGATCTTTACTTAATATCCTAATGATTTTTGGCATAAAAGAAAAATCTATAATTTTGACCCATACAATGTATTGGCTATTGCTACAAATATACCCAAGCGACTTAAGGTTTTGTGGTCCAGGGTCACATATTTTAAATAACGTAGTTGAAAAACGTCTATGCAATGTTATATAAAAGGTCATATAATATGCTCTAATCAGTATAATGATGTGAAAGGAACAAAATCCCAAAACATTTTGTGTGTGTGTTGGGTCTCAAAAGGGTTAAAGTCTGTTATTCTCATATCAGCAAGCTCTCAGGCTTTATTTCTGGGTTGCGTCAGTAAACATTCCTAAACAACAGAGTCAGGCTGCAGCGTGAGATGGATCGGCTTTATTATCTGCTGTGGTCTTCACCGCAGTGCTAAAGAGGCGCTCTGGCTCCTCATCTAACAGTGCAAGGGCTGTGTGATTCTCATCCAGGACTCCCATAGATCTGAGTCAGCGTCCAGATAGAGGCAGGAGCAATTAAATCTAATTTATGATTCCCAGCGTTCCTAGCGTCGTAGATGTGTGTGTGGGTAATGCACTGATGAGACTCCATTTCCATTTCTCATTTCTCATTCCAAACCTCAGTCACCTCTTTAATGCACATTCAACTCTCGTTTTTTCTTTGTGTGCTCTAATGTGAAATTGGACTATGGTGAAACTATCAGATATCAAAATATTTAGATTATTATTTTTTTGGCTTGAAAGTTGGCCCGTGATGAACACCATGCCATATCACAAGAGGAGGAAAAAAACATATTGAAGCATATTTTCATTTGTAATTTATATCAGCTTTTAATTTGATTTTACATTGAATGTAAAAAATTATATATATATATATATATAC
>NW_015627897.1:540305-549432 GCF_001515625.1 Sinocyclocheilus rhinocerous | reverse complement strand
GCTGCAATATAACAAAGAGTGAAAAATTTAAGGGGGTCTGAATACTTTCCGTACCCACTGTATATATATATATATTTTTTTTTATTAAAAATATATTAAAAAATGTTTAATTATTTATTTATTATACACACCCCTACATTTTTGGCCCTTCATATTAAAAAGTTTGGGCACCTCTGCTTTAGATCATTGTAATGACGTGCTGACATTAAAATTTATTTAGGTCTGAATTCATATTAAGAATAGGCGATATGACCCAAATTTAATGTCATGAGTCATTATGAGTAATTCTATATTATACAAATGGTATACATGGTATATAGGTATATATGCAATTGGTATACATTGTTTTTGCTAGAAATATTTGTATAATAAATAACCATTAAATGATCATTAGCACATGATTGGCACGTACATTTTATATATCCATTCTTTTTGTACAGAAATGTGTGTTATTTGAGCTGTAAAGTTATTGAATTTGTCACTGTAACATTGGGAGTTCTTTTCAAGGCCGATGATCTTCTGTTTATGCAATGTTATTGCTGTGGGTGGATTCTTATAAGTTTACCAGCTTTACTTGGTTTTGACACAAGTTGAAATATTGGAAATAACTTTACATAGACAAAGAAGTTAGGTGAGTTTGTCACACTTGTTTTGTGTCAAACTTAATTTGTTAAATCATTGTTTCAAGCAACTCGGTGGCCATATTAGGAGGTTTCATCATTCACACCGCACACATAAACAGCGCAGTGCTGCTAATTATATATAAAAGTAGTTAAAACTAAATTAAAAATAAAAAGATAATAAAATCTTATTATTAAAAATAATTATTAATAATTATAGTTTTCAGCCATAATTAAAATATATTTAATTCTAAAATGTATATATTTTATATATATATATATATATATATATTTTTTAAATTTTTTATTATTTTTTTTTAATTATTATTATTTTTATTTTTTTTAATAATTGTATAATGCATAGACAAACAGAGACTTTTTGTTAATGTGTTTTGTTCTAGTTTTGGTTATATATATAATATATATTTTTTCTTCTTCATCTTGTAGATGAGCAGCCTATGTTTTATTTCTGGAAATTCAGGGTTCGTTTTACAAGAATTAGCTTTACAAGCATATTTGCTAGAACGAATTGTGCTTGTAAAGTGGTGACAGTTGTATTGAGCTTTATTGGTAGTCACAAATCTTTCATGTTTGGAGTGTCATGTTTTATTGACATGAAAGCGTATAATTAATGTATTAAATAACTAGCTTACATTCTCAGTTTTGATTTATAACCTCTTATTCAATACCATTTTAAAAGTTGCACGATAAAGGCTTGAAATTGCTTGGGTCTCTCTGCAGTTTGCGTGGCGGTACATTGACCGACTGCCCAGTCCTTGTTTATTTAATGAGATTTTAATAAATTATGAAGGAGGGGCGCATTAATGTATCGACATGTTCGTCTAATGCTAGCTCGAGAGTGGAGCACAGGCACTTGTCAATAAGACACTACGCCGTTGAGTGGACATTACTACTGAGCGCTATTTCATAATTCACTTTGAGCATCAGGCCCCTAAACAGCCCTAACCAGATCTGAATTGTCTTAGCGAGCGCCACACGAATCAATGGTAATGCACGCTTTCATAATGGAGATGGAGGTCAGAGATCGTCAGCTCTCTGTGATGTGTGTTAGCTATCATTTCATTGTTTTATTGTGTAAATGCCACGCTCAGCGACTGCAGCTTTGAGGGGACATTGATTGTAGATTAGCCTGTCTTCCTGCTTGATTGGGCTGGTTTTTGCAGCGAGGTGTGGAGGAGTTCAAATGAGAGAAAGCCTTTAGATGTGGATGAAAGATTTGTCTTTAAACCACATGACAGGTTAAAAGCGGCGTTTGACCTGGCGCTCGGCTGACTGGATCCCCCTAAAGACAAAACTCAAACCAGACGCACCGCTCGACTCGCCACATCACACGACTTAGCATTGTCATACCGCCCTGAATCCAAGCCAAGGAGAAGAGCGGATGAAAAATAGAGCAGGAATAAGGAGAAAAGAGGAGTGAAGGCAGGGACAAACAATATCTTTCTCTGTTATACGGCTTACTGAAGCTTCCTTCCATCTGCTGAAACTCCACAGAAACAGGAAATGAGGAATTTAAGTGAAATGGATTTCACTGTCCCTCTTTCTTCACCAGGGTTATAGAGAATTGGCTTCCTTAAATTTGTGAGTTTGAATTTGAACTGAATTCCCACAGGATTGTAATGACAGGAAGAGGAATTTACTGAACTTCATCTTGTAGAGATGGCACAGTCATACAGCAGAGGATTTTCATCAGTCATACATAACAATTTGAAAAAAAAACATTTGAACTGTTTAGGTGTTCAGAAAAATCGGTCATCATTTACTCACCTCAAGTTGTTCCAAATCTATGTGATGATTTTTTTTTTTTCTCAGCTGTTGAACACAAAATAAAATATTCTGAAAAATGTGGGTAACCAAACAGCTGACACCGACAGTAGCCATTGACTCTCATAGTATGGAGAAAAAAACCCGGATGGGAGTCAATGGCTACCGTCAACATTCTTCAAAATATCTTCTTTTGTGTTCAACAGCTGAAAAAAATTCTAATAATAATTATTTTATATTAAGGTTTTATATTTTATACTAATTTTATATGAATTATTTTAATATTATTTATTTATTTGGAACCACTTGAGGGTTTCCATCTTTTAATCCTGCTTCATGCTGTTTGGCTCCATTTTTGAAGACTTTGGGGTCATTTTGTATAATACAATATATGTTAATTATAGGTATTCATATAGTATTTCTGTGATTATTACCTATATCATTTATTTTTTGTAGATCTATTCCTTACAAACATAAGTTGTCTCTCCTGTTCAAATAAGGAGTCCCACTTCAAAACTCAATGGCCGATGCTGATAAAGGCTAAACGACAAATATCAGCCATATATTGGCCTCTGTGATTTATTGGCCAACCACTAATAATAATATAGTAAATTAAAGGGCACCTATTATGCCCCTTTTTACAAGATGTAATATTGGTCTTGGGTGTCCCCAGAATGTGTCTGTGAAGTTTCAGCCCAAAATACCCAACAGGTCATTTATTATAACAGCTTGTTACGCCCCGTCTAGGGTGAAGGCGCAACATGAAGGAGTATGAGGACAGGGAGGAGTTTTGGAAAACTAATGAACAGTATTTTAATGAAACAATGATTTTACAGTACAAGAGGGGGAATTTTAGCTTCAAGAGCCGACAAGGCCAAAATAACAAACAGAAAACAACTAATATTCAAACCTCTGAATTCACAAAGTTCACAAAATAAAATAAAAATAAAATACAATTACTTCCCTAACTTCCTATCCAAAAACAATCAACAAACAAGGTTCCAACAAAAATGGCGTCGGTTTCCCTACCTCCCCAGAATATTATTATATACAATTATTTACAATGATAAACGAACAGATCCAAACAGGGGCAAAACAGAATCATAGTCAAAGAACAGGCGGAAGTCAGTAGTACGAATAAATGGGCAAAGCAAACTAACAAACAACAAACAATCTCTCACCAGCGAACACTCGATTGAACACACACAGAAACTCTCAGTCTTACTAACACATGTACTAGCAGAGTCAAGGCAGAGCAAACACAGCAAGAGAGCACAAATGCTGAAGCAGGAAGTGATGACGGAGTCTCCCATAGGCAGCAAGGAATCAGCCGATCAGGCAGGGCGCGGCACCAATAAGACCGCAGGAACCAATCAGCTTCTTCCTGGACAGAAGACACACACACTTCCCAAACAAAAGAAAACACAGAAGTAGAACAAAAGGGACGTATCAAGCTGGAAAATGTCATTTTTGGGGTGTCTATAAAAGAGCTCTTTTGGAGTGTATCGCTTTAAATGCAAAAGAGCTGCATATTCCCGCCCCGTCTCTAGAAGAGGGTGTCGCTCGCGTATACGTCTCTCTGCATTGCATATCTACAGCAATAAACAGCCGGTAGACGCAACATAACTGAGAGCGAGAGAACCGGTGTTTAGCGGTACATATGGGAAGTCAAATGCACTGAAAGTGGGATGAAACAGCACAATGTAACAGAGCTTGCGCCGCGCTGACCTGTCATCGGCGCGGATCAATGGACCGAGCCGCGCGACCGCACTACCGAACGAATCTCGTGCTACGAACGGCGCGAACTAATCTCACAAGTGCGGCACTGATCAGTCAAAAATACTTAATGTACGCACACAAATACGTTTAAAGGGATAGTTCACCCAAAAAACACTCTCATGTCAGCTGCGTCACGCCGGATCTATTTCATACGTTGTTGTGATTTGATCTGAACGAAAACAGCGTATCCGTGACGCAGCTGACACAGAACAGCATACATTGTTTATGTTCAGTGGATATTCTCCAAAATGGCACTGCTCTCAGATTCCATCAAAAATA
This sequence comes from Sinocyclocheilus rhinocerous, assembly GCF_001515625.1. Lineage (NCBI taxonomy): Eukaryota > Metazoa > Chordata > Actinopteri > Cypriniformes > Cyprinidae > Sinocyclocheilus > Sinocyclocheilus rhinocerous. The sequence goes on along the minus strand of NW_015627897.1, from coordinate 544,969 downwards.
TCTTAATTTGTGTTCCGAAGATGAACGGAGGTCGTACGGGTTTGAAACGACATGAGGGTGAGTAATTAATGAAATAAACAGAATTTTCATTTTTGGGTGAACTAACCCTTTAAAACGCTAAGCACTATAACGGTATGACATTCACAAAGTAGTCTGGAGTGATACACATATTTAGGTAGATTTTGAGGCACATTACCTTGAAAAATGAAAGTAATCCACTGCGTCCTCAGCAGCTCAGATATTGGGAGAAAATGAAGACTCTTATGTTCATTCTTACATGCAAACACAGAGCATTGGGATTTCTTACGAGACTTTGATGACGTTACAGCTGCTCAAGCACGGAGAACTCGTACACAGCGTACAACTCGCTGAGGGTGGAAACTATGGCAATGCAGGGCTGTCAATCAACCCCCGTGGCCCGGCCCTCCGCAATGTAATGTCACAATGCGAGAGAATCAAAATGGCAGGCCTAGTGAGACTGACTTGGTATAAAGGGGATTAAAAAATGAGGAGTGGGTGGATTTTTATCATTATAGGGTGGTTGTGTTCACACACTGCCAACACAAATTTATGTCCAAACACCATGTAAAAGTGGACTTTGCGTAATAGGTGCCCTTTAAATGTAACAAATTAACTGAAATTTCATGTCAGGTGCTGGGTTTTCATAGCTGTCAAAATAAAACTCTAATTGCCCAAACGGTTGATACTGATAAATAACCAATACCAAATATCAGCCAATGTATTGGCCTTGGTGATATATCGGATGGCCACTAAAAAATAATATAATAAATTAAATGTTTTAAATCAACTGAGATTTTCTGTCAGTTTAAATTCCAATTAAATTTTCTGTCTGGAACGGTTCAATTCAAATTCTAACTCATAAACTGAAAGGATGCCATTTCTCAGTTCTGTCCGAACCTGATTGGCAGATGAGTGGCTATGAAAGAAAGAAAGAAAGAGAGAGAGAGAGAGAGAGAGAGAGAGAAAGAAAGAGAGAAAGAAAGAGAGAAAGAAAGAAAGAAAGAGAAATTCTCTTTGCCTTAAACGACTTCACTGTTATTAATGATCAAATGTAGTAACCTAAAGAGCAGAATTGAATTTCTGTAATGGAGATGAAGTCATTAATTATGGAGCGATCTCACTCTCGCTGACTCCCACATATATTTTTGCTTTCTTGAGAAGCTCTTTGTGATATTTGATATTTGAATGGGATTTTACAGATGCCTGTGGTTGTTTTATCATTTATCATTTTATGCCATTCCTTTGTGTGAAGAGTTTGATTTGGCATGACATGTTTGGCTGAGATTTTAATTTTTTTGTTTGGGAAAATATCTTTCCTTTTATTACTTATCTTTGTTTTTGTGGTTTAATGTTTCCTGGATTCCAGTTGATTAAATACTTTTTTATTTAATTTAATTTTTTATTTGGGTAGCTGATGTGTAGTGTCACATACTGAACTCCATTTAAAACAATTTTAAGCATTATTTTATTAAATATTTTAAAATTAATTGTAATTATTTTTGTTGTATTATTTTTGTAATTGTAATATAATATTTTGATTGTAATTGTAATATTTTTTCTTTTCTTTTATATATATATATATATATATATATATATTTGTTTTAATTTTATTTTCTATGTACAATTAACAAGTAGAGGAAACGTAATAAACACTCAATGAGCTCATCTGTAACTGTTTAAAATATTGTATAACTATTTATAAATGGATATTTCGGTCTCTAAAATCTGTTAGGATGCGCAATGTTTAAAACTATGAATGTGCTATAGATACACTAATCAAATATTTTTCTTGGCCTAAGTTGCTTTTTAAATTTCTGAGAAAATATGAGTTTTACTATCCATTAAGTGAAAATTGTATGTCTGGCCACTTAAAATGTAGTAGCTCACACATGATTTGAGGATTCATTTGTTTCACAACAAAGTTTGGTTTAAGTACCGTGGTTTGAGTTTTGGGGTTTGTAAAAAACCCAAACCCTGTATATGAGCAATAATAATAGTGATGATTGCCATTGTCTTTTGTCATATTGATTTTGCTGCTTTTTTATAATAGCAATAAGCTACCTAAAAAGTAGAAGCATGCAGATGATTTGAGGTATCATTTGTTTCACAACAAAGATTTAGTACTTTGGTTTAAGTACTGTGGTTTAAGATTTGGAGTTTGCAAACTGCAAATTGCAAATTTAAAAAAAGGTGAGCATGATCCTGATCCTGTGATGATAATAGATGATAAAATCACTACATCGCTTATTGCTTTAAAGGAGTAGTTCACCCAAAAATTTTAATTTTGGTAAAAAAAAAAAAATCTCACTCAACATGTAGATGAGTTTGTTTCTTCATAGAAAAACATTTGAAGACATGTAGCATTTCATCACTTGCTTGCAGTCCAAACATCTGATAAAAACACCACAATAATCCACACCACTCCAGTCCATCGATTAATGTCTTGTGAAGTGAAAAATTGTGTGTCTGTAAGAAAACGTCCATCCTCTGTTGCCTCTCACATCAAAATCAACCAGATATATTTGTTTGAAACTGTTTAGAACTGTTTTTGCTTGTAAACAGCACTTGATTTGTGCATATTTCTCTCTTGATTCAGTAGAGACAACTTTTTCATTGGAGGAAACAATATTGTGGATTATGGACTCATTTTTTAGCAGAAAGCAACAGTTTTAAGTTAAAATACCCTAATGATGGATTTGTTTGTTACAAACACACAGCTTTTCACTTCAGAAGACGTTAAATGATGGACTGTAGTGGTGTGGATTACTTGTGGATTATTGTGATGTTTTTATCAGATGTTTGGACTCTCATTCTGACGGCACCCATTCACTGCAGAGGATCCTTTGGTGAGCAAGGGATATAATGCTACATTTCTCCAAATCTGTTCCCATGAAGAACTCATCTACATATGTGACCCTGGACCACAAAACCAGTCTTACGTGTCAATTTTTTAAAATTGAGATTTATACATCATATGAAAGCTGAATAAATAAGCTTTCCATTGATGTATGGTTTGTTAGGATAGGACAATATCTGGTCGAGATACAGCTGTTTGAATATCTGGAATCTGAGGGTGCAAAAAAATCGGTAGGAAATTTACAAAATATCTTCATGGAACATGATCTTAATATCCTAATGATTTTTGGCATAAAAGAACAATCTAGAATTTTGACCCATACAATGTATTTTTGGCTATTGCTACAAATATACCCAAGCGACTTAAGACTGGTTTTGTGATCCAGAGTCACATATGGGAAACAGCAAAATATTGAGAATAAAAGTGAACATCTAATGGTCATAGTAAGAGAAAAGCTCTGAGGGAGCTTAATCTGTAACTGTATTACCTCAAGATCTGGCCACCACAACCCAAAAAAACACACCCATGGTCCACTGCACTTTGAAATTCACCCACCGCAGAGATGACTCTTTCAGCTGAAGAAGCGATACACATGCGAGATCAGAAGAATGAGCAGATGCTTATTACAGGCCTGCGGTACAGGGATGATTGTCTGTTTGATGTGTGTGCAGCGAGAGCGGCGGCTCGGCTCGGCTGCCTGGGTTTTAGGCCGCAATGTGAACCAACCGCCTCACTCTCTGGTTTAAAGTCACGTCAGCTTGCTACACAGCAGATGAAATGAATAATGCTGATTCATGGTGGCGAGCTTTGGGAAAACGTTTGTTTTACGCTGCAGCGCGTGTGTGCGCATGCTTACTGGTGTCTGGACGGCAGAGCTCTGAGTAAGTGGGATTGCGGCTTGATTTCCCCCTCGACAGGCTCCCTCGGTTATATACAAACTACAATCAGGGCGACCGCAGATGTGGCGTGTCATCGAGTGTTTCAGTGACTGGGCAGATGTAGGACGTTTGCTTTGTTGATTGTGAAGTATGCTAGTGGGGATGGGGCCAACAAAAAATACTAGTCAGTTACTGGGGGGGGGGTCTAAGAGATGCAAATTTAGAGACTCATTTGGTGAGTCTTTTGGGTAATTATTATACTTTTTAAATAAAAAAAATTATATTTAATTAAAAAAAAAAGCTAAAATGTGCTGTATGTGACAAATTAGATCACAAAACTACTTTACACAAATATTATATATAGTTCAGTCATGAAACTCTAGATGGCGCATTCTGATGGGGTGTTAACGTAACTGATGATATTCAGAGAGTTAAACGACTTGGCACAAGCTGATTGGTTCATGCTGCATATGCAGCCAATGAGCTAACTGCCTTGCATTTATATGGCTGGCTAGCATTCACTTGAGATTCCTGCAGCGCGCTTTCAGAGTTCTCTGAAACCCTCCACCTTCCCCAGCTCCACCTGTATAGATCTGCTATGGGGTTATTTTATATGCTATTTGTGCAGCAGCAGTATGTCTTAAATACTCATGGCACCGTATCGCCATATGCATTGAGCAAGTTCCTGTACTTGCTTGCAGCAGCAGCAATAATCTACAACTACAGCAATAACCAACAGCAGCAGCAATTCAGCAGCAGCAGCGTAGCAGATCTGTTCCGCCAAGACCAAATACATTAACATTGTCATAACCATCACCATGCTAAAATGTTCCTAGAGTTGTCATGATTGAAATGCAGTTATGCCCTAAAATTCAAGATATTGGTGCAAAAATGCCCCTGTATGTGTT
>NW_015627897.1:536022-540022 GCF_001515625.1 Sinocyclocheilus rhinocerous | reverse complement strand
TAATACTTATAATGAATATAATAATATAAATTATTTATTAATATGTAATATGAAAAGCGATATACAAATAAAACTACATTTGAATTTTAAAAATAATTTTTATATTATATATAATATGTAATAATATAGTATACATTGTATATTATTATTATTATTATTGTTACTGTCGTTGCTGCTGTTATTATAATGTTTTTCATTTTTTAATATTTATAATACATGTACTTTTTTACATTTATCAAGCATGTAATATAAAGTTGTACTATCAAATAAATGTTTATTTATTTATTTATTTATAATCTGTATCAGTATTGGTTATAAGAAGGCAATGTCAGTCAGTCTCTCCTCTAAAGCACCACCATTTTTTTTTGTGATGATTATGATGTTTTTGTTGTTATGCGTACTTGTTTGTTGATCTGCCATACAGTCTTTCGAAAGGCTGTGCATTGTTCTCTCTCTTTTTAAATTGTCTAGCAGTCTGTTTACAACAGTCTTGTTTTTAAGATGCTGTGTCGACATAAAACATATTCAAAGACTCCTTTTACTTACATCTGTTTACTTGAAACACATGTACGCTCCTTTTTAAAAAATACAATTATACAAGACAAGACTAGTCGATTAGTTGTTTAGATAATCAGTTCTTTTTCGAAGATGTAGCTTTGCACATCCCGACTGAGCAGTGTATGTGAATATTTTGTGTGTGTGTGAGAGAGAGAGAAAGATTCACTGACTCATCACTCTGGTGTCCAATCAAGCATGACACACTTTTCCTCTCATTCCCTCGTAAACCCTCGTGGACTCACGCAGCTGTGAGACACGTTCACCTAAACATTCCCTCCGCGCTCTCCTCCAATTTATTGACCATTTTTCACTTCTTTGTTTTTCATGTCCTCACCCACACCCCTCTTTCCCTCCAGCGTGACCTAGATTTTTAACTTGGCGAGGTCTCGCCAGGTTGTGTTGTTACCATCAACGGATCTGTATTTGAAAATTAGTTTTTGGTGGGGAAAAAAAGTTGGACATTTTTCCAGCTTTGCAGCTGCCTGTGAATTTAACGGATGGAATGTGTGTATTCGGGCCACCGTCACCCTTGTTTTTCTGTTCTCAGCTCAAGATGCCTCTTTCCTGGCAGCTTGTCCTCCTCAAAGCCATGGAGAAAACATTGTGAGCTTCACCCAACAATGCTGATTCACGGTATTGCATATCCAGGTGAACATTGTCCACAATACTGCTGTAAAAGCAAACTACACTCTTAAAAGTAAAGGTTCTTTATTGGCATTGCTGGTTCAGTAAAGAACCTTAACATCAATGGAACCTTTTCAACCCAAAATATTCTTTATAGTGGAAAAGGGGTTCTTTGGGTTTTTAAAACATTCTTTACATTAAAAAAGGTTGTTTTGGGAACTGTTTACCGAATGTTTTTTTTTTTTCCAAAAATGCTTCTTCTATTGCTTCACTGTGAATACCCCCTTATGGAACCTACACTCTTAAAAATAAAGGTTCTTTACTGCCATCGATAGTTCCATGAAGTACCTTTAACATTCATAAAACCTTTTCATTCCACAAAAGGTTATTTATAGAGGAAATTCTTTAGAATGTAAAATGTTCTTCACACTAAGATAAAAGGTTTCAGTTTAAGAACAGTTCGCTGAAAAGTTCTTTGAGGAACCTAAAATGGTTTTTCTGTGGCATCACTGCAAAAACCTCCTTATTTACAAGAGTGTAAGGGCATAATGTGCACTGGGTTGCAGGTCTGTTCTGATGGGAAAATCAGAAAAAAAAACACAATATAAATATATATTTGTTCCTATATTATCTTCCAAAATAAAATCTGTGTCCTAAAACAGAATCTTTTGAGAAGCACTGTCCTTGAGCATGTCGACTGGAGGTGTTTCTTTGTTCTCCTCGGTTCCTCCTGTAGCTTCTCTGCTCTCTGCTCGTTCCAGTAGATGGCGATAAAGAGACAAACTGCCTGAGTAGATGGTCTGACCTGACCAGACGTCTGAAAACAGCTCCTGAAGTTCAGCTTCCTCTGCAGACACAATGAGCCGGCAATCTCTGGTCTGATGTGAAAGTTTAATTAATGAGATGTCTCATGAAACCTGTCAGGAACAAATCTAGGGTCGTGTTTCACTTCAGAATTAAAATAAAAACTCTTCTTTTTCTTTTTTTTTTATTGTAAAATTATTTTATTAAATTATAAAATTATTTTAATGACAATCAAACACAAATTCTCATTATTGTAATGAGTTTGTATTTATTTATTTTTTGTAAAAATTAATAATCATAAATGAAAATATATACAATTTGATTTATTTTATTTATATAATAAAAATCTATTATTATAAATATATACAATTATAATACCATTTTTTAATATAATAAAACTATATTATTATAAAACAACAACAACAATAATTATTATTATTATTTGTATTATTTTTTTTATTTATTTGCTTTTTATTTAAAACAAATCTGTATCAGTATTAGTGGCAACATCAGTCAATTTGACAGTCATGATGGTTTTGTACAATAAAAGGGTAATATAGTTTTGGCTATTTACATTAAGTATCTTAATTATTTTTATTTACTCTCTCATTTATTTAATACATATTCATTACAAGTTAAATTCTCTTAATTTCTTAATCTTTATTATTGTTATAAACAATTTAAGTATTGTTTTTCTGCATTACAATATGAGATTTGGAGAAGTACACTTATTGTTCATTATTGGCAAAATGATGTTACAGTGAACAAATTCCACAAAAAAAAGCAAAAACATAAACAAAAGCAATTTGAGTGAAATATGACCCAGACATGTTCTTGACATGGTATGTGAGATTCGCTTTATACTAGATCTACAAGAGTAATTCAACCAAAACGTCTTGAGAAACCCTGATGCATCTTATATAAAGGGAAACTGTTCCACACAGCTCACCTGAGATTCATGAGAATGTCTGGAGTCTTGTCTGCGTTGCGGTCCAGTATGTTTGGCAGGGTTTTTATGAGGATGTCGTGAGGATAGAGAGCGAGTGACACAGAGACAAGGTTCTGGAAGCTGCACACACCTCACAGATGTGAATGTCATTGACTGGGTTGAATTGCTGAGTGCGGTGATTTCAGTCTTCACTTCACCACATGTCTTACAATACTGGGCCTTGACCAGACACACACACACACACACACACACACAGAGGCATAAAATGTTCCACTGGCTGCACAAATACACATATCTGATTGTTGAGAACACCCATTTGACCCTGAAACCTGTTTGAAGAGCTATTTACAATGTAACGACTCGGCCAAACCCGAAGATGTATATGTTAACATAAATTAAAAGAATAGTTCACCCAAAAATGAAAATTTGCCAAAACTTTACTCACCCTCAGGCCATCCAAAATGTAGATTAATTTGTTTCTTCATGGGAACAGATTTAGAAAATGTATCATTTCATCACTTGCTCACCAATGGATGTTCTGCAGTGAATGGGTGCCGTCAGAATGAGAGTCCAAACAGCTGATAAAAACATCACAGTAATCCACACCACTCCAGTCCATCAGTTAACATCTTGTGAAGAGAAAAGCTGTGTTTTGTTAGAAACAAATTCACCTTTAAGCCATTTTTAACTTCAAACTGTCACTTTCGGCTAAAATAGTCCATATTCCATAATATTGCTTTCTCCGGCGAAAAAGTCATCTTGTCGGAATCAGGAGAGTAATATGCACAGATCAAGCACAAATTAGAAGCAGAACGGTTTTAAACAAAATGGCTGTTGGGTTTTGAGACGACAGGGGATGGACTTTTTCACTGGAGGAAGTGTTAATATGGAACAGAAACAACAGTTTTAAGTTAAAACGCCTTAATGATAGATACGTTTCTTATAAACATGCAGATTTTCGCTTTACAAGATGTTAACTGATGGACTGGAGTGGTGTGGATTACTTGTGGATTATTGTGATGTTTTTATCAGCTGTTTGGACTCTCATTCTGACGGCACTCATTC
>NW_015627897.1:525544-535963 GCF_001515625.1 Sinocyclocheilus rhinocerous | reverse complement strand
TAGAATGTAAAATGTGCTTCACACTAAGATAAAAGGTTTCAGTTTAAGAACAGTTCGCTGAAAAGTTCTTTGAGGAACCTAAAATGGTTTTTCTGTGGCATCACTGCAAAAACCTCCTTATTTACAAGAGTGAAAGGGCATAATGTGCACTGGGTTGCAGGTCTGTTCTGATGGGAAAATCAGAAAAAAAACAGGTTATTTATAGAGGAAATTCTTTAGAATGTAAAATGTTCTTCACACTAAGATAAAAGGTTTCAGTTTAAGAACAGTTCGCTGAAAAGTTCTTTGAGGAACCTAAAATGGTTTTTCTGTGGCATCACTGCAAAAACCTCCTTATTTACAAGAGTGTAAGGGCATAATGTGCACTGGGTTGCAGGTCTGTTCTGATGGGAAAATCAGAAAAAAAAACACAATATAAATATATATTTGTTCCTATATTATCTTCCAAAATAAAATCTGTGTCCTAAAACAGAATCTTTTGAGAAGCACTGTCCTTGAGCATGTCGACTGGAGGTGTTTCTTTGTTCTCCTCGGTTCCTCCTGTAGCTTCTCTGCTCTCTGCTCGTTCCAGTAGATGGCGATAAAGAGACAAACTGCCTGAGTAGATGGTCTGACCTGACCAGACGTCTGAAAACAGCTCCTGAAGTTCAGCTTCCTCTGCAGACACAATGAGCCGGCAATCTCTGGTCTGATGTGAAAGTTTAATTAATGAGATGTCTCATGAAACCTGTCAGGAACAAATCTAGGGTCGTGTTTCACTTCAGAATTAAAATAAAAACTCTTCTTTTTCTTTTTTTTTTATTGTAAAATTATTTTATTAAATTATAAAATTATTTTAATGACAATCAAACACAAATTCTCATTATTGTAATGAGTTTGTATTTATTTATTTTTTGTAAAAATTAATAATCATAAATGAAAATATATACAATTTGATTTATTTTATTTATATAATAAAAATCTATTATTATAAATATATACAATTATAATACCATTTTTTAATATAATAAAACTATATTATTATAAAACAACAACAACAACAATAATAATTATTATTTGTATTATTTTTTTATTTATTTGCTTTTTATTTAAAACAAATCTGTATCAGTATTAGTGGCAACATCAGTCAATTTGACAGTCATGATGGTTTTGTACAATAAAAGGGTAATATAGTTTTGGCTATTTACATTAAGTATCTTAATTATTTTTATTTACTCTCTCATTTATTTAATACATATTCATTACAAGTTAAATTCTCTTAATTTCTTAATCTTTATTATTGTTATAAACAATTTAAGTATTGTTTTTCTGCATTACAATATGAGATTTGGAGAAGTACACTTATTGTTCATTATTGGCAAAATGATGTTACAGTGAACAAATTCCACAAAAAAAAGCAAAAACATAAACAAAAGCAATTTGAGTGAAATATGACCCAGACATGTTCTTGACATGGTATGTGAGATTCGCTTTATACTAGATCTACAAGAGTAATTCAACCAAAACGTCTTGAGAAACCCTGATGCATCTTATATAAAGGGAAACTGTTCCACACAGCTCACCTGAGATTCATGAGAATGTCTGGAGTCTTGTCTGCGTTGCGGTCCAGTATGTTTGGCAGGGTTTTTATGAGGATGTCGTGAGGATAGAGAGCGAGTGACACAGAGACAAGGTTCTGGAAGCTGCACACACCTCACAGATGTGAATGTCATTGACTGGGTTGAATTGCTGAGTGCGGTGATTTCAGTCTTCACTTCACCACATGTCTTACAATACTGGGCCTTGACCAGACACACACACACACACACACACACACAGAGGCATAAAATGTTCCACTGGCTGCACAAATACACATATCTGATTGTTGAGAACACCCATTTGACCCTGAAACCTGTTTGAAGAGCTATTTACAATGTAACGACTCGGCCAAACCCGAAGATGTATATGTTAACATAAATTAAAAGAATAGTTCACCCAAAAATGAAAATTTGCCAAAACTTTACTCACCCTCAGGCCATCCAAAATGTAGATTAATTTGTTTCTTCATGGGAACAGATTTAGAAAATGTATCATTTCATCACTTGCGTCTCAATGGATGTTCTGCAGTGAATGGGTGCCGTCAGAATGAGAGTCCAAACAGCTGATAAAAACATCACAGTAATCCACAAGTAATCCACACCACTCCAGTCCATCAGTTAACATCTTGTGAAGAGAAAAGCTGTGTTTTGTTAGAAACAAATTCACCTTTAAGCCATTTTTAACTTCAAACTGTCGCTTTCGGCTAAAATAGTCCATAATCCATAATATTGCTTTCTCCGGCGAAAAAGTCATCTTGTCGGAATCAGGAGAGTAATATGCACAGATCAAGCACAAATTAGAAGCAGAACGGTTTTAAACAAAATGGCTGTTGGGTTTTGGTGTGAGAGACGACAGAGGATGGACTTTTTCACTGGAGGAAGTGTTATTATGGAACAGAAACAACAGTTTTAAGTTAAAACGCCTTAATGATAGATACGTTTCTTAAAAACATGCAGATTTTCGCTTTACAAGATGTTAACTGATGGACTGGAGTGGTGTGGATTACTGTGATGTTTTTATCAGCTGTTTGGACTCTCATTCTGACGGCACTCATTCACTTCAGAGCATCTATTGGTGAACAAGTGATGTAATGCTAAACATCTCCAAATCTGTTCTGATGAAGAAACAAACTCATCTACATCTCGGATGGCCTGAGGGTGAGTAAAAAATATATATGATTGTTAAATATATATTTCACTTTAAATATGTATTTTAAACTTTAAGCAGGGTTCTCACAGTCAAGGAAAACCTGGAAATATCAGGCAATGTCAAATGAATAAATGGAAATCATCTGTAGGATCATTCTTTTTAATCCCTATCCAGGAATCATGAACGACTGGAAAAGTCATAAAAATGCATTGGTCAAAAGGTGTTGGCAATCTGTTTAAGGTCTGTTTAAGATTCTGTTCCCCTGTTGGATCTTTTAAGAGCTCTCTTTCTGCCAAAGCGAGGAGACATATGACTTAATATCCGTACAAATCACTGGGAAAAACAGGAAACAACACATGCTCAGACACGCACATGCACTTGTTGTGGTTGTGACATCTACGCTCTCTTTCTATTGTTTGTGTGCGCGGCTGGGTTTGACAAGCGTATTGTGTTAAGTGATTTATTGGATTAAGTTGTGTCTTGCTATTCTTACTGTTAATAATCACTGCAGGCTTCATGTTAATTATGTTCATAATTACATTCATACTGTACATTACAAACATTTAATCATTACTACTGAGGAGTTTGTGTCATTGAACTGTTTGTGCTTCATTAGAGGCTGGCTTTTCTTGTAACTAGGCCCAGGGGGAATCTGCAAATTTTTAAAGAATATTTATATATTTTTGCAGGTTTTTAGAGGGGTAATAATGGATTAACACATGCTAAATAATAACTAATGCCAAATTTTAAGAGACCGGTTGAAATTAGCATCTGTAATGGTTTCGCGTGGCAGAAAAACATATTTGTTTATCACTACACTAATTAATTCCCACTATTTATTTATTTATTTAAATATACCCACTTCACTTTTACTTCTTAAAAGTAACTTTTTTTTTTACCTTGAAACACCTTAAAGCATTGTACTCATTATGTAAATTGTTAACCAACTTATATTATTATTATTAATAATAATACTTATATTAATTATTATTATTATTATTTTATCAGCTTACCATGTCATGCATTATTAAATTTGATTTAACAGATTGACAATTGACTAGATACTGTGTAAAATAAATTTCATAAAACATCATCAGTGATGCTGACAGACCCTATAATGTCCCATATTGGCTGATAATATATCTGACTTTATAGTTCGCTATATAATATGCTACCGGATTTAATTGGCCAAACAATAAATATATAAATATTTGTCTTCACCAGACAGAGGATTTTGATTGGTTCCAGGTCACTGCATTTTTGTGGTGTAGTTATGGGTGATAATTCGATAACGATAATTACCGCGATATAATTTTCCTCGATAAAACGATATGAAGAGTTCGATAAATGTTCGATATAATGTTTATGCGCCAAAAGCGGAACGAAACAGCGCCACTCATTTGAATCGCACCACTCGGACCGTTTATCCGCTCGGATCAAAGTTCAAACTGCCGCGCGGCGCGAGCTCACTAGAGCAGATGCGTTTATTCGGTCACGCGAGCACTAAACAGCGCTGTGAGATCCAGTGTGAAGCGCTTGGATTCAGCGATGAACACAAGTGATTTAAACTAGTTTAAAGCCAAACAGGAGAAACACTGTGTGCAACGAGACAGTCAGAAGGCTTTTCAATCTACAAATCGCCATCATTTACCATGGATTTACTGTAGTAACACTCACTGCACCATGGTATTGTGGCAGAAATTTGGGATATTCACACTGAATTTTATTAAAAGAGTAATGTTAGGCCTATAAAATCGTAGTATGTATTTGTGATTAAGCTATAGCACGTGTGCATTTATACTGAATGTTTTTAGACTTCTGTTTTTCATATAGGCTACCTAAAAACAATATAGTTATATTTTTACCATGGTATTGAGGTGCTATATGTGTGTTTTAACTGTGTTTATCATGATTTAAATGCATGTTACTATGGGAGACCGATGCTTAATTTAAACATAAATAAATAAATAAAAACTTGGTCAGAATAAATTTAACCATATAAAACTGAGGTTGCTACAATTTTTCACAGATGTTACTGGGTTTTAACTGTGTTTATCATGATTTGATGTTACTGATTTTGATAATGAACAAAAATGTACCTCTGCATCTTAACTCAAGCTACTAATGTATGTGCATTTCTAAGAGACAAAAAGTGATATAATTATTATTAATATTATCAGGCAACCCAAACCTGTTTCTTGATTTGAAACAATATCACTCATTAGAACATGCAGAAACTAAGAAATAAATTTTTCTATTTAGATATTTGTTTTGTTAAGGAAAATTAATGGTCTGGTTTCTATAACTTTCACTGTGGAGCAAGAATCTGGCTTTAAACTTGAAAGAAATAAAGATTTGACATTTATCGTGATAATTACCGGTATCGACTGATATGAAAAAAATTACCGTGATAATTTTTTTGGCCATATCGCCCAGCCCTAGGTGTAGTTAATATTTTAACAAACTTGACTGGCCTCATATGTTGTGCTGCTTGCCAGAGCAACGTTTTCAAGGCAATTTGACTGTTTTTCTTCTGTTGTGGAGCAAGCAAGAGATCTTAGTGCCAAGAGGCTTCTGGGAAACTCAGACCTTCTATTTATAACCCGAAACCCGAACAATTTGGAGTCATAAAATCGTTCATCAAGAAAGATGTCCTTGCTCTATTTCCCACTAACGCAGGGGAAAACAGCTTTCATTTGCTGGCCATGCGGTCTGTGAAATTCAGAGGTCGTTTGCTGTTCAGTTCATCCATGTTGAAATGAGTGTGTAGCTGTTAATTAGTCAGTCGACACCAGATTTTTATTACCTGCATCTGTGTTTGTCTCTGTTCCTCTCTAGAGATCATTCAGCCTCTAAATGATTTTCCAGGGTGATGCTGCGAACATTCAGTGCAAAACTGTTGAAATTGGTGACCATAGAGATGGTTGCCAACATACTTTTGCATCTTAAGAGGACAAAAATACACAGTTCAGATCAATTTAGTGTTTCAGTATTTATGCAAACACCTACAAACATTAGTCAAGCAGAATATTGCAAACATCACTTTTAAAGGGATAGTTTACAAAAAAAGAAAAGAAAAATCTGTTGTTTCAAACCTGTATGAGATTCTTTCTTCTGTTGAACACAAAATAAGATATTTTGAAGATTGTTGATAACCAAACAGTTGCCAGTAGCCATTAACTTCAATAGTATATAAAAAAAATAAAATACTATGGAAGTCAATGGGTACCGGTTTGGATGTAACTCGTTCAGGTTTGGAACAAGAGGACGTTGAGTAAATATGACATAATTTAAATTTTTTGGATGAACTAAGTTAGTTATATACCTTCATTCATATATATATATATATATATATATATGTATATGTGTATGTATGTATGAATGGATGGATAGATATAGTCAGTAAGATTTTTTTATGTTTTTTTTAAGAAGTCTCATATGCTATTAAAGCTGCATTTATTTGATTAAAAAAACTGAAATATTATTACAATTTAAAATAACTCTTTTCTGTTTGAATACATTTTAATTTGTAATTTGTTCCTGTGATATAAAGCTGAATTTTCAGCATCATTACTCCAGTCTACAGTTTCACATGATCCTTCATTCTAATATGCTGATTTATTGCTCAAGAAACATTTCTCATTATTGTCAATGCTGAAAAGAGTTATGCTGTTTAATATTTTTGTATAGAAGCAATGATCATTTTTTTCTAGGATTCTTTGATGATTAGAAAGTTCAAAAAAGTCTTATTTTAAATAGAAATGTTTATATAATAAACCTGTTTTCTGTCACTTTTAATCAAATTATTGTGTCCTTGCAAATTATTTACATAATCCAAAAGATATTTGCCTTGTAAAAATGATGGGTAATTTGGAGGATTGCAGAATATTTCCTTTTGCTGTTATTGTTATTGTTAGTTCTAAGGTTATGCACGCAATGAAATGCTCAGTTAGTCTGTAATGGCTGCTCGACCTCTGTGCTCAGTTTCCAGCGGTTCATGTCCGCGTGACCGTCCACAGTTGCCTGGTGCTCTTCTGAGTTCTCTGTCTGGCTGACTGAGCACCGCTAGACTAATTGCAGGTTATCCTTCTGTCTCTGGCTGCAGACATCAGTAACAAACTCTTTGATAGCGGTTAATTGGCTTATTAGCAACTTGCCAAGTGCTGCATCGTCAATCAAAACCAGACGGCAATGTCTGAAAGAACATACACAAGTCAACATTTTGCAGAGCGCAACGTCAACAACTGTGAAGAACACTTGTGAATGAATTCGCTCTTGCCATACATTTTGGATCCGCACTCAAATTATGAAGGAAATAACTTCACACTGGCAAAATTATAGTAATTTACATCGTTTGAGCTCTCAATTTGTCAGTAATGGCCGCTTTGTTGTGAGAGTCTGAGGGAAACTAAAGTTAGCTCTTTTGTTCGGCGTCCGTGCAGAAGTAAGACAGGATCATGGCTCAGAAACATGGCGGGGTGGCTAATAAGCGGCGCGATCTCTCTGGGTTTCCCATAATAGCTGGAGGATTTAATAGGCGAGAGTGTAGCTGTAAGCGTGCGGCTCTGTTTGCTCGAGCCAGAATGGCTTTCTAGAGCTGAGCCAGCTTGCAGGGGGCAGTGTGGACCCCGCTCACTCAGATGCCAGTGTCTGCTCGAGGAACCTGACTGTTACTGGCTTTCAGTTCTTCACTCGTTCACTATTTCTCTTCTCTCTCTCTCTTTCACATAGACAGTTGTGTAAAGCTGGTTCAAGCTGTTTTTCTTCCACCTGAAGTCAAATACAGAGACATCCTGTGGCAGTCATTTGGATTCTTTCTTTCTTTCTTTCTTTCTTTCATCCTGCCTTCATTCATTAATTTTTTTTATCTTTTTTTCTTCCATCCTTCCATCATCTATCTATCCGTACTTCTGTCTGTCCATCTTTACTTTTTCCAATCCAACATTTCTGTTTTCTTCCATCCTTCTTTTCTTTTTGTTTTCTTTGTTTTCTTTCCTTTCTTCCGTCATCCATCTGTCTATACTTCCTTTTTCCACATCCATCATCCATCCATCTTTTCTTTCTTTCTTTCTTATATTCAGTCATTCATTCAGCCATTCAGTCCTTCATTCCTTTCTTTCTTTTCATCCATCCTTCCATCATCTATCTGTCTTCTCTTCTCTCTCTCTCTTTCACATAGACAGTTGTGTAAAGCTGGTTCAAGCTGTTTTTCTTCCACCTGAAGTCAAATACAGAGACATCCTGTGGCAGTCATTTGGATTCTTTCTTTCTTTCTTTCTTTCTTTCATCCTGCCTTCATTCATTAATTTTTTTTATCTTTTTTTCTTCCATCCTTCCATCATCTATCTATCCGTACTTCTGTCTGTCCATCTTTACTTTTTCCAATCCAACATTTCTGTTTTCTTCCATCCTTCTTTTCTTTTTGTTTTCTTTGTTTTCTTTCCTTTCTTCCGTCATCCATCTGTCTATACTTCCTTTTTCCACATCCATCATCCATCCATCTTTTCTTTCTTTCTTTCTTATATTCAGTCATTCATTCAGCCATTCAGTCCTTCATTCCTTTCTTTCTTTTCATCCATCCTTCCATCATCTATCTGTCTGTCCATCCATCTGTCTTCCTTCAGTTTCATTCCTTTCTTTTCCTTCTCTCCTTTAGTCTATCCTTCTATAATCCATCTGTCCATTCTTCCTTTCTTTCCTTCCTTCTTTTCTTCCATTCATCCATTCATCCATCCTTTCTTTTTCTTCCCTTTTTCATTATTTCCTTCCTTCCATCATTCCTCTCGCGTCCTTATCTTTCTTCCATCCATCCATCCATCCCTTTCTTTCTTTCTTTCTTTCTTTCCATCATCCATCCTGTCCATCCATCCATCCATCCTTTTCTTTCTTTCTTTCATATATTCAGTCATTCATTCAGTCCTTCATTCCTTTCTTTCTTTTCATCCATCCTTCCATCATCTATCTGTCTGTCCATCCATCTGTCTTCCTTCAGTTTCATTCCTTTCTTTTCCTTCTCTCCTTTAGTCTATCCTTCTATAATCCATCTGTCCATTCTTCCTTTCTTTCCTTCCTTCTTTTCTTCCATTCATCCATTGATCCATCCTTTCCTTTTCTTCCCTTTTTCATTATTTCCTTCCTTCCATCATTCCTCTCTCGTCCTTATCTTTCTTCCATCCATCCATCCATCCCTTTCTTTCTTTCTTTCTTTCTTTCCATCATCCATCCTGTCCATCCATCCATCCTTTTCTTTCTTTCTTTCTGTCTTTCTTTCTTTCTTTCATCCTGTCCATCCATCCATCCATCCATTCTTTTCTTTCTTTCTTTCATATATTCAGTCATTCATTCAGCCATTCAGTCCTTCATTCCTTTCTTCTTTTCATCCATCCTTCCATCATCTGTCTGTCTGTCCATCCATCTGTCTTCCTTCAGTTTCATTCCTTTCTTTTCCTTATCTCCTTTAGTCTATCCTTCTATAATCCATCTGTCCATTCTTACTTTCTTTCCTTCCTTCCTTTCTTCCATTCATCCATTCATCCATCCTTTCTTTTTCTTCTCTTTTTCATTATTTCCTTCCTTCCATCATTCCTCTCGCGTCCTTATCTTTCTTCCATCCATCCATCCACCCATCCCTTTCTTTCTTTCTTTCTTTCCATCATCCATCTTGTCCATCCATCCATCCATCTGTCCTTCCTTCCTTCCTTACTCTTTGCGTCCTTGCTTCATTTCTTCCTTTCTTTCTTGTTTTCTTCCATCTCTGTTCTTTCCTCCTCATTTCCTCCCACACTTCTGTACTTGAGGCTCTATCATTAGACTTCCCCGGGTCTCAAATATGAGCGTTGACTGTATATTTATAAATCCAGACAGCAGTAGGAATCAGAACATTGTGTGTGTTTTTTTTCTCCAATCATTTTTCACGTCTGGTTTTGATGAAGGTTTCATTAGGGCCCGTCATGTCCACTGTTTACTGGTGAAATGTTATAATGGCATCTTGTTTTCAGATCGTGACAGCACTCAGAAATATTTATACAAAAGCAGCTCCAATCATGCGTTTGTGACCATGGTTACATTTAAACAGAAGCAGTGTTGATGTTTCTACTTTGAAACTTTAAGCTTCTCAGAATTTAATAATCTAATCTAATAGGAAGTATTTATGCTAAAAATGGCTACATTCAAGTTTTTAAGGGGCTGTTTGCTATGGAAAAAACCTACAGTAAATCACAGAGGTTCAAATGACTCATCATTCTTTGAACTGGTAGCTGTCCATGAATTATCTGAATGAACTGATTCACTATACTGAATAAGACTTTTGAACTTTTATTTTAGGGGACTGCATTTAATAATTTACTCAGGTGATAGTGTAACGGGGCTGACGAGACGAGAGGCGTGCGGATCCATGTGCAAGCTTTTATTCACAAGAGAAGTGGTCAAACACAGGCAGGGTCGAACAACAGCAAACAGGTATGGCACAGGCAAGACAAAGAATATTAAGTGCAATGAATGATGGGAACTGTAGTCCGGAGTGACATGTAACAGTCTGTGTAGTGTGAGAGTCAATGTAACGGTAGAATGACCTCTAGTGGCAATCGGCCGGAAGGCCACGGACCGGATTCGTGACAGAGCCCCCACCCAAGGAGCGGCTTCCAGATGCTTCCAACACAATACCATCCAGGAGGGTGGTGGAGCGGAGGCGGA
>NW_015627897.1:522705-523012 GCF_001515625.1 Sinocyclocheilus rhinocerous | reverse complement strand
TAGTGCCCTCAGGATACAGGGAGAGTTCGGCAAAGGTTCCTTCGACCTTGACATGACAGGTTGAAAGTGCGTTTCTGGGCGCCACCACCACGCAAGGAGCTGACGCGAGCACCGCCACTTTGGGAGGTTCTGCAGCATGCGCCGCCACCTCTGGAGAAACTGCAGCGGGCACCATCGCTTTGGGGAACACAGCAGCGAGCACCACCACCTCAGGAGATTCTGCAGCTTCAGCCCCCAACTCTGGAGACCTAATAGTGGGCGCCGTCGCCTCTGGGGGTTCTGTGGTGGTGTATGCAGCCCAAACACA
>NW_015627897.1:521771-522253 GCF_001515625.1 Sinocyclocheilus rhinocerous | reverse complement strand
GTGACTTGACTTGACTTATGACGATCAACTGTGACTTGACGGGGCGCTGTTGTGTCCGCCATTTTGTGAGCGTAATCTAGTGCGGGGGCCATTACATGAGTGATTGCGGGGTCACGTTCCACCGCGATACCCACAGTGAATAGAGAGCCAACAGTCATCAAAGCAAAGTCCAAAAAACAACTCAGTGACGAACGCGGACCCTCGCGTCTAAGCTCAGATCGTAGAGGTTGATTAAGGCCAACACAAAAAACTCTATCAAAAGACATTCTGGTAGATCCGAATAGTGTGCTATGGCTAAAAATTCACGGACTTGTGAGCGTAATCTAGTGCGGGGGCCATTACACGAGTGAGTGCGGGGTCACGTTCCACCGCGATACCCACAGTGAATAGAGAGCCAACAGTCATCAAAGCAAAGTCCAAAAAACAACTCAGTGACGAACGCGGACCCTCGCGTCTAAGCTCAGATCGTAGAGGTTGATTAA
>NW_015627897.1:517555-521747 GCF_001515625.1 Sinocyclocheilus rhinocerous | reverse complement strand
TAGGCTCGGTAATGCAGCTATCGCTAGATGAGTGATAAACGCAGAACAATACATGGCGATCTGAACAGGAACTGAGAGAGTGTTAAATAGTGTCTGTAATGGCTCTCAGGTGAGCGTATGAAATGTGATGGCTGTGTGATCAGTGAATTCAGCTGTGTAAGTGCAATGAATGATGGGAACTGTAGTCCGGAGTGACATGTAACAGTCTGTGTAGTGTGAGAGTCAATGTAATGGTAGAATGACCTCTAGTGGCAATCGGCCGGAAGGCCACGGACTAGATTCGTGACAGATAGCAGCAATTTAACCTTTTGTTAATGTCTTATCTTTTAAAATACACTAAAGTTAAGATTTCCAAGGTAAGATTTTTTTTAATGTTTATGCTTTAAAGTATCTTATTCTCAACAAGACATTATTTATTTGACCAAAAATATGGTAAAAACAGTAATATTGTGAAATATTATTAAAATATATAATAACCATTTTCTATTGTAATATATTTTAAAATGTAATATATTTCTGTGATGTTTTCAGCATCATTACTCCAGTCTTCATTGTCTCAGAAATCATTCTAATATGTTGATTTGGCGCTGTGATGCATTTTCTTTCAGGGTTTTTTGATTTATAGAAAGTTCAAAAGAGCAGCATTTATTTGAAATAGAAATCTTTTCTAACATTATAAATGTCTTTACTGTCACTTTTGATCAAATTAATGCTTCCTAGCTAAATAAAAATATTAATTTCTTTCAAATTTAAAAATATGATTTTTTTTTTAATCAGATGTAGTCAGAGCCGTATATTCATACTTTAAAGGCAGAATTGATCCAGCATTTATTCAGAACTCATCTGAGGGTTAAAGTAAAGTGTGAATCATGCATGTGTTGGTCAGCTTGATTAGTATTAGTTCATTATTATGATCTTTCATGATCTTGATCGTAAAGCAACATCAAGACGTTCCATCATCTAGGTTTCATTTTACGATAACTAATAATTTATAGTTAATCCCACAATAACCCCAAACCCGTCTCCTCTTCCGTCGCATCATCCCGGAAGCGTCATTCCATCCGTCTTTCGGTATAAAAAAAACGAGGGTTAGCAGAAATCTGAGTCTTCAAAGACAGGCAGTGGAGACGACTAGCTCAGCACAGACTGTCACGGTCGCCCCCCACTGCTTTGTGGATTAGCCCGTCTTTCTGCGATTGTTCACAAATCTTCCCCCTCTTAATCTGCTGCTGTCGTTTCAAAGCGTCTGCCCCTGTGAAATCAGGACGCTTCCACAAGTTCATGTTTCGACGGGTCTTTGATAGACACAGATGGTGTATTTAAAGCAGCACAGAGTGAGATTAAGATATGAAATATGATTTTATTAGCAGCGTGGAGTTTCAGCTGTGGTTGTTAAATGGTAACCCCTAGACACTTGTAGTGGGATTTGGGTAATAAATGAGCTTAGATGTCTGTGAGACAGGGTGAAATGGATTTTAATTGTTTTTTTGGGTTGATGTTGGTACGTTTGAGACACAAAAGCCATGAACTTTGCCTGTTGTTTGCTCTGGTTATATTTAAATAGATTACTTCAAGAGAACAATATGATGTTCTAGATCCTTGGATGCATTGCTATTTTCTAAAACTAGGTTGTTTCAGCCTCAAAATTTTCAAAAGATGACTGGTTTATAATTATGAGCACTTGTGAGGAAGCCTTAGACATGTGGAAGCAATTGAGAAAAGCAAACAACACTGGGAGATCTGAATGTATGTTGAGGTTGGCAGTGGCAGGGTAAGCACTGTTTATTTAGTGCCCACTGGTTGCCATTTCTACAGGTCGGAAGGCCTCTGATCTCAGTCAGCTGCCCTCTTTTTTCATTTCCCAGTACCAGATGACATCCCCTCACTAAAATTAACACGAAGCAGTGATTTTATCATTATTTTGTAGTATCAGATAAATATGCCATAATGTTTCAGACTTCCAAGCTGTTTTATGTTTTTGAAAGAAGTCTCGTATGGTCACTAAGATTTTACACACACACACAGACACACACACACACACACGTTTGTTTTTGTGAATTGTGGGGACTTTCCATAGACTTCTATTACTTTTATACTGACCAAATTATATTTTCTATCCCCTAACCTAAACCTACCCCTTACAGAAAACCTGTTTGCATTGTTACACTTTCAGATAAACATCATTTACTATTTTTAATCATTTTTTTCCCTCATGGGGACCACAGGCCGATCCCCACAAAGTAAAAAAATTCAGGTTTTACTATCCTAAATGTCCCCACAATGTAGCATAAACAAGCATACACACACACACACACACACACACACAAAAAAAAAACTACAGTACAATTTATAATACATTAAAACATTTTTAATAATGTTTATGCTTTAAAGTCTCTTATTCTCACCAAGGCTACATTTATTTGACCAAAAATACAGAAAAAACAGTAATAGTGAAATATTATTACCATTTAAAATTTAAAATGTTTTCCTGTGATCAAAGCTGATTTTTCAGCATCATTACTCCAGTCTTCATTGTCACATGATCCTTCAGAAATCATTCTAATATTCTGATTTTCTGCTCAAGAAACATTTCTTCTTATTATTATCAGTTTTTGCCTCTTAAAGGGGTCCTATTATGCTCTTTTACAAAGTCTTGATTTTGTTTTGGGGGTGTACTAGAACATGCTCTCATGTTCGGTGGTTCGAAAAACGCATTATTTTTCACATAATTTACGTGATTACAATACCTTTCTCCCCAGCCTGGCACAAACGGCTCGATTAGTTCTGGGTTTTAATGAAGGCCCGCCTTTCGAAAAAAACGAAATGTGTTGTGATTGGTTAGCTGCCCCAGTGCGTAGTGATTGGCGAACAGCTTAGACGGTGTTTCAGTACTGCCCCGGTCTCGAGCAAGACTGTACGACATTCACATTACATGATTTGACTGATTTTTACGTAGAAAGGGCAACAGCGCACCGCATTAAAATAAATGATCATTCATGTTTTCATAACCCGCTGGCCAAATTAAGAAACGACACTAAATTAAATCATATTTGAGAGCAAGGGGGCCCCCTGGTGTTTCGGGGGCCCTACGCAGTTTTCGTATTTTGCGTATAGGGAGGATCGGCTCTGAGTCTTGATTTTGTTTTGGGGGTGTACTAGAACATGCTCTCATGTTCGGTGGTTCGAAAAACGCATTATTTTTCACATAATTTACGTGATTACAATTATGAGTGGTTATGAACGAATGAATGAAACGCATTTGTCCGTGTTTCACTCCGCCTCGAATCGCACTCACGGAAAGCGCTTGAGAAGCAGTGTCTCTTCCGCGGCTCGGTACGCTTTCAACTCATTTTTTTAGTCTCGAGCAAGACTGTACGACATTCACATTACATGATTTGACTGATTTTTATGTAGAAAGGGCGACAGCGCACCGCATTAAAATAAATGATCATTCATGTTTTCATAACCCGCTGGCCAAATTAAGAAACGACACTAAATTAAATCATATTTGAGAGCAAGGGGGCCCCCTGGTGTTTCGGGGCCCTACGCAGCTTGCGTATTTTGCGTATAAGGAGGATCGGCTCTGTGTAGTTGAAAAGACTGTTTGTGAAGCTGTTTCTTACCCAAACATGGTAAATGTCTGCTCTCTGTGTCAGCGGCAGCGCAAACGCAGATTTGAATGTTCCGGTATGATTTTTTTCAAAGATTTAATAGACACGGGTGAATCGTTGTCATTTAAAAATGGGATAGCGATCTTTTAACTACCATATTTGGTAGAAAATCTAAAATCATCCTAGAACAAGTCTTTTTAAACATTAATTACATTTCTGAATAACACACTTGCCAAATATATTTGAAGATTATATTCCAATCCAATATGTTTTTAGTTAGTGCTGTAAATTGACTAGTTCTGATCCAAAAGCATGCCTTTCAGGAGCTGTTGCTTACTATACATAATCTAGGATCTCTTCTAAAATCAGCCCTCGGAGTTCTCAATATGATTAGACTAGATAATAACTTTTGGTCCCACTTTATATTAGGTGGCCTTAACTACTATGTACTTGTATCAAAAAATGAGTACAACGTACTTAGGTTAGGGACAGGTTTGGTGGTATGGGTAGCTTTAAGGGTGGGTTAAGGTGTTAGGGATGGGTCAACAATTAGAAATGTAATTACATGCAGGTATTTTTTT
>NW_015627897.1:516406-517392 GCF_001515625.1 Sinocyclocheilus rhinocerous | reverse complement strand
TAGTCTCATAATTGAAGTGTAAATTCTGCAGATTACATCATTGTCCAGTATTGTACTGTCAGCAATTTATTATAAAAAGTTTTCATAATTGTAACATACATATTTACATACATAATTATTCAGGTGCATGTGTAATAACTGCGTTAAAATGCCCAGCGAGGTAGAAAACATCTGCTGCAAGGAAATTCAAAAGGCACGGTGGTGAAAAAAACAGCGTTTCTTCGACATGACGAAAACTTGACGCTACAGCAGCACTTCTTCGTCGTCGTCGTGTCTGATGTAGGCCTGTCGCGATAATTAAATAACCATCTAATCGCGATTATTTGATCTAACCGCAGTTGTTTCAGACAACCGCGATTATTGTGCTTTTTATACGGCAGAAGGGGGAGTCATAAACCAAAAAAACAGAAGAGCACCAGTTTGTAGTGGTGTAGAAAAAAAATAGCGCTGGTGTTGGATCGGTTCTTAGAATTTGGAATACTCTATGTAATCTTACACTGCAAAATTATAACTCAAAAAAGATTAAAAGATAACATAATTATTTACTGAACCCTTAAATCGAAAAACGAAATGTGTTGTGATTGGTTAGCTGTCCCAGTGCGTTGTGATTGGCAAACAGCTTAGACAGTGTTTCAGTACTGCCCCGCCCCTTGCCAAAGCAGCAAGTTCTGTCTGCTCCGGTGTAGTTAAGGATGGCGTCAATATTGCCATATCAATTTGAGCCAGATTCAGACCCCAAGAATATTGAACAAGAGGATCGCGCAGAACCTTTGCACACACGGACATTGCAAGACATATTAGAGTTGTAACGTTATTGTTGTTGTTTTTTTTGGCTAAATCACATTTTAGATAAAATGTCAACAACCGCTTAAAAATAACTGCGTTTACTATGTACAGATAAGTGCAACGGTAATATGTATTATGTTTATTGTTCTTTAATTCTAACATTATAACATGAATTGCAGTGAAACTGTTATACAGTTGAA
>NW_015627897.1:515790-516373 GCF_001515625.1 Sinocyclocheilus rhinocerous | reverse complement strand
CATATTTACATACATAATTATTCAGGTGCATGTGTAATAACTGCGTTAAAATGCCCAGCGAGGAATAAAACATCTGCTGCAATGAAATTCAAAAGGCACGGTGGTGAAAAAAACAGCGTTTCTTCGACATGACGAAAACTTGACGCTACAGCAGCACTTCTTCATCGTCGTCGTGTAAAACAGACAATTAATCGTAATAATCGTGACTAATTTTTAGACAATTAATCTCCAGCCAAATTTAATAATCGCGACAGCCCTAGTCTGATGCACTCAACCAAGCGTTCTAACCACGACCTCACCCTTGTCCACCCCCCAACCATTCGAATTTCCATAGGCGGGAATTATTTTAATGATATTCTAAACCCTTAAATTAATCACAATTATATAATGAAAGCCATAAAAAACAGACAATTAATCATGATAATCGGCATAAGTGTCATAATCGCCAAAGCCCTAAAACAGACAATTAATCGTAATAATCGTGACTAATTTTTAGACAATTAATCTCCAGCCAAATTTAATAATCGCGACAGCCCTAGTCTGATGCACTCAACCAAGCGTTCTAACCACGACCTCACCCTTG
>NW_015627897.1:501597-513399 GCF_001515625.1 Sinocyclocheilus rhinocerous | reverse complement strand
ATCCAGGTGGATGCTGCACACTGGTGGTGGATTCTGTCTTAAATTGTGTTATACTACGCGCTTTGAGTGCCTAGAAAAGCGCTATATAAATGTAATAAATTATTATTATTATTATTATCTCCCTTTGGAGTGGACTTTGAGAGTAAGTTTGTAACTTTGTAACTTTGTAGATCTTTTTTATGCCCAAACATACACACTACACACTGACTACAGTTCAAAAAGTGAAAAAGCATAATAGGACCCCTTTAATACCTTTGTGGCAATCATGATACTTTTTCTTGAGGATACTTTTATGAATAGAAAGCTCAAAAGAATAGCATTTATTTGCAGGGGCGCCGCTACGGTTTCTGGGCCCCCTGGACAGCATATTCACTCGGGCCCCCGCATTCCCCTCGGTAGAAATCGCGTTTCAGCTTTGCATCACAGGAATAAATTGCAGTTGAAAATATATTCACATAGAAGACAGTTATTTAAAATTGTAATAATATTTCACAATATTACTGTTTTTAATTCTTTTTAATTAAATTATGGTTTTTGGCTTATCGCTGTAATGGGTGTGTGTGCCTGAGTATGTAGCAGTTGTAGAACAAAGGCTCGTTTAAGAGCAGAATTATGGAAGTGACTCACTGAACACTGACGCCCCCCACAGCACCTGGACTGAATGTATACAGGAGCTCCAGATGAGTGTATGTGTTTTATTTAGGTTTAAACACTGCTGTGTGTGTGTATCACACTCATGCTTGCTCAGCAGAACGTTCTGCCCCCTAGTCAGGAAGGGTGTCATGGAGGCCTGTCAGAGCACAGACAGATGATTTCACTGCTCTGCTGAGCGTTTATCTCCTCTGCATATTGCTTTCTCTCTCACACTCTCCGGAGCTATTTAGAAAGTCTTTCAGGTGAATTACTGAAGGAGAGCTGCCCGGCTGCTCTTCAGAAAGATTACTGCGCTAGATGTGCTTCATCGTGATGTAGATTCACCGCACCATGTTAAAGGCTTATGATGTGCGTCTTTTTCCGGTTTTGAATCTTTCTTTTAAAGACCCTGTAGAATGGTTTGACAGCTAGATTCTCTTTCCCGTGTTGACATATTTCTTTTGAAAAAGGAAGCCGGGGACATATATTGAAGAGTTTGTTAATGGTTTTTAATTCACGATTTAAATACAAAATACAACCTGCAGTGAAATGTGAATCTGGTCCATTCCATAGAGTGCACATATAAATCATGTAATATGACAAAATTTTGGATACACCCCGAGTGCAGGATGAGTCATCACTATTTTTATATTCACATAGAAGACAGTTATTTAAAATTGTAATAATATTTCACAATATTACTGTTTTTAATTCTTTTTAATTAAATTATGGTTTTTGGCTTATCGCTGTAATGGGTGTGTGTGCCTGAGTATGTAGCAGTTGTAGAACAAAGGCTCGTTTAAGAGCAGAATGATGGAAGTGACTCACTGAACACTGACGCCCCCCACAGCACCTGGACTGAGTGTATACAGGAGCTCCAGATGAGTGTATGTGTTTTATTTAGGTTTAAACACTGCTGTGTGTGTGTATCACACTCATGCTTGCTAGAACGTTCTTTTTATGCCCAAACATACACACTACACACTGACTACAGTTCAAAAAGTGAAAAAGCATAATAGGACCCCTTTAATACCTTTGTGGCAATCATGATACTTTTTCTTGAGGATACTTTTATGAATAGAAAGCTCAAAAGAATAGCATTTATTTGCAGGGGCGCCGCTACGGTTTCTGGGCCCCCTGGACAGCATATTCACTCGGGCCCCCGCATTCCCCTCGGTAGAAATCGCGTTTCAGCTTTGCATCACAGGAATAAATTGCAGTTGAAAATATATTCACATAGAAGACAGTTATTTAAAATTGTAATAATATTTCACAATATTACTGTTTTTAATTCTTTTTAATTAAATTATGGTTTTTGGCTTATCGCTGTAATGGGTGTGTGTGCCTGAGTATGTAGCAGTTGTAGAACAAAGGCTCGTTTAAGAGCAGAATTATGGAAGTGACTCACTGAACACTGACGCCCCCCACAGCACCTGGACTGAATGTATACAGGAGCTCCAGATGAGTGTATGTGTTTTATTTAGGTTTAAACACTGCTGTGTGTGTGTATCACACTCATGCTTGCTCAGCAGAACGTTCTGCCCCCTAGTCAGGAAGGGTGTCATGGAGGCCTGTCAGAGCACAGACAGATGATTTCACTGCTCTGCTGAGCGTTTATCTCCTCTGCATATTGCTTTCTCTCTCACACTCTCCGGAGCTATTTAGAAAGTCTTTCAGGTGAATTACTGAAGGAGAGCTGCCCGGCTGCTCTTCAGAAAGATTACTGCGCTAGATGTGCTTCATCGTGATGTAGATTCACCGCACCATGTTAAAGGCTTATGATGTGCGTCTTTTTCCGGTTTTGAATCTTTCTTTTAAAGACCCTGTAGAATGGTTTGACAGCTAGATTCTCTTTCCCGTGTTGACATATTTCTTTTGAAACAGGAAGCCGGGGACATATATTGAAGAGTTTGTTAATGGTTTTTAATTCACGATTTAAATACAAAATACAACCTGCAGTGAAATGTGAATCTGGTCCATTCCATAGAGTGCACATATAAATCATGTAATATGACAAAATTTTGGATACACCCCGAGTGCAGGATGAGTCATCACTATTTTTAGTCTTTTTTTAATTTTAGTTTTTTGGATCCCTAATACAAGTTTGTTTTGCTTTAATACACTGTCAGATTCCACTTATTTAAAGCATAAAAAAATAAAACATCATCTACATTTCTCAAGTAAATGTATCTTTGTTTTTTTGTTGTTGTTTTTTTATTACTTTTTGAGTATTTATATTTTAACATGAAAACAAGACAAAAATACTCATTAAGAATTATATTTTATATAGTTTTATTTTATTTTATTGCAGTCTAATAGTTAATTCTTTCAGCTTTTAGGAGTATGCTAGCAAAAAAGAAAAAGAAAAGTAAAAGTAAAAAAGAAAAAAGAAACTTTAACTTATTAACCTTTTTGTGGTTGGTAACACTTTAGATTCGTGAACACATATTCACTAATAACTAAGGGTTATTTCATCTAGAATATGGTCATGCAGAATAAGGCATTAATATGTACCTAATAAGTACTAATAAACAGCCGGTATGCTAGTAATATGCATGCTAATAGTGGGAATTGGTTCTTAAAATAAAGTGTTACCATCTCTTTTTATACTATTAAGTACCTTCTTTAAATTCCTCAAGGAGCTTTATTTGAGGATATGGCAGGATGTTGAGGTCTTACCTCACCTCTACCTTGCTCCACACAATGTTCATACTGTTGCTCCCTCTACAGAATCACTCACTTCCTGTACATGGCTGTTTCCTGTGGTGACGGCGGTCATATTGCCGCCACATGCTGCCTGTCAGAGCTGTTGCAGACATGTTGGGGATGTATGTGAGGATGTATGAGTGCCTCCCCGTGTCCACCGCTTCTCATATGCTGCTTTTTATCTTGTCTTTTTTTTTTTTTGCACGTCCTCTCTTTTTCTTGGTCGCTCATGTGTTGTGGTACAATTAGTGGTGATCTTCAGGGAAAAGAAAGTGTGTGTGTGTGTGCGCGCAGAAGACTAATGTAATACAATATTCAGTGTGTGTTTCTTGGCCAAAGGGCAAGTTTGTCTCGGCCCCTCATGATCCCACACATCCACAATCTGTCAAGTTTAGGAGAGGGACTTTCCACTGAGGGGACTTTCCATGCCGCTCCGAACGGAGCCAGAAAGAGCTCTTTTCCACGGCTCCATATGATCCCCCTGTAGAATAGCCATCGCTGCTGAATGCTGCTTTTCAAGCACAGGAACCTGGTCGCTCACTTTTATTTTGACTAAAGGGATTTGGGCGTAAATAATTTTTAGAGAATTTTACTGAATGAAATCAAAAAAGTGAGACTGCCAGCATGAATTTAACAGCTCCTAAATCTATAATAGCCGGTTGAGATTGTGTCATTAGTGGTGCTTGCTAAGTGCTGGAGTACAAAAGGCTGTTTTGAGTTTATTTGCATGCAAAATACCACAGCACTTTCCCAACACAAGCTTCCTCATCCATGAGGTCATTAGAAAACCTACAATTTATGCAAACAAAATACATTTAATTCAGAAGCAACACTGCGGCTGATGGGATATGTAGTCCGGGGTGATATGCAACAGTGTGTAGTGCGAGAGTCAATGAAAATGGAAAGGGTGACCTCTGATGGCTAGCAGACGGAAGTTCATGGACCGGATACGTAACAGTTAGGTTCATTTTCTCAGACTGTACCTTTAATAAAAGTTTGTTTTCAGTTTCTCTTATTACACTGGCAGATTTTGTCACTGATTTTAAGTATAAAAAAGTGAAAATCAAGTTTAAAAAAGCTTATTTTAAGATACAGTCAATGAAAACAAGTGTAAATGTCACGTGCAGCATTGCTTCTCAAGTAAATTTGTCTTTTTAAAAATCTTTTTTTTTTTACAAAAGTATAGAAAAATATAAAAAATAAGACAATAATCCTAGGAACTTTTGCACTGAAAAAGTTCATTCTGACAAATTAAATAAATAAAAAAATAAAAAAATAATGGACTTAAAAACTTAAAAATAATTGCTCTTCAGTGACTATCACAATTCATTAATAGTATTTTGTGTAGATGTTAATGAACAAATTAACATAAAAGATTATGAAATGCTTAAATCAATGAATTAATGATCATTTTTCTCACCTTGTGACTTTTTTTTTTTCACACATTTTGATCAAAACATTTTACCATTTCTTTTTGCTCCATTAATAATAAATAAAAAGAAATATATTTTTATTGCGTTGGCAAGCACCGCTAATGAAAAAGTATTAAAAATTGGTAAATCTACCAAAAAAATAAAAATGATGAACAACAACTAATATTCTCAAATTGGGGGGGAAAAATTTCAAGAGTGTTTTCATGGTATGAAAACTTGAGAGAAAGTGCTTAATGAGAGTTTGCTCCAGATTCACGTTTTTTCTTCAACAAAATCTGCCAAGGCACTCAAGGAAAAAAATCATTCTCATCCTTCTGAAGCCAACTTCACCAAACTATCCACTTATGAGTCCAGTGCTGGCACCAGTGGAGTCTGTGTGGGGAGGCGCAGTGTCTGCAGAAATCACCCACAAGAGTTTCATCTCATGCCTAATCAACTCACTAAAGCACTGAAAGCCTCTGAGGAGCGGTGAGGGACAGGTGAGACTCCCAATCTCACCGGTCTGGTGGAAACGCCAGATAAGAGTATTCACCGCTTAAAGCAACAACGTCTCAGACATTTTAAAACGGCAGAATGCTAAAGAATAAAGCAACCATTTCTGATGTTATTTATTTGTTTTCTTTGAAGTTACATGTTGCTTTTAAGAAGGGGGCTAGTTGATATTATATAAATTTGAGGTTTTCAATCAAAAGTTCAAATGCACAAATGCTTTTTTCTCTAGCTGTGGTTTTTATGTTGGATCTCTTTTTTTCCTTGGCAAGAGCTGTCAAAATGTTCAATAGCTTTTTTGTAGTCAAGACGTTAAGGTGTGTGTTTATACAGTAAGTGATTTTCAAAAATAATAGACCTGCTCTGAAAAATATTAATTGGAATAAAAAAAAAAAATGTGACAGCTAACCCTGTTCTCCGTGGAATTACCAATTGATACCTTCTCTTTTTCACAGTACTGTTATAATACTTCATTGTGAGGGTAGACTATATTTTATGGATATGCAACTGATTTGCATTATATGATTGTTCTATCAAACAGTTGCGCGCACACACACTCACACACATATATATATATATATATATATATTAGGGATGGGAAGATTCCCAGATTCGCTCAGTGTATCGGCATAAAAAGTTAACAATGCGATGCATCGGTTTAAAAAGTGTGCATCGGCTACAAGTTGGCATTTGTATCGCGATGCATCGTTTCTAACATATTTGCATCGGTAAAAAAATGATTAATTTATATATAATTACTAGTGGATGCGCTATACTTTTATTATTGTGACCAATAATATGTGACCAATATTTTATATGTAGATTGGTTTCTCCTCTCTAAAATGTTTCTCAAGCACGCACACAAGTTCTCACAATCTCACTAATTTGTGCACGTTTATTTTTAAGCAGCTCTTAATGCCGATCATGGATCAATCGATCCACCATCGCAAACAGCGAATACCTTAATGTCGATCATGGATCAAATCGATTCACCATGGCAAACAGTGAATATTTGTGCTGTTTAATGCATTTGAGACCTTGTGTTTTCCTCAGTGCATAACTGACATGTCACAGGTATATTTTTCATCTGTAAATGTTAGAAAGTCATGCAAACATATCCATTTTGCTGTCAGGTGTGGGCGAGGCTTACGCGAATGACCGAGCGCTGCTGCGCACAAGCACAATAAAAAGAAGGAGCACAATAGAATACTAGCGCAATAATTCTGAGTAAAATATACATTTTGTTAAAATAAAGAAAGGGTGCATGGCTAGAAAATGAAAAAAAAAAAAAAAAAAAGTCAAATAATAGTATGTGAGAGAGTCAGTGGTAATATCATTACGTTCCTGTTGGACAGTGTTAGAGGAACTCAGCTTAGTCAGATAGTTAACCTGCTTTAGACCAGGTTGGTTTCCCAGCATAAGTTGCCACAGTGACTAGCTTGATCTAGGCCTATGTTAAGCTTGCTTTACGGAGTTTAATGTATCGTATCGTTGGCTATGCATCAAGATGCGTATCGTATCGGCCTCAGTCATGGATATGCACATCCCTAATATATATATAATTTGATAATTTTCAACTAAAATAATGAAATAAATGAATAAAAATATTGATTTAAATAATTTTGTATTCATGTATTCAGTATTCAGTAATGTAGATTATTAGATATCAGAAATACACTATCCCCCGGTTTCACAGACAAGGCTTAAGCCTAGTCCTAGACTAAAATGTAAATCTGAGCTGTTTCAACTTAAATAAACTTGCACTGACTGATCTTAAAACATGTCAGTGCCTTTGTTTTGTCTTAAGATGCACACCAGTAATGCCTTTTTCTAAGGCATGTTTATAAAAAAATTACTTAAATGTCCTAATTGAACTATTGCCTAATCCTGGTTTAGGCTAAGCCCTGTCTATGAAACTCGACCTATTGAGTTTTTTCTCTTTAAGCACAGAAAATGTGTATACATTTATCTTCTTAGTAATAAAAATGTTGACCAAATATGGCTTTCATAATCCTTAAAAAAATAAGATAAAATAAACTAAAATGAAATGAAAATTAAAAGTATTATTAAAATTATTAAAAGTAATTTAATTTACTTTTTACTTTTTAAATTATTATTGACTTTATTTACCTTATATTTGTCGTTTTAGTGCTAGACAACCTTAGTCCCTTTTTTACTTTAATATGAAACGGATTGGTCAGAATATCACCTATTGAGATAAAGAAACTCGTACCAGATTGTAATGACATGAAGGTGAGTAAATGATGACAGAATGTTTATTTTTGGGTGAACTTTAAGCAATGTTTCCTGCTTGTTGAATGAACATTGATGAAACAGAGATGGATAAAAAATGGCTGATTTTATGTTCTAATTACCGTTTGCTGCATTCATGACAATATCTTTTATGATATCAGACTGGAAACGGAAAAGATAATAAATACCTCATTATTATCGAATTAATACCTCAACAGTATGTCAAAGAGACTGAATATGTTTAGTCAACATTTTTCAAGCTATCCGTCAGTGTTCGATACCCACGATGATTAAAGCAGGTCTGACAGTCTGGACCGGGATTTAAAAAGAAACTGATTATATAAACAATCCAGTTCTGCAGCCAAAATCTGTCTGTTCTTTATGGAAATCTCTCGTCTCTTACCTCTGAACAAGGGCCGCACTTGGCATCAAAAACAAAGCCTTGTGCCTGTGCTGTAAACAACAAATGAAGCGAAACGTTAATCACAAACTCTCGCCGACGACATCAGCCTGCGTCCTAATTCTAACCGCGTCCATCTCATACAGGAAAAACACAGGGAGAAACAAAAGGAAGGGAGTGTTCGAGGGGAAGACCTGTGATTCAGACACAGCGGCATTCAGCTCTAACAAGACAAACTCAAAAGATGGGTGGCCAGAAATCAGTTATTTTAACGAGCTTGAGAAAGAGGAAGATGATAAAGTGTGAGCCCTGCTATTGAGGAGAAAGGCTAACGGGTGTGAGAGAGGTTTAAAAGTTCTGAAACTAGTTAAATTATGCCATTATTTTTCAATGAAACACTTTGAATTGTGATTATTAACTGCAGCTATTTGTGCCTAACCTTGCAAATCCCACATAGTTTTCACTTACCGCTCTCTTAATCATGAACCACACTACTGTTCAAAAGTTTGGGGTCGTAAGATTTTTGTAATGTTTTAGAAATTATCTTATGCTTACCAAGGCTGCATTTATTTGATTGAAAATACAGGAAAAATGGTAATAATCTGAAATATTTATCTTTGGATGTATCAGACTCTGCACAAGGAAGAGTCGAGGCAGTCGAAACGGAAAATACCGGAAAGTTTATCGACACGCCAAACGGGTTTGGGGATTTTATTTCTACTCCCTTTTAACTCAACTGCTGGCCAAATTATTCTTGCGCAAAATCCCTCTTTGAATCTCAAAAATAGAATAGATAAAATGGTACTATTTCCGTGCTTTTAAAGATTTTGTCGATCTCGCATCCCTTCACAAAATTTATAGGCCCTAGCCCTAGACAAAAGAAGCCAACTATATATATATATATATTTTTTTATTTTTTATTTTTTTTACTTTGTTTGGTTGATTATTTTTATTTTTATTATTATTTCTTCGGTATGAAACTGTGATCTAAAGTATTTTTGCACATGTGTATTGTTCTTCTACGAATGCCCCTAAATAATTAGTTTGTTAATTGTATGCATGAATGAAGTGAAATAATAACTCTTGATTTTGAAACTTTTTTTGGAGAGTCCTTTATTTGGTTTAAGCGCTGAGTGGGGTCATTATATTTTTTTCGACAGTTATTTAAATTGTCTGGCACCCAATCGAAAACTTTAAATTGTGTGGCCACGCTACAGTACATACATGTTTTTACATTGTACTTATATTTGTAAAAAATTCTGTAATTACATTTTATAGTGTTGACCCATCCTCTACATTGTACTTATTTTTTTTTAAGTACATAGTAGTTAAGGCCACTTAATTTAAAGTGGGACCATGCATTCTTGTGGAATAAAAGTATTTATATCTTTCAAAAAAATACAAATCTAAATAAATAATATATAGTAGTCATTATAAACAGAAAGAAAAACAAAAATAAGAAGAAAAAAACAAAAAAGTAAACTCACCTTGCCTTAGCAACTGCCCAGAACACCTTGACACTGGTGTTTTTATTTCTTTAATAATTCCAAGTCAATGTAACTTCCTCATTAGTTTGTCGTGAAATTAATTTCACCTGGCTTTACGTTGATCGAAAATGTATGTGTGATATTAAACATGATGGAACCCGCAAGACCAAAATCTAGTTGAAAACATTAGCCGTGATTATTATTCAGGCTTTTGTCGGCTTTGAAGAACCACAGCTGAGAGCCGGCGCAGCAGCCAAAGGCACCGCGAGCGAAAAAACGCTCTTTATATAACTTGCGCCTGGGCCAACTGTATTTGTGGTTGAAGGACATTTCTCCTCGCTTGAGTCATTGAGATCACTTGCTCTCGGTTGTTTGCCCTTGTGCTGCAACACCGCAATCAGGACAGGATCCAAACACTGCCTCCGTAGGCCTCGCTGCCCGGTGCGAGCGGAAACCGTTGGTCTGGGGCGATTGTGTTTGACCTTTGACCTCCGCTTGTCCTCAGAGGACTCGCCTTCTACGCTTGCCAAGAGAGACTGCACACACTTGTTTGTTTGCTTGGCTGTCGACTGAAGCTGTTCGACTAAATAATGATCTCCCACAGTACTGTATTGTAATGCTGGAAGTAGTGGAGTTAGAAACACTGAGGAAGTACACTCTAAAATAGATGAACATCTGATCGTTAGCGTAAAGCTGTATGTCTATACATGCATTCAGCATCATTTAAAGTACAGGAAATGCTTATAAATGGAGTTTCCATCTTAGTAATGATTATGTCATACTGTGTGAGTGATTAAAAATAGCGTTTGGCAAACTTGAGTAAGAAGTGTTTGTCATCTGCCTTTAGCAGCTTGTGGTGTTTGAGTGATTCATGATCACAAAACCTTCAGACTTCTGTTAAACTGCAGAATTACATAATTGTGTTAAGACTATCTATCTGTCTATCTATCTATCTGTCTGTCTGTCTGTCTGTCTTTCTGTCCGTCCGTCCGTCCGTCCGTCCGTCCGTCTATTTGTCATTCTATCTATCCATCTATCCATCGTTCTATTCATCGTTCTATCTATCGTTCTATCTATCTATCATTCTATCGCTCTATCTATCTATCTATCTATCTATCGTTCTTTTGCCTTATTTGTCTGTCATTATTTATTAACTTATTTGTTTATTTATTTATCTACCCTGTTAAAAAGACCAATAAGTAATTCCATTTTACAATTCCAAAACATCAGTCTGAAGTTATTGCAACAACCTCCTCTTGATTTCCACCGTCGTTTCTGCCAGGATGTAATTGTTCTTAATTTCCAAAACCCTTCAGCTCAGATTTAGCTTCCATTTTTTCAAGAGTGTCTATTTCTTCCATGTGTGGCCCAGATTCCTGCAGTGGGTCTGTTCTCCTACTGTATGTAACTCTCCCCAGGTTAATTCGGCAGCACGCTCTGTTTTTCTGTGCTTTTGTTGAGGAATGCCTCTGAGACGCAGTCACCTTTGAGTAATTACTTGCTCATGTTTCATGTTGAAAGAGCATCTCTGTTTTACAGTTATAAAGAGCAGAGCGAGCGCTGTCCTCAGCTCTGGTATCAGCTCTTATCAGAGGACAGCTGTTTCAGAAGCGGGGCATTTTGGATTTTTCCCTTCAAGTAGAAGTTAACCTCTTGCAAGTCGAGCACTGTATTGAAATTCTTCTGTTCTCCGGCTTTCTTTCTTCTCCACAATTTTCTTCAATTAGTTCAGCTCAAGCACTTAAATCACACACCGTGCTCTGTGTTCTGGTCTATATTAACTTTAGACTTAAAGACATTTAAGATTAAAGTTTGAAAATGTCCATTGAAAATGGATAGTACTGTATAGTAGTGGATAGTACTTGACTAACAAAAGACTATGTGTAGATGTATCAAAGAATAGTAATCTATCGTTCGTTCATTTGTTGTTCATTCGTTTGTTCTATCATTCGTTTGTTTGTTCTAGCATTCTATCTATCATTCTATCGTTCATATTTTGTCTTATTAGTAGGGTTGGGTATCGTTTAGAGCCCGACCGATATGGGTTTTTTGGGGCCGATACCGATATTAGGGGGTAAAAAAAAGGAAGATACCGATATATCGGCCGATATTCTTTAATTCCAGTTGCGCAGATGGGGCACGTTGTAACACTGCGTTACAATGTGCTATTCTATGAAATTAGCGATGTAATTTACACTATTTACTTTAATTAATTTTAAGGAGAAACAGGTGAATAAAGACTGACAGTCAATGTTTAATGTTTAGAAATTATTATTTGTATTATATGTATTGTATTTGTATTATATGTAAAGCATTTTTGCTCGTTTATGTGGGCCATCCCAAGCATGGTTGCAATGTGTTCATTGTCAAACTCCAAAATCAAATTATTTTTCATTCTTAA
>NW_015627897.1:496206-496696 GCF_001515625.1 Sinocyclocheilus rhinocerous | reverse complement strand
CACACAGACGAAACTTACTAGAGAAGTGTGACATAATATACCTCTGTAAATAAATACAATATAAATTCACGTCTCGCGCACTTTAATGCCCTTTGAATGTAACGTGTACGTTCCTTGGAACTGAAATCATGGCGGAATTTCATGTGAAGTCCACTTCGCAGGGCACTTACGGTCGAATAAGACCATGCTTGAATGCTGCTGCCTGAACAAGAGACCTCCTTACTGAAGTGAAAGTGTTGACTGGTGTCACTATCTCGCGAACGCGCCGGTGGATCTCCACCAAATTCGGGGGATCCCTTCAGCTCGAGCAGCACTATTGACGCCACCCTCCGCGCGTCGGTAGCCCCCCGGGATCGCTAGATCGGTCAGCGGAATTTAACCAATTTAACCACCCGTAACTCCCGAACCCCGGGGGCTATCGACGCAGGGGTGGTCTCATTCCCTCTAGACGCTCGAGATGTACACTCGATTCGCGTTCGAGAGGGTTCCT
>NW_015627897.1:495546-496044 GCF_001515625.1 Sinocyclocheilus rhinocerous | reverse complement strand
GTTCTGTAAAAAAAAATTTCATATCGGCGGCATATTCGCCGATACCGATATATCGGCGACAGGCTCATATCGGCCGATAATATTGGCAAAACGATATAACGGTCGGCTCTATCGTTTGAATTTTATTGATTCCGATTCTGCTTATCGATTCCTGGTTTCGATTCCAATAAGATAAAAAATCCAATATAAAAAAATTAAGTCAAACATTTAGATGTCAAACATTTATTCTGTCTTTTTACAAAGCATTCTGTTGCAGCTGAATAACAGGAGCAAAAGTCAGCAGCCTACAGAACACTGCAAGAGGAATTTTGCCTATGCTTTAAAAAAAATACCACAGCAAAAACAACTAGATTAATATAAATTTCAAATATTAAAGTGTTAAAGACAAGTAAACAGTCAGTAATAAGATTGGAACACACAAATCAATTAGCAATATCATAAATAAATACAACCTAACAAAATTTCAGGTACAGAAACTGTAATTAAAAGTTTAAAAAC
>NW_015627897.1:490942-495536 GCF_001515625.1 Sinocyclocheilus rhinocerous | reverse complement strand
GTTTGAATTTTATCGATTCCGGTTCCGATTCTGCTTATCGATTCCGATTCTTATCGATTCCTAGTTTCGATTCCAATAAGATAAAAAATCCAATATAAAAAAAATTAAGTCAAACATTTAGATGTCAAACATTTATTCTGTCTTTTTACAAAGCATTCTGTTGCAGCTGAATAACACGAGCAAAAATCAGCAGCCTACAGAACACTGCAAGAGGAATTTTGCCTATGCTTTAAAAAAAAAATACTACAGCAAAAACAACTAGATTAATATAAATTTCAAATATTAAAGTGTTAAAGACAATTGCTAAAAATAGCAATATCATAAATAGCCTACAACTGAACAAAATTTCAGGTACAGAAACTGTAATTAAAAGTTTAAAATCACTGCATAGATTTCTGTTCATAAATAAAATATAGATTAATCAATTAAAGTTATTAAATATATTCAGTCAAGATCAGTGAATGATTTTCTTTTGTTCTTTGATTAACATTAATGTCAGACAGCGCGTTTATTAGGCTGCTGTCTCTTTAACAACGAACGCACACAGATCTAAAAATACTGTACATGTGTGTTTTCTTTCTCATTTGTTTACGTTCACGTAAGACAAAAACGGCTGTGTTTATGATGATATACTGACATAGTTTTCTGCATATTGGTCGACAAATATGAAAGAAGTCAGTTTCGGCCCGGAACAACCTTTTCTACAGTGGAAATACACGGAACGGTTCGAGAACGGACACAAACCGGGAACCCGTACCGCAACATAAAAATGGAACCGGTTTTCGACACCCAACCCTACTTATTAGTCATATCTATCTATCTATCTATCTATCTATCTATCTATCTATCTATCATCTATCTATCTATTGTTCAATCATTCAATCTTTCGACCTAATAAAAAGAACAGCAAGAATTTATCCATTGTTTTTTTTTCATCTATCTATCTATCTGTCTGTCTGTCTGTCTGTCTGTCTGTCTTTCTATCGTTCTATCTATCTATCGTTCTGTCTATCGTTCGTTCGTTCGTTCTATCGTTCTGTCGCTCTGTCATTCTATCATTTTATCTCATTCTGTCATTCTATCTATCCATCTATCTATCTATCTATCTATCATCTATCTATCTATTGTTCAATCATTCAATCTTTCGACCTAATAAAAAGAACAGCAAGAATTTATCCATTGTTTTTTTTTCTGTCTGTCTGTCTGTTTTATTGCATATTACTATCAATTCCTGCTTCTATTTTTATTTTGCTTTACACCGTTTTAACTCATTATATGCAAAAATAGATATTTATTAGGTTTTAATTATCTGATACTTTAACTGATACTATCCAGCACCTGCGCTATTTCTCTCCAGAAGTTAAGAACAATAAGTCTTTGTACTCTTTTCAAATTTGGGCAGGTTTTGTGTATCTCTTAACCTCCTCACACAAGTGCGCATCAGTTTGGGCATATATTGTTATTGCACTCTCCAGTAGGCAAAAGTTACCACCTTGTTGCAACAAACTGAGTGTACAAACTTCATACATTTAGAAAAACCAGGTTTGCATGTACAGTACGCTGATGATGAAATTTGCACCATACTCAACCAAAGAATACTTTGGGCTTTATACTATTTGAAAATGTCATCTAAAAACATTGTTATAATGCAGAAACAAAGGTGATTGTCAGGTTTACAGACGATAGACAAGTATCAAGTACATAGGTAATTCCTTTTG
The DNA here is from genome assembly GCF_001515625.1 of Sinocyclocheilus rhinocerous. Lineage (NCBI taxonomy): Eukaryota > Metazoa > Chordata > Actinopteri > Cypriniformes > Cyprinidae > Sinocyclocheilus > Sinocyclocheilus rhinocerous. The sequence continues at coordinate 493,818 of NW_015627897.1, read as the reverse complement.
AAAATACATGTTTAGACTTGCATGCTTCAATAATTACCCTGTGCTCATTTTCTCCGTTTATTTTTTCGCCCTGAAGATCTGCAGCTCTGTGGTGTGGAAATCAGAAGCATGTGTGAGGTGAAAAGTTTAGAGCAGGATGGATTTATGCAGCAGTCATTAAAACACCATCTGATGGTGATGAGCGAAGGATTTGCTTGTTTTTAAAGAGGCTGGATTTGTCCCGAGCCGCTGATCTGAGGTCTGTCGTGCTGTCGGTGTGTGGTGGGTTAGTCGGGCACGAGCTGGCCCTGAATCAGTGCTTCGGGAGGAGGGGGTGAGAGGGGTCAACACGAACAGGAAATCATCAGCGCTGTGGATAAATATGGCAGTTTGCCTTAAAGAGTCGCACACAAAGAGCTCTTGTGTCTAGACTGACCACTGCATGTGGCTTGACTTTCAGTGATGAACGAGTGACTCGCAGGTTAAAAGAGTGTTGCTACAGGAGGGGTATAACTGCTGCTCAAATCACTCACCCTTCTCTCTTCCTGCCGTCATGATCCAGAGAAATCCACTGATGTGTGTATATAGACCTTAGAAAGTGTTGTTTTTACTCAAATTCATGTACTTGTTTAATTTCTAAATGTTTGATTTTAAAGGTGGTGTGTCTACTTTCTGCACCATTAGACATCATGAAATTGCAAAAATAATGGCTGTATTTATTTATTTAGTATTATTTAAATACTGTTTTAGTATTCATTCATATTTTGAATTGCCTTTTATTTTTATATTTTCAGTTTTCATTTTAATTTAAGTTTTAGTAATTTTGTTCCGCTTTTGCCATTTTTATTAGTTTTTTTATTTTTATTTTTCTATTTAGCTTCAATCTTTTTACAATTTAATCCATTTCATTTTATTAATTTTATTACATCAACTTGAACTTATTTTATTTCAGTTAGTTCCAAAAGAAACATTTCTCTTTTTTATTTTTATTGATTTTTTTTTTATTATAAAATCTTTCATTTAATATTTATTTTTTTATTTTGGCTTTATTTCAGTTACTTAAAACCATTTTTAATAGTTTATTTTTAGTTGACAATAACACAACTGATTTGTTATGTCATACTAGCATGCTGCCTACTATTTCTGCAATATCTTTATGTGGCAGGAATAATAAAAGTATATGATATTCCATTCGGTCAATGACTGTTTTCAAACAGGTAGTCTTGCCTTCAAACTTACACCATTGGATTGACCAATGTCATTTTAGTCGTGATACTCAAACAAACAGTTTTGACAATGTAGTGCCACATTGTTTTTAGTGCCACAATCATTCCAGGAATCATTTATATTTCTCTATCCACATTTGGAATGGAAAAGAGAAACATATGGTAGTATGATAATCCAATATTTTAATGTATTTTAGCTTAATGTGGATAGACAACTATAAGTGAGTCATCTGAAGGACAGTTCTACTTAAAAGTGTGAGAAAAACACAGTTTGAGCATCACAACAAAAACCGACATGGCAGCATTGGTTTAACTAATGGTGTACATTTGGGGGTATTTATATTTCTCTATCCACATTTGGAATGGAAAAGAGAAACATATGGTAGTATGATAATCCAATATTTTAATGTATTTTAGCTTAATGTGGATAGACAACTATAAGTGAGTCATCTGAAGGACAGTTCTACTTAAAAGTGTGAGAAAAACACACTTTTAAGCCGACATGGCAGCATTGGTTTAACTAATGGTGTACATTTGGGGGTGGAGCCTTCTGTTTGTTCCGACCAATGGCAGATAGGGGGAGTGTTTTTAAAAGTTTTTGAAAGACATCATTGGCTAAACTTGCAATGTTATATTATTCTCTATTATTGTGTAGACCTTTAAATATATTTAGCGTGAACAACGTGAAGTAGACAGGTTTATTTTGTGACAATATCTGGATAATTGTACATTAATTAGCTTATTGTGCAGCCAATTAAATCAGTAAATGGAAATTAAATTTTGATTTAAATTCAAAAATGTTTTGATAAAAAAAAATTTAACTAGCATGTACATTATACACAAGTATTTGAGCATAGAATAGAATGTCATAATTGACCAATCAGAATCAAGCATTCCAGATTTTCCAGGATCTGATTGGATGCTTCATTCTAAACTAGTCTGTGTGTTCTAAACTAAAGAGACGCTCTCATTTTCCCACGCCTTGAGGCATCTGTGCAACATCCTGCCCTGAAAAACGTGTACCCTGATCCAGACATATGCAAACACTTATAGGCAGGACACGTACAATCCACTCTGTATCTCACTTTGCATTAACAACCCTTCCATTTTAAATTCATTTAGCAGATTTAATGCTTATGCACATTTGACTCCGTATACATGGTTTATTTGTCTGTATTTGGTATGTTTGCGAGTCGATCCGTGATGTCATGCTCTGATCCTGCGGGAGAGATCGACACCGTCCAAACCGTCAGACTTAAGACTTCATACGCCACTCGGCCTCCGCAGGCCTGCGCTGTGATTACCGTTAAGCCATTTTTATTACTGACTTTACAGCCTCCAGGTGTTAGCTTATGAACACGATTGCGAGTCTGGCTGGAATTGGCCCTTAATAAGGCCGGCCTGTGACATAAGCTCTTGACTCATGGCTGCTTCATTGACTGAGCAAACTAACCTCTCGGGTTGAGGCTCCGCTCTCCTGATGGAAACACTCTTGAACCTGATGTAATTTGACTGAATGGGATTTGAGGGGCGAGTGAAATGGTCGTCCCGCTAAGCCGTTGAAGCACTTCATTCAGTTGTCCTTATCAGTCCGGTTTTATATGAAATAGGGCTGCACGATAAATCGCATGCGATATTTAACGCACATCTTGTCAGTAAAGCCGGTTCTTT
>NW_015627897.1:489088-490912 GCF_001515625.1 Sinocyclocheilus rhinocerous | reverse complement strand
AAGCTGCGCAAAACCACGATCATATTTTGCGCATGTTTTGCGCAGCTTGTCGGTGAACAACGGCTCTGTGTAGTAAATGCTGCTCAATGTGAAAGCCCGCAGGTGATGGAGATTTACCGCTGATTACAGAATGGCTTTACTGACAAGATGCGCGTTAAATATCGCATGCGATTTATCGTGCAGCCCTAATATGAATGCATCTCCTCCGATTTCTGCCTGTCAGTCGTTCCTGAAAAAGTGTTGGTTTTTGTTTTGTTTTTTGGTGGTAAATGTAAGAAGTGTGTTAAATTTAATTTAATTTTATTTAATTTTATTTTATTTTTTAATTTGAAAACGTTGCCTTTTGGAAAGTATTTGCGTTATATTAAGTTCACAGTGTATTTTTTCAAATAGGTGTATAAATGTATAAACGTTTTAATTTTCTTTTTAAATATTTTTAATACATTTAATTACTAATATATTACACTTTTTAATATAGTCATATTTTTTAACTCCATTGAAATTAATTATAATTATTTAATACATATCAATATCACAATGAATATCATTACAGGCAGCATGATAATTTTGTGTTGAACAATACTGATGATAAGCTTTTTTATGTTGTTGAAATTTTGTTTGGTTTATTAAAGGATGCGTTTGAAAAAACATGAACCACTTGACTACTTGTTCTATTTATTTTCTAGCAAATAAATATTTATATTCCTTTCACAACTAAGCACACTTTTTTGGAATGCTTCCCTAGGCCAGATGTCATATCACCAGCCGAATTTTGGGTTCTCCATTTCCATCACAGCCCTGCAATCATGTCTGTTATTGCAAATGTCAGAGTTCTCCAAAGTGTGTTTTTCTTTTTCCATCACAACGTGCACAAACACATGCTTACACTCTTACTCACACAACCTCCCACCTAAACGGGCGCACACAGGGGCCATTGTTAAAAGAGGCAGCCGTTGTATAAATAATAACGTTTAATGTAAAAAAAAAATATATATATTTTTATGGAACATTATTGGAGCCCTGAGGTTTAAAATTCTGTTATTTGATACCGTTTGACTGGTCTTTTGAATGCAGCTTTGTTAATGTTGTTTGTATCTCTGCAGGTATTGGTGGAATGGGGGAATTCATTCTCAAATCGGCAACCATCTCAACATCTCCGGCCTGCCCGCCCTTCACGCCACTCAACTTTGAAGCTACGCCCATCGTCAGAGTAGCAGTCGAGCCCAAACATCCAAGTACGTGTTGATGAGCAAAACCAGACACACACAGAACGCATTAAACACATCTTGAGTATAATTTTTCATTGTGCTGCAACAGGTAAAGCATTGCAGTACACTGCTGGACACATAAAGCAAAAATAGCTGATAAGCAAAAAGCAAAGAAGAGTGTATTGAATCATCACGATGACTCAGTAGTAAAAATGAACAAGCTGTTCAGAAGAGTTATTTTTTCTCTGCCCTGGAGCTAGTCGTGCTTCTCAATGTAATATAAACTTTTAGGGTATATATTTAGTAAACTTAGTATCTTTTTCCAAGTGTCTGTGATGATTCTGTTACAAAACGTGCAAAATGATAAGCCTAACTATACAGAGCACATACTAATGTTGGATAAACTTTCTTTTAATGAATTTGAACTGTATATCTATGCTTTTTGGTATAAAAAATTATTTTATTTATATTTATCTATGCATTATGGTATATAGTGTGTGTGTGTGTGTATATTTGTACACACAATATTTATTTATTTATTTATTGCTCACCAAGGCTACATTTATATATATATATATATAAATGTAGCATATGTCTTCAATATATTTGCAGTTTC
>NW_015627897.1:481025-487479 GCF_001515625.1 Sinocyclocheilus rhinocerous | reverse complement strand
AATGCTGCTCAATGTGAAAGCCCGCAGGTGATGGAGATTTACCGCTGATTACAGAATGGCTTTACTGACAAGATGCGCGTTAAATATCGCATGCGATTTATCGTGCAGCCCTAATATGAATGCATCTCCTCCGATTTCTGCCTGTCAGTCGTTCCTGAAAAAGTGTTGGTTTTTGTTTTGTTTTTTGGTGGTAAATGTAAGAAGTGTGTTAAATTTTATTTTATTTTATTTTATTTATTTTTTTTATTTGAAAACGTTGCCTTTTGGAAAGTATTTGCCTTATATTAAGTTCACAGTGTAACTTTTTTCTTCACATTTTTTCAAATAGGTGTATAAATCTATAAACGTTTTAATTTTCTTTTAAAATATTTTTAATACATTTAATTACTAATATATTACACTTTTTAATATAGTCATATTTTTTAACTCCATTGAAATTACTTATAATTATTTAATACATATCAATATCACAATGAATATCATTACAGGCAGCATGATAATTTTGTGTTGAACAATACTGATGATAAGCTTTTTTATGTTGTTGAAATTTTGTTTGGTTTATTAAAGGATGCGTTTGAAAAAACATGAACCACTTGACTACTTGTTCTATTTATTTTCTAGCAAATAAATATTTATATTCCTTTCACAACTAAGCACACTTTTTTGGAATGCTTCCCTAGGCCAGATGTCATATCACCAGCCGAATTTTGGGTTCTCCATTTCCATCACAGCCCTGCAATCATGTCTGTTATTGCAAATGTCAGAGTTCTCCAAAGTGTGTTTTTCTTTTTCCATCACAACGTGCACAAACACATGCTTACACTCTTACTCACACAACCTCCCACCTAAACGGGCGCACACAGGGGCCATTGTTAAAAGAGGCAGCCGTTGTATAAATAATAACGTTTAATGTAAAAAAAAAATATATATATTTTTATGGAACATTATTGGAGCCCTGAGGTTTAAAATTCTGTTATTTGATACCGTTTGACTGGTCTTTTGAATGCAGCTTTGTTAATGTTGTTTGTATCTCTGCAGGTATTGGTGGAATGGGGGAATTCATTCTCAAATCGGCAACCATCTCAACATCTCCGGCCTGCCCGCCCTTCACGCCACTCAACTTTGAAGCTACGCCCATCGTCAGAGTAGCAGTCGAGCCCAAACATCCAAGTACGTGTTGATGAGCAAAACCAGACACACACAGAACGCATTAAACACATCTTGAGTATAATTTTTCATTGTGCTGCAACAGGTAAAGCATTGCAGTAAAGTATTTGCCTTATAAGTATTTGCGTTATATTAAGTTCACAGTGTATTTTTTCAAATAGGTGTATAAATGTATAAACGTTTTAATTTTCTTTTTAAATATTTTTAATACATTTAATTACTAATATATTACACTTTTTAATATAGTCATATTTTTTAACTCCATTGAAATTACTTATAATTATTTAATACATATCAATATCACAATGAATATCATTACAGGCAGCATGATAATTTTGTGTTGAACAATACTGATGATAAGCTTTTTTATGTTGTTGAAATTTTGTTTGGTTTATTAAAGGATGCGTTTGAAAAAACATGAACCACTTGACTACTTGTTCTATTTATTTTCTAGCAAATAAATATTTATATTCCTTTCACAACTAAGCACACTTTTTTGGAATGCTTCCCTAGGCCAGATGTCATATCACCAGCCGAATTTTGGGTTCTCCATTTCCATCACAGCCCTGCAATCATGTCTGTTATTGCAAATGTCAGAGTTCTCCAAAGTGTGTTTTTCTTTTTCCATCACAACGTGCACAAACACATGCTTACACTCTTACTCACACAACCTCCCACCTAAACGGGCGCACACAGGGGCCATTGTTAAAAGAGGCAGCCGTTGTATAAATAATAACGTTTAATGTAAAAAAAAAAAAAAAAATCTTTTTATGGAACATTATTGGAGCCCCGAGGTTTAAAATTCTGTTATTTGATACCGTTTGACTGGTCTTTTGAATGCAGCTTTGTTAATGTTGTTTGTATCTCTGCAGGTATTGGTGGAATGGGGGAATTCATTCTCAAATCGGCAACCATCTCAACATCTCCGGCCTGCCCGCCCTTCACGCCACTCAACTTTGAAGCTACGCCCATCGTCAGAATAGCAGTCGAGCCCAAACATCCAAGTACGTGTTGATGAGCAAAACCAGACACACACAGAACGCATTAAACACATCTTGAGTATAATTTTTCATTGTGCTGCAACAGGTAAAGCATTGCAGTACACTGCTGGACACATAAAGCAAAAATAGCTGATAAGCAAAAAGCAAAGAAGAGTGTATTGAATCATCACGATGACTCAGTAGTAAAAATGAACAAGCTGTTCAGAAGAGTTATTTTTTCTCTGCCCTGGAGCTAGTCGTGCTTCTCAATGTAATATAAACTTTTAGGGTATATATTTAGTAAACTTAGTATCTTTTTCCAAGTGTCTGTGATGATTCTGTTACAAAACGTGCAAAATGATAAGCCTAACTATACAGAGCACATACTAATGTTGGATAAACTTTCTTTTAATGAATTTGAACTGTATATCTATGCTTTTTGGTATAAAAAATTATTTTATTTATATTTATCTATGCATTATGGTATATAGTGTGTGTGTGTGTATATTTGTATACACACATCTACTGTGTTCATGTTCTCATTCCAAGGCTACATTTATATATATATATATATATATATATATATATATATATACAGTAAATAAATAAATAAAATAGCTGTTTTCTATTTTAATACATTTTACATTTAATAAATAAAATACAGTAAAAATATTTCAAATAACTGTTTTTTATTTGATATTTGAATATATGTTTAAAATGTAATTTATTCCTGTGATGCAAAGCTGAATTTTCAGCATCATTACTCCAGCCTTCAGTGTTCACATTAAAATTATTTTCATATGCTGATTTGCTGCTCATGAAACATGTCTTATTATCATCAATGTTATAAACAGTTTAGCTGTGTAATATTTTTGTGAAAACCGTGATACTGTTTTTTTAAAGATTTTTTGATGAATAGAAAGAACAGCATTTATTTGAAATAGACATTTTTGTAACAGTGCAAAAAGTCCACCATCACTTTTGATCAATTTAATGTGTCCTTGCTGAATAAAAGATTTTTTTTTTTTGCTTTTATCTAAAGCACATGCATGTAATTCAAGACTAGATTTCATGTAATTATTATTATTGATTAATTTTTTCAGTTGTCTGGATTCCAAGAGATTAAAACCCATGATCCTGTTGTTGCAAGTGCCATGTTCTAGGTGTTTTTTTTTAATAACAAATTTAGTACATTATGGAATTGACTTCTCTGTGAAAGATACGTGCAATACTACCTTACAATCTTCCCAAAATGAGGTATCTTACAAGGCATCATTATTATGCTGTCTGTCTTTTGCAACAGCTTTTGCATTATTTAGCATACCTATGATGCCTTAATATACTGCCGACGTAGGCAGCTCACTAAGTCTCACTGATACACAGCAATGACTAACCATAAAAAAGATGCATGAGCGTACAGATTAAATCGTCACATCTCATGAGTCTCTAACATGCAAATATCCCTCAAAAAGGTGTTTTAATGGTGACGTCTCCAGGTTCACTCAGTGGTGGTGTTGTGATTCTCATTAGCAGTGTCAGAGAGGGCATGGAAACCCTGTCCGTCTCAAAGCATCACACTCGCTCATGTGGGACGCATTAGTCAAGAGCACAGCTGTAATGAGGAAGTTAAATGTTTCCCAGTTTAGCACAGCAAAGAACTGTCTGATCTGGATTGCGCGATCACACACAAACACAAGAGCTCATTGTGAGGGCGATCGCCGTCCCAGAGCACTGTTTCAGGGTTTTTAGTTTCATAACCGTAACTTCAGCTTGCCTCCGGGTCAGGAGAGGCCATTGCTGGTGAAAACTCTCTTTATTTGAAGTGCTCATAGTCCTAATGTTACTGCTGTCACTACATTATGAACAGAAACTTACTTTGATGTCAGACAGCACTTTTGGGAGAGAATGAGATGCTGTTTTAAAGGGTTATATCATACATTTTTTATCTTCCCCCCTGAGGTCTACTTATAATGTTAGATTGTTGCACCCCAAACAGTCAGAATTAATTTTTATGAGCCTCTATGACTCTTTGAACCTTAAAGGTTTTTTTTTTGGGGGGGGGGGGTACTTTATTTTTTAAAACACTCTCTGTTTGTGAAAAGAATAACAGTGTTTTGTGCACTGACACGTGGACTGTGGGTTTACAGTCGGGTCGATATGGTTTATGCTGCTCTGTCCTTCATCAACCTCTTAACAAAGCTGCATCACATTGACAACCCCACAAAAATGTGTGTGTGTGTGTGTGTAGGTGAGATGCCGAAGCTGGTGCGTGGGATGAGGTTACTGAACCAGGCCAACCCATGTGCCGAAGTGTTGATTCAGGAGACCGGAGAGCATGTGCTGGTCACTGCAGGGGAAGTGCATCTACAACGCTGCCTGGATGACCTGAGAGAGAGGTGAGGAACTGCACACGTGTGTGTGTGTATATATGTATATTTATTGGCAAAATTCAAACAATAAATGCCATTTTGACACCGATACACTCAGTTCAAATGGCAACACTGAGCTTGAGTGAACACGATCATCCCTTCCTCTTTACTACAAGTTATAACACAAAATAAACATAAATGAACATCTCATGTCTCATGTAATCATTAAAATATTTACATTTACATTTATTCATTTAGCAGACGCTTTTATCCAAAGCGACTTACAATTGGGGAATACATCAAGCGATTTATCTTAAAGAGGCAAATAGACACAGGAAGTGCTCGTCATACCAAGTTTCAAGCATTGTTCGAATAAGTTCAAGCTAGACAGAGAAAGATGAAAGAAACGAGGTGAGTTTTCAGCTGTCGCTTGAGAAAATTTGTGTTTCAACCATGGAAAGACATCAGTAAAACGGCTTGTAAACAATATGTCGCAGAGCTTCCACAATTGTATCCACAGCTTGTTTGTTCACTAAAGAAATGAAGTCTAGAAAAGAGCATTTCGTTAAATATGTGCACTATATCAGCCTCTATATGCATTGTATTTTAATTTAACCTGTTAGTAATGTCTTAATTATTTAATGTATGTTTAAATAAATTTGTCATGGAAACAAGTTATGACAGCCACTGTGTTAATGATTATATTTCAACAAAAAATTGGAGTAGAAACATAGTTTTGTAATTAGATTTAAATTAATACAAAAATTGCTGTAATGGGGCTCCACATATAGTTCACAGCATTAGCTGAGATTTTTTTTTCTTATCCTTAAGAAATTGTAATTGAAATTATAAAGAAAAAGAAAAAAGTAAGCAATTTTTTTTAATTTATTTTTTATTACCCATGCCTCCCTTTACATATAAATGTATATTTATATAATTTGGGGTTAGTAAGTTAAAATGATTTCAGAAGGATCATGTGACACTGAAGACAATGATGCTGAAAATTCAGCGTTGCATCACAGTGTCACGAATCCTGTCCATGAACTTCCGTCCACTTGCCACCAGAGGTCGCCCTCCCATTATATTGACTCACACACCACACAGACTGTTACACATCACCCTGGACTACATTTCCCATGCTCCATTGCACTAATCACAAGCTCACCTGAAACCAATCACACACAGCTGCTACCAATAACACACACTATATAAATCAGTCTCACACCACCATTCAAGGCCGAGTATTTTTAGGATTTTTTGGATATTGTTTGCACCTCACTTGGACTATTGCTTGTATTGGATTACCCGTTTGCTTCACCCTCAGGATATTGTTAGCCGCCGATCGACCACGCCCGTTTTGGATTACTCTTTTGTCTTGCCCTCTATATACCTCTTTGCCATTGTTTGACCCATGCCCGGCTTCTCGAATGGACATTGGCGAGGTATGGATACGGCAAGAATATTGTTAGCCCTTAGACAGGGCACACGATCGCTGGAAGGCTATATTCAAGAGTATTTAGCCATTGCTCATTATTCAGATCTGCCGGACTGTGTACTGTTAGACTTTTTTTGTGAGGGTATCAATGAACCTTTAAAGACACAATTAATCAGTGAGGGTCCCCGTTCTTCTCTAAGTGATTTTATGGATTATGCTCTGTTTTCTGTTGGTTCAGCATTCACTGTGGATATCTCGGTGGAATGCGAGCCTGCACTCACTCGTGTAATGGCGGCCGCACTAAAGCACACTCACAAAAGGGCGGTGACAGCGGAGCCTGATCGCAAAATGTTGGACACAACAGTGCCCCGTTATGTCACAGCTGCCAATCCTGAGTCAAGCCAAGACACCGCTGATCTTTATGAATCAAGCCAAGTCACAGTTGATCTTCATGAGTCTAGTCAAGTCACGGTTGATCTTCATGAATCAAGTCAAGTCACAGT
>NW_015627897.1:478855-480527 GCF_001515625.1 Sinocyclocheilus rhinocerous | reverse complement strand
GCACTCACTCGTGTAATGGCGGCCACACTAGAGCATGCTCACAAAATGGCGGACACAACAGCGCCCCGTTATGTCACAGCTGCCAATCCTGAATCAAGTCAACTACCAGCTGATCTTCCTGAGTCAAGTCTAGCCACAGCTGATCTTCATGAGGCAAGTCTAGTCACAGTTGATCTTCATGAGGCAAGTCAATTCACAGTTGATCATCATGAGTCAAGTCAAGTCACCGTTGATCTTCATGAGTCTAGTCAAGTCACCGTTGATCGTCATGAGTCAAGTCAAGTCACAGTTGATCTTCCTGAGTCAAGTCAAGTCACAGTTGATCTTCCTGAGTCCAGTCAAGTCACCGTTGATCTTCCAGAGTCAAGTCAAGTCACCGTTGATCTCCCAGAGTCTAGTCAAGTCACAGTTGCTCTTCCTGAGTCAAGTCACGTCTCAGCTGATCATCCCGAGTCTCGTCACGTCACAGCTGACCTTCCAGAGCCTCGCCATGTCTCGTCTGATCTTCCAGAGCCTCGCGGTGTCTCGTTTGATCTTCCAGAGCCCTGCCAAGTCTCATCGGATCTTCCAGAGCCATTCACATCATGTCTGCCAACCCAGAGCCACGTCCTGTTGTGGTTGTCGTACCACAACCCTCCACCATCCTATCAAGGGAACCTGTCATCAAGCGTCAGAGGTTGGCATCCAGCGTGGAGGATCCACCGCTGGTGTCAGCATGCACAGCTGGTATCCCCAAACCAAATCACTCTAGTCCTCCTGCTCATGAACTCATTCCCCTGTCTGCAGCACTTCAGGCCATGGTGTCCGCTGCAGTCTCTTCAGAGGTGGCGGCGCAGGTTGCAGAACCTCCTGAGACGGCGGCACTTGCCTCAGTTCCTTGCGCGGTGGTGGCGCCCAGTGATGATCTCCGTGAACTGCCTGTTCCGGCCGAGGAGGCCATTAATGAACTTTCGTCTGCTCATGTCACGGCTATGGAGGCCGTCTGTGAACTCTCTTCCTGTCCTGTCACAGCTATGGAGGCCGTCTGTGAAGGCCATCTCTGAACTCTTGTCCTGTTCTGAACCAGCCATGGGGGTTGATTGTGAACTGTCTGTCACAGCCAAAAACTCTGCCTTTGAACCCTTAACCCTGCCTGTCATGAGCCCAGAAACTATTAATGCACCCCATGTCCTTCCCGTTAACCCTGTCACTGCCATAAAGATTATTCAGGAACTGTCTGCTTGTTCTGTTTCCCCAAGTGTGTCTAATTCTGAACTATCTGTCTTGCCGGTCTCAGTCAAGGAGTTAAATAATGAACGGTCTGTCCATATAGTGTCAATCCATGAATCTGTTCCTGAATTATCTGTCTGTCCACTAATTTCAAATAATATGTCTGATGAACCTTCTGTCGGTCCTGTTTCAGTCAATGAGTCTGATTTTGAACTATCTGTCTGTCCAATTTCAGTCACTGATATGTCTACCAGTCCAGTTTCAGTTAACACACCCAATTTTGAACTGTCTGCCCATCCAGTTTCAGTCAGTGAGCCTGCTTATGAACTGTCTGCCTCTCCAGTTCCTGTCAGTGAGCCTGCTTATGAACTGTCTGCCCCTCCAGTTTCAGTCAGTGAGCCTGCTTATGAACTGTCTGCCTCTCCAGTTTCTGTCAGTGAGCCTGCTTTTGAACTGTCTGCCT